>NC_140606.1:9450235-9665235 GCF_057381915.1 Diplotaxodon limnothrissa
TCTAATTACCCCTTCTTCACTGATAGCAGTGCAGCACAGGGCCCCTACTGAATGTTTGGCAAACCTGATCTGGCCCACCAAAGGGCCGTCATTCTTTGCGATATGTGGGCCATGTGTAAGTTGTGTGCAGCCACGGGCCAGTTGCAGACACACTGCTGGCCCTTTGCTGGGGCCAGAGCTGAACAGTGTCAGCCTAATATGTACCTTAATCAAGCCATGTAATAACAACATGTGCAGTAACAAAATAGTGCAAAAGTAACATGACGAATCTCTTTTCAGAGATTACTCAATGTGCTCTAGACAAAATGTCACATTCACCCAATCATACACTTTTTCAACTGAGTGCTTCCTAACTACATTCATACACATTCATGCTCTTGACATGAAGAACGGAGGAACCAGGGATTAAACCACTAACTTCTGATCATTAGGTGACCTACTCTACCTCTGAGCTACAGCCACCCAGTGGTAAAGATGAGTAAACCATCACTAGGTTGTGGATAAAGTGCACACTCACAAACCTGTCAAACCTGCATTTGAAACGTTGGCTACCATAGCAGTATACTATTGCAACATGGCATTTGGGTCTTCTAACTAAAATACGAAAATAGGAACATAAATAGTGCCATCATTGCCAGACCTGGCCAACATCTGGCTGACATACACCCTGCCATGACACCAGTCAGTCAGAAGTGCCAGCTTGATGCCAGATCCGGACCAGACCTCTTTTCTATGAGCCTGGGCCACATACACCAAACCACAATCGGGCCAGATTTGGCATGCCATCACATAAACGGTGTCATCTACGCCAGGCCTGACCCATATCTGGACAACATACCACTTACCATGCCAGACGTCAGCCAGCAGTGCCGGCTTGACACCAGATCTGGGCTAGACCTGTCTGCTATGTGGGTTACTGCACCTATTTTATTTGTTTGCTTGTTTATATTGTTTAATTGCAAAAAATACTGTATCGCCGATTTTGAATGCTTAAAAAAATGAGACTATTTACAGTGGTTGATACACTGTAAATGTACAGTATACTTACATTTTACTTGAAGTATCTTAGATGTTTCCTGGAGCAGACCATGATGGTATGTTATGTTGCATTTTAAAGGCTTGTTGTGATCAGAGCGGTTTGGGTGAAAGGTCAGAGTAGATGTTGAATTCCACTGGCCTTCATGAAGCTGCTGTGTTTGATCATGCTGCTCTCCAGAGTGACTCCAGATGAAAGAAGGTGGATATGTGGGGCAGGAGTGAAACACGGAGCAGGATGCAGACACATTCTCACCCTCCTTTATCTCCTCTTGCACAGATAAATTAGGTTGACCTGTGTTAACAAAAAAGATTATGATCATAAACCCAAACTCCATCATGATGGTAAGTATACTGTAATGGAAATACAAGTCCACTTAAACAGTATAGCTGCTGATGAGTTTTTTGTTTTCATTTTTGCCCATTCTCTTCCATACAGAGACACTTAACATCTAAATCCAAATCACCCAGTTTGACAAAAAATTTGCTATGCAAGGTTTTACATTAAACTTAAAGTAAGTCATAGCAACAAACAGGGTTAAATAATACTGATTAAAAAAAGTGCTCTTGCCATTAAATCAATTAGCAATTAAAAAAACTGCGTTATTAAATCTTAGCTTTGAAGGAATAATTCAGTAAATTAAGAAAAGGCTGAGAAACAAAAATAAAGAAAACTGTTCTAGAGCATTGCACATTCACACTAAAATATTTATTCAGCACTTATCAATATAATGAAACATCACGGTAAAAACACTGGAAACAAAGAGATAGTTACAAGAAGTAGAAAATGTGGTGGTATTGTTAATAGTACTTACTCAATGAAATAGAGACTTTATCATTGATGTAGGAATACTGGTTGTAGTCTTTAATTTCAATCCGGAAATAAAAAGGCCATCCGTCACTTTGTTGAAGATTTTCAATCATCAGAGAACAATTCTTCTTGCTGAGATCTCCCAGTAGTTTTGTCCGATTCAGAAACGGATCCAAAATTTGAGATGCATTGGAATGACAGATGACTTGATCATTGTCATTGTACCAAATCCCTGTGAACTCGCTGACCTTATTTTGTGGACTAGGGAAGTCATAAGAACAGGGGATCACCACACATAATCCAAGGTGACCTTTCACTGAGGATGGCACCTTTACAGTCCAAGATGAAGCTTCCATTGGAGAAACTGTAATAAAATCCACAGTAAAATTTGATGAAGTTTGCTTCATCAAAGTACAGGAATAAGACAACCAGTGAAAGAAGGAGAGATTAAATGCATGGGAAAATACAGAAAAGATCATTTAATACTCACAAAATACTGGACAAAAAAGCAAAGCCATATGAAAAAAAAAACTGTTTAAGTCTACATCTTGTGAGAAATAAAGATTTCAGATAAATTATCCATACCTTTAAAGCAAATGCACATTAGGAACAAAGACAAAGACCACCGTAATGTCATCTTTTCTTGTCACTGTTACACACTCACATTTGTTGTTACTTTCATTTCCTTCAGAAGTGTGACTTCTGAGTCTCGAGTCTGCTTTTAATACCCTCTACATACACTTTATCATGCACAAAACTTTTTTTTACCCTCATATACCATATGGTTGGGACAGTTTTGTCTTATCTTTCTTTTTTGAAGTAAATTCACAGTTGTTGTTTTTGTTGACATGACAGCTTGATCAACATGCCTTCCTTCTACTTTTGATTCCTTCTTGTGTCTCCTAAAAAAACACCAGTTTGACATGTACACACACACACACACACACACACACACACACACACACACACACACCCCCCACCAGCTTTAAGGCCTTTTCCGATAGCTTAAGGTATTGTCTAGATATGCAATGTAGTCTCAATTCTTTGGTTGTAAACCTTTTTTAATTGCTTATGTCTAATTCTCTGAAGTGTGTTTCTGTAGGGTACAGTCCCAATCAAAAGTAATTTGCATTCTTTGTGTATCTTGGCTCGAAAATTGTTGTCTCCTTGTTGCTTTTCCTTAGTAATGGCTTCTCAACAGCTATTTGACCATAAAGGCCTGATTCACCCAGTCTCATCTGAACAGTTGATATAGACATGTGTCTGCTACTGGAACTCTGTGTGGCATTTATCTGGGCTCTAATCTGAGATGCTGTTAACTTGCAGTTTCTGAGGCTGGTGACTTGGATGAATTTATCCTCAGCAGCAGAGGTGACTCTTGGTCTTCCTTCCTTTCTTCATGTGAGCCAGTTTCATTGTAGCACTTGATGGTTTTGCGACTGCTCTTGTGGACACTTTCAAAGTTTTAGCAATTTTCCAGACTGATTGACTTTCAGTTCTTAAAGTAATAATGGAGTGTCATTTCTCTTTACTTAGCTAATTAGTTCTTGCAATAATATGAATTCTAACAGTTGTTAAAATGGACTGTCAGCTGTGTACCAACCTCACGTCTGCACAATACAACTGATGGTCCCAACCCCATTAAGAAGGCAAGAAATTCCACAAATGAACCCAGACAAGGCACACCTGTGAGGTGAAAACCATTTCAGGTGACTACATCATGAAGCTGATCAAAAGAATTTTGATATCTTCAGTATGTATCTACAATGTAGAAAGTAGCAAAAACAAAGAAAAATCATGAACAGTGAGTTACACTTGACAGCACTTTACAGCCCTAAAGTGACCCTGACAACAGTGCAGCAACCCACTTCACTCTTAGTGTTAATGCTTTACTAATTTTAGATGAGCTCAAATAAAACATGATGTGAGAGGCTGAGTGGTAAACATAATTAAAAAAGCAGAACAAATTGATTTGAACAAATTCATATGAACATGTGAATTTTAGCTGATGTGCAAAATCTTTGCAACAAAAAGACACTAAAGATGATGTTAATTAATTTTTTTTGTTTGGTTTTACTGGTTAATGTTTGTGGATTTGCTGTTTTAGTGCATGCTATGTGAACTGAGGATTAAAACTTTAAGAGACAGCTGCTGCAGAAAACAATCACAATCCCCACAGGCTGTGATTGGCAGATATCCCATATGGAAAAGATATATATAAATCTTATAAAGTATCTGTCTTGTGTGAAACTTGTATGAAAAGCATATAAGAGTGAAAACAGATATAAGATCCCTTGAAAAATTATACAATGAAACTTGTATGTTTTGGATACTTACTAAAACATTGTATGAAAGTAATGAGAAAGTGGCCACTTTCATGAGTAAATCATGTAAGCCTTATATGATTTACTCATGAAAGTGGCCACTTTCATGAGTAATCACATATAAGTTTTTACTATTTCTTTTCCATATGGGATGATGAGATGAGATGAGATGAGATAGCCTTTATTTGTCAGTTGCAGGTCTTTTGCCCACAACCGAGATGACAGACCTTGCCGACCATACATACAATACACAAACATTACATTGGGGAGACAGCGAGGAAAAAAACATCAAAATGTGTAACACAAAAGGATAATACAGGAATGCACAGATATCAACACACCATAGTACAATAAACACAGACAAGCAACATGGGAAAGAGTTCCAGTGTGTACATCTGATCTGGGACCGCCGCAATCTTTCGACTGCGCCTCCAACTCACCCGATGTCCACATCAGAGGGGAGGTAAGCGTTGGAGGTGGCGTTGGATCCGGGGTAGGGAGGGTGATGCGTCAGTGAGTGCTTATCAGTATCAGTATATGTATGTGTGTGCGTGTCCATAGTTCAGCTGAGACAGTGTCCTTCGCCCTGCCAGGCTAAGTAAACAGTCTTCCAGCCAACCCAGGTGGCCTTGCATGGAATGGGAAGGAACAGACTCAACACAGTCGTTATCAGGGAGTTTTTGTTCGGCTCCACCCTTGAGCCCACAGCTGGCGCCGAAGGGGTAGCCGGATTATGATGGTAATTTGTCTTTTGCAACAACTCATGAGAATTTCAAAGCTGTTCTTTAACATTCCAACACTGGTCTCTCAATCTCCCGTTGGAGAACTGCAAGCTTCCCCATGATGGTGTCAAACTTACGTTCCGTGGTCTTGTCATTCTTTTGCTCAGAGAGCCGATTCTGAGAACTCATGACTGCAGTTAGTTGTTCCACGATGTAATCCAACTTTCGCTCAAAGGTGTTATTCTGAGCAGGCCTCTCCTTGATGTAACCCAATATACGCTCAGAAGTGTTATTCTGAGTATTCACGGCAGCTGTAAGCGTCTCCAAGGTCTTAACCATGCTGCTCTCCATGAGCCCGTTCTGAGAAGTCGCGCCTCGTCCCATCGTTTCAATCCCAGCGGGCAGCCTTGGGGGGGTTTGAACAGCCAGTTCTGCTTTCTTAATTCTCCGATAAGCCAGGGCCAAGCCAGCTCCGATCAGCAAGAACCCTGTTATCATGGTTCCGAATAGGTAGATATCTTCAGCGTCCTCGATCGACAGTCCCGCCAGACCCTCCATTCCTGCCACCCGTCCATCGTGTATCCGGCAGGGAAAGTCCCTCCAGGGCACTCGGGCTCTCCCAAGCCCAGACTTCTCGTTGAGAAAAGGGTGTCAAAAGGCATTCAGAGACCAGTTGATCAAATCCATAATTCTCTTTAGGTTTTAGAAACAGACTGTGAGAGTGTTATGATCCTGGGCCATGTTGGCCCAGCATTCTTGTTTTCATGTATTCTTGTATTTTGTTCTTTATTTAGGCCATGGTTCCTGGGTTGCTCTGTTAAGTTGTTCCTTATTTGATTTCCCCTTGTGACTTTTACCCCCTGTGTGCCCCTCTGTGTATCTGTGAGCCCTCGTCTCCCCTCCTCATTCAATGTTTTCCCCAGCCCGTTATGTCTGTGCTCTCTCTCTCTCCTCCTGTCTGAACTTCTGTGTACTTCCAGTCTCTCGTCAGTATGCGTCATGTTGTGCTTACTCCTGCCCTGTCTCGTTACGATTATCTGTGTCAGTTGTGTTCCCCGTGTGCTCCCACTTCCCTCGTTAACCCTGTATTTAGGTCCGCGTCTCCCTCAGTTCTGTGTCACGTTCTCCCTCATGCTTTCTGTTATTCTCCCCGTGTCTCCTAGTCTGCATTATAATTAGCTTTTCCCAGTTTAGTTTTATATTGTTTGTGATCTGTTTTCCAGCAATAAAGCTGTGCTTTTGAGTTCAAGTTCTGTCTCCGGGAGTTTGCGTTTGGGTCCAATTCCTGCCTGCCACACAGCCGAAACATGACAGACAGTGTGTTCCAGGGAAAGTAATACAAAAAAACACGAGACTAGACAAGGACATAAGAACTAAGCAGGGAAGATAAGGGAGAGAGGAGAGGAGAAAAAGTGTGTCTGCCTCCTCCGAGAGCCAAAAGGAAAATATGTTCTTAGTACTCACAGAAGACTGGTGCAAAGGGATCAGGCAGGAGGACAATGTGCAGAAGAGATGGGAAACAGCCAAATGGACATTACGCATGTTGGACTGAAGGATAGAATGGCGATTTAACGGAAGGCCAAGGTCAAGGTTAAGTTTATTTATATAGCATATTTCCAACAGCTCATGCTGCACAAGTGCTTTACAAACTGAAATGCAACTAAAATAAGTAAAATGCACAACAATGATGCAATAAAATGTAAAAGAAAGAAATAATACAATAAGACAATAAAAACAACTAAAATAACAACAACTAAGGCTATTAACTCATTCACTGCCATTGACGTCTATAGACGTCAATTACGTTTTTCAATGGGAGGGGCTAGAATACAACCTCGGGCAGCTTGTCAGTGAATTTTATTTTTTCATATATTTGTAAATAAATTGTTTTGATAAAACATAACCTTTCTCAGTGTTATTTCTGTTTTATAGAAGTGAAAAACTATTTTATATGTTAGAGGTGTCACAAAGCAAGAAATATTAGTGTCAAAGGCACTTTTCTGCTTGAAATGTATTTTTCACAAAAAGCTCGTTTTCTCCCTTTTTTTGGTCAAAACAGGCATTTTTGGTGGAACCCACCTCTCTTCTACAGCTGATTACTAAAGAATGGAAAATGGTAGAAACAAGCTTTTTTTTTGGATGAAAGAAGAGAGTCTGTTCTTCATTTTGGTAGGTTCAGCGTTTATATGATCATAACACACAGTTTTCTGTGGCTCTTCAAAAATGAGTAAAAATGCTCAAAAACCCTGGCAATGGGGAGTTACCTGATTTGAAAATGGCTGGCAGTGAATGAGTTAAAACAAAATATTTGGGTCAACGTGTGCAAAAAGCCATTCCATAAAAATGTGTCTCCAATAAAGATTAAAAATGTTTCAGCGTTTGTGCAGATCTAATAATTAGAGGAAGACTAATCCAGAGTCTGGGACCTGCCACAGCGAAGGCTCTGTCACCATGAGATTTAAGTTTAGGCCATGGGATGGATAATATTTGTTTTGAGCTGAACCTCATGGTTCTTTCTGGAGCATAACAGGAGCTCAGACAGGTAAGAAGGGGTTCAGCCATTTAGTGATTTAAAAACGAGTAAAATTTTAAATTGGATCCTGTTAGGAACAGAAAGCTGGTGCAGAGAGGTCAACACTGAGGTTATATACTCCTTCCATAATTACAGTTCCTCTTCTGTGTCATGGAGAGAGCAACATCTTTGCAGATGAAGACTATCTACAAAGATGAAGATCTTCTAAATTAGTGAGACGTTCTTTCCTCTGAAGCTTAAGTCGTTATCTGCTTTAGGGTGTGCATTTAAGAGTAATACCATGGAGTCAAGTACTTTTTATATTTCTCTGGCTTCGTCAGAGTAGCCACAGTATTCAGAGTTGTATGTGGTGAGTTGTTAGACTCTTAATGACATATTTGACCTCTGTGGGAGTACAGTTTAGGTAGCTGCTTTGCACTGTGTTGGCACGTGGCATTGAAGAAGATAACATTTTATCCTTAAACTTATTTAGAGCACTTTAAGAAAGAAATTAACTTTAATGAAAAATATTCCCAAGTGCCGTGTAGAACATCCATTCATTCTCTTCCACATATACAATTTAGGGCCACGTGCTGTATAATCCATTATTGTAAATTCAAATATTATTAGGAAATGATCAGACAAAAGAGGGTTTTTAGGAAAAAAAACGTTAAATGTTCTGTTACTATGCCACATGTCAGAAAAAGATTTAGTGTGATTAAAGTGGTAAGGTGGTAGGGATGGGAATTGATAAGAATTTAGTGATTCCGATTCCATTATCGAGGCATTTCCTGTCTTTATTCTGATCAGTGTTGGGGTCATTACATTACAAAGTTCTGCTTTCTCTGCTTAGAGATCAGTCACCATCTACACATTTGTGGGAACAGAACATTCTGTGATTCATCATTTTAGCAGATACATTTTCTGTTACCAACTGAGTGTACAACATTTAAATAGGTGTTTTACTAATACACCCAATCCCACTGTGGATATATACAGTTGACAATAAGATGCTGTGATCAAATATAGTTAATTTACTTTTTAAAATCAAGGTATAAGCCTGTTTTTCCGAGGGTTAACGGTCTCCGTTTACCTCCATCCATCCATCCATCTTCATCCGCTTTATCCGGGGCCGGGTCGCGGGGGCAGCAGCAAAAAGGCCCAGACCTCCCTCTCCCCAGCCACCTCCTCCAGCTTATCCGGGGGAATACCAAGGCGTTCCCAGGCCAGCCGAGAGATATAATCTCTCCGTTTACCTTTCTGTAAAAATTAAAGTTCTATAGTCTTTGTCACAAATGAAACTTTTTCACAAAAGATTCACTAAAGAAGATTGGCCAAGGTCATATCATGCATATTTCAGAGCACTCTTCTCAACACAGTGTAGAAATCTTTGTAACAAGTGGCCTCATTTTTCAAAAACTATATTAGAATACCAATGGGGGGGGGGGAGAAGCTTGAGCAGTGTGTGACATGGTTAACTGTCAATATCTACACTGAGTAAAAATATTAATGAAAGGTGGAGTGTTGTCAAAACGGCTGGTTAAAAAAATTTCATTTAAACATTTTCAGATATGCTAATTTGTCTGGAGCTCCTCAACTTACCTATTTTATTAGATGGGACATGGTCAGAACTGCTGGGCCCTCTCTATCATTGTCACAGCTTTCCTTATTATTAACAACTTTCTCAAACTCAATCTCCTCGAGATCCGACATATACGGTGTACATTTTAGGACATCCTCAGGTCTCAGGAAAAAAGCCACCAGGTTCACAAAGGGTGGTTTGCAAGAGAAAACTCATCTTTTAGAATGCTAAATCACTAAAGATCAACTACGTGCAGTGTTTTCAGAGGAATCACATGTTACAATGGATGTCAGAGCAGTGAAATCAGAGCCAATAGCAGCTTGCCTTGCACTCTGGTCTCCCATCTGTTTACTGTCAAAGAGCAGCAACTTATCTACAATGTGCATGCCCATGCCAGCAGAAAAAAGCTGCTGGCCAGTCAGCTTGTAAAACTGAGAGAGCTGCAGACTGAAAGAAGTGCAACTTTCAGCGACAATAGCAAACTGCGGCCACAAGATGACAGCAATGTCAAGGCTACATGCACATATTAATTGACAGGTGCTTTATGACAGCATTGTCTGAGGTTAAAGGTGTTTCTACTTTACGTCTACTTTCAGGTTTATGAAATGCCAATGAGGCACCATAACTGTCCTAATATGACAGCCCAGTGATCCCAGTGCATGACATGACCAATAAATAACTTCTATCTCTACACTTTAAATTAACTGATGTTATGTGTATAAGATATACATGAGCATCTTTACCTCTGGGATTAAGAGCTGAATATTAAATGTAATATAAGAGATGAATCTTATCCCGCTGTAGTATGATAACAAAGAGATACAGTTAGACGTGTATACAGTTGGGTACAGTTGCACATGTGGGGTTTTTTTTGGCCATCTTTGTGTCTAATTTGTGTAGATTGTAATATATATATATATATATATATATATATATATATATATATATATTGCTGTGTATCCTGGTGGTGTGGATTCACTGATCCAATCCACCAGGATATACAGCAATGACATCGGAATGTCGTTCGGGCTGGAGAAGTGTAGTCGGATGATAACAAAGAGAGGGAAGGTAGCCAGAACTGAGGTGATCAAACTACCAGAAGGCAACATTGCAGACATAGAGGACAGTTACAAGTACCTGGGGATCCCACAGGCGAATAGGAACCATGAAGAGGCCGCTAGGAAAGCTGCAATAAACAAGTACCTGCAGAGGGTCAGGCAAGTCCTGAGGAGTCAGCTGAACGGTAAGAACAAGATCCGGGCTATCAACACCTACGCCCTGCCCGTGATCAGGTACCCTGCTGGGGTAATAGGCTGGCCAAAGGAGGAGATAGAAGCCACTGACATCAAGACAAGAAAGCTCCTTACCATGCATGGAGGGTTTCACCCCAAGTCCAGCACCCTGAGGCTGTATGCTAAGCGGAAGGAAGGGGGCCGGGGACTGGTGAGTGTCAGCACCACAATCCAGGATGAGACAAGGAACATCCACGAATACATCACAAAGATGGCCCCAACTGACAGCGTGCTCAGTGAATACCTCAGGCAGCAGAAACCCAAGAAAGTGGAGGAAGGCGAGGAACCATCATGGAAGGACAGGCCCCTGCACGGTATGTACCACCGGCAGATAGAGGGGGTGGCTGATATCCAGAAATCCTACCAGTGGCTGGACAAAGCTGGACTGAAAGACAGCACGGAAGCACTAATCATGGCAGCACAGGAACAAGCACTAAGCACAAGATCCATTGAGGCTGGGGTCTATCACACCAGGCAAGACCCCAGGTGCAGGCTGTGTAAAGATGCTCCAGAGACAATCCAGCACATAACAGCAGGGTGTAAGATGCTAGCAGGCAGGGCATACATGGAACGCCATAACCAAGTGGCCGGCATAGTGTACAGGAACATCTGTGCCGAGTATAACCTAGAAGTCCCAAGGTCAAAATTGGAGATGCCCCCAAGGCTGATGGAGAATGACCAAGCTAAGATCCTGTGGGACTTCCAGATACAGACGGACAAAACGGTGGTGGCTAACCAACCGGACATAGTGGTGGTAGACAAACAGAAGAAGACGGCCGTAGTGATCGATGTAGTGGTTCCGAATGACAGCAATATCAGGAAGAAGGAACACGAGAAGCTGGAGAAATACCAAGGGCTCAGAGAAGAGCTCGAGAGGATGTGGAGGGTGAAGGTGACGGTGGTCCCAGTGGTAATTCAACCAGCAGATCCTGGGAACAACATCGGAGATCTCTGTCCAGAAGAGTGCAGTCCTAGGAACAGCTAAGATACTGCGCAGGACCCTTTTTCTTGACATTTTTGTAGCAACACACTACTTTCTGCAGTGCAACAGTGCTCAACTGATGCTCACGAGGTCATGGTACCACAGTGTGTTCCAACACTGCTCTTATGCAGACAGAGCAGGTTGTAAGTAATTCAAAAATGTTGGAACACCTGTAGCAATTAGTAGTACCAGCTTTCAAGGCTTCACAACCTCCATTGCTGCAGAACTGTGAGGTGATACCCACCATGAGACCCACACAAAGACAAGCAAACTTAAAATAGAAGAGCGACACAGAAAGTGAGATAGACACTAAGGAGTGTGCTAAAGACAGAACACAGAGACCAAGACTATAATGGACAGGACATGACAACACGACTGACAAACAAAGGAAATACTGTGGACAACACACAAGGAAAACACTATGGGAACTAAACCAGAACCACTAGAGATAAACAACAAGAAAAACTAAACTAGGAAGTATGAGTCAGTCTAGAAACACCATAATGATTTGTCAAGAAGTCCATAAACATCAAGCACTGGATCAACGACCCAGGACCATGACACTGCTACAATCAGCTGGTTTCAGTCCAGGTGTGGGAGAAATAAATGGTGGAAGAAATGCAGCTTTTGAGGAGCATCATTATTGTTGAGAATATTATTGTTAGTTGTTTTTTTTTTCAAGGTAAAGAATAAGATCACAGTGCAAATGACCGTTCACTGAATGTGAAACTGATGTTTTCGGCTCTCCCCTAGCACAGGGTGAGGAGTGGAGTCATTTGGAAAGTCCTCAGAGTAGAGCCACTATTCCTCCAAATCGAAAGAAGCCAGCTGAGGTAAGGTGTTCTTGCCAGCCATGCCCTACCAGGAGGGAACCCCAGTGATAGACCCAGGACATGCAAGGGAGATTATATCTCTCAGGAGTCCTATGAATGCCTCTGTTGGGTCTGTCTAGCACAGGACCACCGCTGGAACGAGACAATTAAAAAACACAGCTAAAGCATTGAACACCAAGTAGGCAAAGTTCTTCTTGTTACTCATGCATGAGGGAGACCTGCCTGGAGCCAAGTGTCGTTCCACCACTTGACCTCCGTCAGACTTTCAGCCAGATTCCCCATAGCACTCCTTTTATTGTGGTTACATGAATATGCATAGGGTCATTAACATATAACATCTTACATAGGTATACATGTGTATGAGAATACTGTGTGTGTGTGTGTGTGTGTGTGTGGGGGTGGGGGGGTGGGGTGGGGGGGGTCAGAGTGTGACCCCATAAAGACTTCCCTAAACCTGCTCGTCTGGAAGTCCAGCAGTTCATCTAAACAAAAGTCACTTAGACTAAAACAGATATAGCTACGTTTATCCTACCATAAAACAATAAAACCAGGTACGACCTCTTCCCATGCTCCCAGGATGGAATGCACACCAAGCCTTTGTAGCCTGCTAAAGATCACACATCCTATCACTACACAATTAATTATACACCTCTAAGCATATATGGTTAAATATTTCTAAGCATAAATGACAATCAACAATACAAAACCTTATTTTTATCATTAACTCTGTTTTCCTGGGTCTTTTCACGTGTGTTATGAATAAATCGTCTTTTTTTCGGTAAATAAAAAATGGACCCTTAGGCCCCCTCCTTGATTCAAAGATGGTCTTTCTCTTTTCACATAAGTGGCCACCTTGACTCCGCGCTCAAACCAGCTTTCCTCCCTGCCCAGGATGTGTACATCCTCATCATTGAAAGAGTGTCCACTGGCCTGTAGGTGTGAATAGATTCCAGAGTCCTGGCCTGACGAGGTAGCTCTTCTGTGTTGTGCCATCCGCTTTGCCAGAGGCTGTTTGGTTTGCCCGATGTATAAATCGGGGAGTCACTTGGATGAGTGATGAAACGTTTCTCCCACTGAAAATGTTACACCCAGATGAACAGAATCAACTTTTGGAGATTTACTTTCCTGGATGATTGAGCATGCATCAAGAAATTGATAGTTTTGTTAATCATTTATGTGATATTGTTTTGTCAAGAGGAATCAATCAAGCAATATTAGGTTGATGTTACAGGAGAATGTACTATCTCTCCTAACACTGAAAGCAACAATATGCAATATCTATAGAACTCAATGAGAATGAAAATGTGCAGTTATAGTTTTTGTTGTGTCTTATGAAGGATCATGACAGTACCTTAACCTTCATGTTGTGTTCCAGTCAAATTGGAGAACTTTAAAAGTTTTATCAATGAAAAATGTTGTTAATTTGATCAGATTAACATGAGATTAATGAAATTCTCTTTTCTCGCTGTACACAGATCTCCACTGCCCTTAGTTTTGACTGAATTCGCAGATTCACAAATTAAACTTGAGCAGTTGTCATGGCCCCTCTGTTCTTGCTGGCTTGACCTGCCATTTCTGTTTCTGTTTCCTTGAACCTACTGATAATCACACTCACCTGCAGCTGATGAACTCATCCCTGGGCACTATTTAACAAAGTGGCTGATCTTCAGTTGTTGTTGGAACATTGATTGACAATAGTTAATGAAACCTTTGCTTTAGCAAAAGGTGATCTTATCATGTCTTGTCTTGGTAAAGAAAACTAACTTCTGTCTCCTTGTGTGCCCATGAAAACTGTGGAATTTTGGAGAGAACTCTTAGTTTTTGTAAATATTTCTGAGGGGACTGTGGAGAGCACGTGTGAAAGAAGCCGGCACGATCATTATGGAGGGAATCACGTTTTGCTGGACTGTTTTCACTTTGGTTTTACACTGTAAATAAACTCACGGTCCCTGTTGTGGAAGTCATGGTTTTGGGTCCTGTTTTTCCACCAGTCAGCAAAACTGATGAAGAAATCCAGTCATTAATGGACCCAGCAGATTCCTGTCCTGTTCCAGCAACTAGTTAGCGGGTTCTCCTCGGGAGTTTGGAGGACCTGACTTGGAGGAGCACAGCCCAGGGAGAAGCGAGCCTACAAATGCCGAAGCGCAGCCCATGCAGCTTGGTGGGCTTGCCTCTGACCCTCAGTAAGGAGAAGGTGGCTGATGGTCAGTGAGTATTTATGGTGGCAGAAAGGGGCACGTCATTACCACCTGTCCCTTGTGGCCAGAAGATTTTGCTTACCAGTAATTGTAGAGATACTAGCGGGCAAAATAAATGAAGCTTCCCTACCACAACCTAGGTGCCTGGTCGAACTCACCTTTAACACTCACACTCACTTTTGTCATGCCCTGATTGCTCTGGAGCTGAACAAAGGTTCCTTGATCAATCATTAGCAAAAGAGCCCAGCATTCTTCTAATCACCTTGGCTGAATCATTGCAAGTCTCTGCTCTGAATGACACGAGTCACCTGTACAAAACTCATAGAATCGGTCTGGGTGGACTCTTTCGTGTCACAAAAACTGCCTGTGGTCAGCTGCCTCCTGTGTCTCGCCAAGTGCTCCATCTGTGCTGCTAGCACATATGTTACCTTTGTTTAATATTTACATTTGTTTGATCTGAAACATCTAAGTGTGGAAAACTCACAAAAAATAGGAAATCGGGAAGGGAGCAAAGATGTTTTCGAACCGCTGTAAATTATGAGTTTGATTTAAAAAAGATGTAACATTTTAAACACATTTTAAATACTTTTTCTGTTTGTTTGTTTTTTTGTTGTTTTATTTTTTTAAGCAGAATGACTGTACCTCAAGTTATAGTCAATACAGGGTTTCCTGTATTTAGTTGATGCCTAAAGATATTAGACACCAAGAATACCAATCACACTCATACACTACAGTGTGCTTTTCTGCATTCTGTGTTGAAGTTGGTACACAATCCCAGAAAGACAAATTGCTTTAATTTCACAACCACTAAACACTCCCTATTTAAAAAGAGAGTGGAAATGAGACAGACAGACAAATAGACAGAATCGACTACATACTCTCTTCCCTTTGCGGGGAGACTGATGATAAAACACTTAATGAACAACTGGAATAACATATGTGATATAAGATGAAAATAGCATAAGGATTTTTTTTAACATTTTCCTTGACTTCCATCTGAAGACACAAACATGGACTGCAGCTGGTCTTTCACAGATGTTACACATTGGCGTATACTGATTCATCCAAGTCGGTCTGCATAGAAAAATAAGTTTAATTCATTCCATTGTTTGATGCAGGCACATAACAAATGAAGAAAACCTAACTCACCCCTACGTTGCCATATACATGAAAATTGGTGTAAATGTCATTGCAATGGGCATCCTCATAGTTCTCTTTCCTGCAGAAACAATAAAGAAAAGCACACAAGATTTTTTTCTTATCTACATGAAAATGAAGTTCAGTCACTCCTTCTTAGGTTACATTTAATCAAAAGTTTTGTTTGTTTGCTAATTAAGGTGAAGAATGTATACCTCCTTGCTGGGGCATAATGAGGGATCTCTACAGGTCTCTCTGACTTCATTGTGCTCAGGTCAGATGGTGGTGTCTCTCCTGATCTCCGCGTGCTAGCAGAAATATGTTTGGGTGTTTTTGTTTGAGTTTTTTGGCATTACCTTTAATGATATTACAATAATTTGTTTAATGACTCACCATTTTTTAACTCCGACAGCAGTAGCTATCAAAATAATGAGCAAAATGACACCTGTTCCAGAGGCAATAAAGATATATTGCATGTTGTCTGAAGAAAGAAAAACATACTGTGTTTTTTGTCATGGAAATGTTGAATAAAAAGAATTTATGTTCTATTTTTGACATTTTTACTTACCATTAACAGGTAAAGAGAGTGTGAGGTTAGCATTTCCCAGCGTGTTGTTTGCCAGACAGTGAACAAACCTAAAGGACCTAAAGTCTGTCTGCAGAGTCCCAGTAGTAACAGAGCCATTTGTCTCTACTGTGGTGCTTGGCAGGACTCTGTCACCAAGAACAAAATGGACCATGCTGGGGGGCCTGGACTGTACAATGCAATCACACTTTACTATGCCGTTATATGAGGAGCACTTAGAGTAAGTCTCAATGTCAGGGCCATCTGTAAGAACAGCAAATGTAATTAGAAACATATATCCATGCATTCATCTTTTGTTGTTATATTTGTTCTATTATTTACTTACATAACACATTGAGCTTCAGGGTGCTTGACTTGACTCGTCCTTCTTCATTAACAGCAGTGCAGTACACGGGCTCTGAGTGTCTGGAGACATTTGACATTGTGTAGGTTTGCCCCTTATTCAGCAGAACACCAGTTTCACTGTGCCACTCATAGCTGCTGACAGGGTTTGCATCACTGGAGCACTTCAGGTGTGCAGTCTCTCCCTCATTCACATCTGACTGGTACTCGACCTTCACATTCACTGGAGCATCTGCATAGAAACATTTAACCCTTACTCTGCAGCATTTTGTATCATTTTACACAGTGAGGTAAAAGCTGAGTTTCATTAAGCATTTTGACATAATGGTAGTACTAGAGTAAATTTTCAAGCAGTTGCCAAAGTCAGCAAGGTTCTGATTGGACAAATATATTGACGATAGGCTGAGCCCATCGGCGATAGGCAATTTATTTATTTATTTGCCAATGAGTAAGTTTGCTAAGAATGATGGAGCTAATAGAAGCAGTCAACAGAAAGAAACAGCGCTGTTTTAACAGTGAGCAAATGCACCCTCCTCAGAGTGCGCCGAAATGCTTGTTGATGGAGCTGCAGAAGCTGGTGACAGCCAAGTATACTCAGCCGGATGGTGGACACGTACATGCTCATGCAGGTTAGTCGTGTTTAAGTACTTTGCTCACACTATATGTCTGCACAAGTGGCACACCACTTTGGTTACATCCTTAGGTTTACCCCCTTCATGTGGTTTAAAGCCTTTATATATTTCTTTGTGCTGTAAGCGTTAACGTGCCATCATCATGATAAAAGCGAATAACAATTAACCCATCCAGATGGGTTTAGTGCATTAAAAATTTTAACCTCGTTAATCGTGATGACCGCTTTAACGCTCTAAATTTTTTGGGAAATTAGTTTGTCCATGCTTGAACTTCTTTTATGTTGTAAACGCGCAAATCAGTCCGTGCATGATTACATGGCTCCACCCATCAAAAATGGGTGACTCGCCCATTGTCGATTATTGGACTGACGATTGTCGGTTGGAAAATTTTTACATATCGCCCAACCCTACCATGAACTAACAAAATATCCAAGTAGTCCATCTAATATTTGATATATTTCGGTCAATGGAGACCAGACAGACTGCTAAACTAACATCACCATTGACTAAGAAACGCTAAAGAAAAAAAGAATAAAATTACGACTTAAAAAAAAAAATGAGTCAATTTAATGATTATAAAGTCATAACTGATAAACGGAGACACAGACAGAATTTGCTCTTCTTTCTGTCACATGTCCATCCAGTGAAAATACCAGACATCTTATTGCTGACTGTGGTTGGAATCTATATGAGTCATGATGACTGCGAATCCTGTGACTCTGACTGAAGCTAGATGCAGAAGCTGCTAAATGAAACATCAAAAAGTAATGCACAAATTTTAGTTTTTAAAATGCTTGAGGAATTTGTCTTTTATCATCAACACATATTTAGAAATGCACACTTACATTTTACTTTAAGGGTCTTGGATGTTTCTTGGTGCTTTCCTCCGTGGTATGTTACCCTGCATTGTAACAGTTTGTTGTGATCAGTGCGGTTTGAGCGAAACATTAAAATTGATGTTGCCTTCCACTGGCCATCATGAAGCTTCTGTGCTTGAAAATGCTGCTCTCCAGAGTGACTCCAGTGAAAAGCTGGTGGATATGTGGGGCAGGAGTGAAACACAGAGCAGGATGCAGACACAGGTTGACCCTCCTTTATGTCCTCATGCGCAGAAAAATCAATGGCATTTGGTTCACCTGTGTTAACAAGAAAGATCATGAATAATCAAATTTTCTGAGAGAACACTTAATGTACTCGGCAGTTGATACTGTATTTTATAAAGCTTTGACTTATGAACTTGCCTTCCTTAAATTAATTAAATTTGTTGATACTGTATTTTTCAGACCATAATGTGAACCGGATTATAAGATGCACTGTCGATGAACGGGTCTGTTTTCATACATAATTACATATTACATTACATTAAGCAAATGTTAAACTTAATTGTTACACCTGGTAAAGCAGCAACGCAGATCATTTTATTAAAGATGAAACAATTCTTTAACTCAGGTTTTAACTCTCAGTGATGCCGCAGTGATTGTTTGACTTTGGGACCTGAAGCAGAGTTTGGACCTAGATTACACCGCGAGGCTCCTGAGTACGGTAGCCGTAATTCTCTGACAACCCATCATGCTTCGTACTAAAGCACTTTTTGACAGATTTTTGAGCGTACCACATGAAATCAGTTCGAGGTCAGTAAGCACAACCAAAATTCACACATAAGGTGCACCGGATTATAAGGCGCACTCTTGATTTTTGAGAAAATTCAAGGATTTTAAGTGTGACTTATAGTGCAGAAAATACGTTAAACATGAATAAAGTGTTGAAAATCACCACCAGAGTCTAGTGAGGTTATTAATGCATAACACAGATATATTACTAACACATATTACAAGGAAGTATGGGGGGAAAGAATAGGAAGAAAGATATTTCCTGTTTTGTTTGAGTTGCTGTTCATGAAAAAAAGAATCAGCTCTGGTTGGAAAATATAACAGGAAAAGAGTGGTGGCTTCATTTGGAATTATTTAATCTTTCCATGTCTGCATGTTTCCAAACCGATGCAAGATGTACTTTCAGTCTGATTTCAAGCTTGAGAATGTAGGAAAACAAAGAACTGGATGCAACATCACACATAAACTGAAAGATAAAATGAATTAGCCTGATTTAATAGCACAAATGATGAACATGAAAACAGAAATATTAAAGAAAAAAAAAACCTCTAAACCAAATCAATTTGTATTAACCGCAAAACCTGTCTTTCAGGGTTCTAAGTAATTAGTTACATTGGGCTTTCAGAAGCAAAATGTGAGGAAAAAAGTCACAGACACTGAACACACTGCTGGATAATATTAATAATAAAGTGCTATTATAGGTTGATTTGCTGGTTCATAAATGCATTGTCAGAGCTTAGGTTTGAATCAGTTAGGTAACAAAGCAAAAGTGTATCTGTTATTAGTACAAATGAATCAGCTCAGACCAAAAAACTAGCAACAACACTGAATAAACAGACAATACTAAGCTTGGAAAATGCGATTTTATTATTGGCAATATTAATGAACATTTTACTTACGAATCATTGAAATGGAGACTTTCTTATTTAAGTAGGAAAAACTGTTATAGCCTCCAAGTTCAATCCTGAAGTGAAAAGGCCCTCCATCATTTTGTTGAAGATTTTCAATCATCAGAGAACAGTTACTCTTGCTGATGTCTCCAAGAAGTTTTGTTCGTCTCCTATACTGCTCCAGCATTTTAGACTCAGTTGGATGATAGATGACTTGATTCCCATCATTGGTCCAAATCCCTGTGAATGTTTGGACCTTTGCATTTGGGTAGTTATAAGAGCAAGGGATCACCACACATGACCCAAGGAGACCTTTTACTGAGGATGGGACAGCAATAGTCCAAGATGACGCTTCTGTTTGAGTAACTGTAATAAAATGCACAAAGTGTGAAGAAATGAAGCACAGAAACAGGTTGATCAACAAGAGACAGGAATCTTAAATGTATGAAACAAAATGCTGATTCCCTAAAAACTGCCTGGACAACAAAAGATGCATTATAAGACACAACTGACTGTTCAGTTCTGTAACTGGCAAATAAGTAAGTAAACATTACCTCTATTCATACACATTGTGCAAAATGTATCATACCTTTGACGCAAATGCATATGAAAAACAAAAGCCACTGCCAAACATCCATCTCTTCTTCTTATTTCCACATCTAAATAAAATAACAAATGTGTGTATGTGTGGGTGCTTTTATTTCCTCTATGGACAAGTGATGTCAAGTTTCCGTTCTGCTTTTAATACTCACTTGATCCACTTTGCCACAATTTCTGTGAATTTACAAAGTGTAGAATGGGGAAGCAGGTCATATGTATCAATATTTATCCTTTTTGAATGATTTGCCAAGATTTTATCAAAGGGGTGTTAAGAAGATTTATAAGATTATAAAATAACACATTTTATTTTTCACAAGTTGAATTTCAGATTTCATATGTAACGTAATAATAATAATAATGATAATAATAATAATAATGATGTACGAGGTATTTGTCGTCTCTTTAAGCGTATGTTGTATCTTGCCTCGCATCTTCCATTGAGCACAAATATCTGTGCTTATTCTAGCCTGGCTCTGCCAGATGTCCTTTGCTCTTTATTGCAGTGATATTAATAGAGGTCAACTACAACTCATTCATCTCTTAGTGCTTCTACAGAGCTTGTAAAAGTTCATCTTGAGTTGAATAAAAGAGAACACATTTGAAATGAAAGGAAAAAAGCAGTTATGCTGTAGTATATGTGAGTGAGGTCATTCATTTAGTATTTTAAAAAAGTTTAGCTTTTTAGATGCACAACCTAGTCTTCAATGGGAGGCTGATTGTACCTCAGCACATTCACATTTTAGTTATAAACTATTATGACACCTCCCCTAATATGTGTAGAAGTTCTAGTGAAACAATATGAGATCTATGTTGTAGAGTGACAGACTATCTCATACTACATCTAGTATCCATTCAAATAACATCAAAATTAGCACATGGATCCAAAGTAATAAAAATGCTCAGTTATATCAACAACTGCATCAATGAGGAGTTTAGTTAACAAAGAGGAAAGACATTTTCATGTTTTTTTCTAATTTGAGAAGAATGACTGTACCTTTTACTTATTCGCCTCATTGTCTTAAGTTGTACCTGGAGATTGTTGGTGCAGAGCTGTCACCACAGGATTTCATTTACTTAGTTGATACCTTTCGGCATTTACATGACATGTTGTCTTGTACGATTTATGCTTAAGCTCTTACTATCTCACAACTTCACAACCTACTTCATTACTAAGACACCAAACTAATGCAATAAAAAAAAGATTTGTTTAAATTGTTACACAATGTCAAAAAAATAAACTATTTTAAATTTTCACAAAAAGGGACCCAGTCTTTTTTAAATTGGTATTGTTTCCCCTTTATGAGCTCATACTTCAGCAAAAAGGTCTCCATCCTGTCCAGCTCATACAAATGCATCAGTATTATCTTCAGACAACAATGAAATAATTTTAATAAAAAAATCGTCCTTGTGTCATGTCTCCGTATTTATATAAATAATGAGCCAACATTTTCCTCATGACACCATTGGTGGACCTACCCTACCCTACCTACCTACATACATCCTGCTCGCCTGTTAGCTGTTTAACAGCTGCTGCTGATTCAGGAAACATGCCCACGTTACCTGGTGATAGTCACAGTTTAAGATAAGATAAGATAAGATGACCTTTATTAGTCCCACTCGTGGGAAATTTGTTTTGTTACAGCAAAAGTGCAAAGTTATGTAGCAGAAATTAGAAAACACTGGAATGCAATAAAATAAAATACTATATACAATAGAATAAAATAGAATAGACTAATATATACAATAGAATAAAATAGAAATACAAATGCTATATACAACTGAGTAAGAAAATACAAAAATACAACTTCGTCAGAAGAAGAATTGTACAAGAATTGCACATATAGCAGTCTTATTGCACGTGTAAGGGTTTGATCAGCTGCAAAAATCTTTGTTGTGGAGTCTGACAGCAGTGGGGAGGAAAGACCTGTGAAATCTCTCCATCCGGTGTGGGATGGTGCCGCAGTCTCCCACTGAAGGAGTTGCTCAGTGCTGTCAGAGTCTCTTGCATGGGGTGGGAGATGTTGTCCAACAGGGATGACAGCTTAGCCGCCATTCTACTGTCACTCACCACCTCCATTGGGTCCAGAGGGCATCCTAGAACAGAGCTGGCCCTTCAGATCAGCCTGTTCAGTCTCTTTCTGTCCCCAGCAGAGATGCTGCCGCCCCAGCAGACTACACCATAGAAGATGGCTGAGGCCACCACAGAGTCATAGAAGATCTTCAGGAGTGGGCCCTCTACTCCAAACGACCTGAGTCTCCACAGCAGGTACAGCCTGCTCTGCCCTTTCCTGTAGAGGGCATCTGAATTATGAGTCCAGTCCAGTTTGTTGTTCAGATGAACACCAAGGTACCTGTAGCTGTCCACAGCCTCAATGTCCATACCTTGGATGTTCAGTGGTTGCAGTGGAGAATGCTTGTGCCTGCGGAAGTCTACCACCAGCTCCTTGGTTTTACTGGCATTGATCTGGAGGTAGTTCAGCTGGCACCAGTCCACAAAGTCCTGAGTCAGTCCTCTGTACTCCTTGTCGTCTCCATCAGTGATGAGGCCGACTATTGCAGAGTCATCAGAGAACTTTTGCAGGAAGCACTGGGTGGAGTTGTGGGAGAAGTCTGCAGTGTAGTTGGTGGAGAGGAACGGAGCCAGATCCGTTCCCTGTGGGGCCCCCGTACTGCAGACGACCCTGTCCGACACACAGCCCTGAGTCCTCACATACTGTGGTCGGTCGGTGAGGTAGTCCAAAATCCAGCTAGTGAGGTGATGGTCCACTCCAGAGTTCTCCAGCTTGTCCTTCAGAACCGAGGGAAAAATAGTGTTGAAGGCACTGGAGAAATCAAAGAACATGATTCTCACAGTGCTCCCAGGAGTCTCCAGGTGAGCGAGGGAATGATGTAGGAGGTGGATGATGGCATCATCCACTCCAATGCCAGGTTGGTAGGCAAACTGAAGTGGGTCCAGTGATGAGCTCACCAGGCGCCGAAGCTGAGCCAGGACCAACCGCTCCAGGGTCTTCATCAGGTGGGATGTCAGAGCCACCGGCCTGTAGCTGTTGAGGTCCTTGGGGCGTGAAGTCTTTGGCACTGGTACAACACAGGAGGTTTTCCAGAGCTGTGGGACTCTTCCCAGCCTCAGGCTCAGGTTGAAGAGGTGCTCTATCACTCCATCACCGTGGGCAGCTGCAGCTCCATGTAACGTAATGTCGGCGCAATACTGTGCACAAGACAAAAAAATGTAGTTTGTTTCCTGGGTGCAAAGGTGCTTGAGCTTGTGTTTCCTTTTTAGTTACTGGCCGGGGACACAGAAGAAGTATGTTGCTCTCCTGAACAGGTAATTCAGCAAAAGGGTAGTTGTGAGCGAGATCAATCTCCTCCATACTTAAGCTGTGTGTTCCTGTAACACTCCAGAAAACATCGTCACGATTTACCAATAAGTCCTGCATCCTGACTGTGTCCCCTTTCTGGCTTCCCCAGGACAGTTTCTTGGGAATGCTGAAGCCAGTGGTTGCTGAATTACCCATGATACCAAGGAGAAAATTTGTAAATTAAAAAGAAACCCTGCATCAATCAAGTGAAGAATATTAAATTAAGTGTAATTTATATAGCGCCAAATCACAACAAAAGTCACCTCAAGATGCTTTTTCTCTTTGTTGCAATTACTAAACTATTTTTTATAAACTATTATTTTTTAGCTGTTGTTACATCTGTTATTAATAATTTTTTTTAAATTATCATTATTTTTATACATATACATGAATGAAATGAAATAAGTTTTCAGTGATATTTAATGATGAGTAGTTTGATTTCCACAGCAAAGGGAAAAAAATTGATTTCCACAGCAAAGGAACAAGAAGGTGAAACATCTTTAATACTACTAATCACTCACCACTTGTTCACGTTGTACATCATCTTTGTTGATGTATTTGATCACCACCTACAGGCCAGTCAGTAGTATTTTGGTTATTACAGGCAATGGTAAGAGAGATATATCATTAAGATTTGTACTCACTGGTAAATCATCTGTTTTTCTTCTCCCAGCATAAACAGAACCAAAGCCTCCTTCCCCGAGCATTTCAAGCGCTTCGTATTTGGCCTCAAAGAAGGCTAAACACAGACAGAGAGAGAAACATATTTTTGCATATGAACTTCGGATAATGTGGGATAAATGGAACAAATATCTTATTGTTTTCTCATGTGTAGCACAACGTAGGAAATAGTAAAATTAGAAATGTTTCCACTACTAGAAATATTCAATTTGGTTTGTTTAGCTGAAGCAGGTAACTGGAAAGAGTGTAGAAGGAAGCTCAACGGGTCAAGTATTAGCATTTCAGAGTATTTACTTTGTTGCTGTAAGAAGTAGGGTAGGGCAGGGCAATATGGCCAAATATATTTATCACGATATATATTTGAAAATTTGCGATAACGATATAACTGACGATATAATTGGTGCGAGACAAAATACTTTACAACTCCACAACTTTATTAGTGCAAAAAAACCCCATCAATTTATTTTCACTCAAACAAGCAGCTGTTTTTTATGTGCATTAAAGCTATATAAAAATTTAATAGTGCAAATGCAAATTCCTTTCCACCATGTGTGTATGAAAACAAAGGCACCGCGCATGTGCGTTTATTCTATCGCGATATTTCATTTTCTAATCATTAACTAATATTGTATTGGTATTACTGTAAACGGAATAATATGACATGCTACTTTTGATTAGGGCTCATTTACTTTAAATCTGTTATTGTTAACAAAACATTTCTTAAACAAAAGAGAAAATTGCACATCCTCTCACAATATTTCGACTCCTCAGTACGTAGCTGCATCATGGAGTTTAGCCATTTTCATACAATTGTGTCTGAGTCAGTATGTTAGGGCTTGCTGATGTTAAACAGAGCGGCGATTATATCGTATGCATTGTTTAGTATTTTGTATCAGAGTGATTAAAAAGTTTCCATCAGCTACTAAAGAGCTGGAAGTTAAACCCAGCTCCACAACACTGTTGGTGTGTCCCACTGTGGAGGAGACTGACATTACAACTAGGAAATGACTGCATAGCACCACTTACTGACCTAACACACCGAGTTCTGAAAATGACTGCTGTTTGCATGACGTTGCTATAATTACCATTAGTGAAAGACATTGGAAAAAGGCTTAAAACTCAATGAAGAATTTGCAAACCTAAAAGCAACAAAACAAACTTAAGATACCTTTAATCCTAAATCCACAGCCTAACCATACAGTTCGGTCCTGTATAGTCATCTACCACTGATCTTACTTAGTTTACCTCTGTTTCTGTTGAATGGGAGGGACATGTTCCCACTGTTGTAAATGGGAGCTGATTGACTGCTGCATCCTGGCGAGGGCTCACAGTCATCTTCCCTGGTTGCCTGTCTAGATGTTTCTGTTCCTGGCAGCTGCTTAGTTCTGTGCTCCTCATGTGATTCTCTGATACTGGTGCCTCTCTCCTGTTTTTTAGCTGGTGTCTCTCTCGAGGTGCTGGCCTTTCTTTTCACACCCTTTATTGGCACAGTGTCTACTGCTGACTGAGCAGGTCCACGGCCACTCCTCAGCCTTTTTCTAGGTGACTCTAATGCAGTGCTGGCTTTCCCCTTTTTTTCCAAGCTACATGTGGCTTTAGTGGTGCTGCCACAACTCTCTATAAATCAGATAATCCCAGTTATTATCAAGCTGATGACAGCATGCAGTTTGATTTTGATTGAACCAAGAAGTCTGTGTGATGTTCAGTGCCACTGAGTTTTAATGTTCACCATTTTACAAATTTGAAAATACTTAACTAATTAATGCAGCTAAAGTTTAGAGAAGGTTTGGTGGTTTAGTTTAAGGTCTGTGTCAAAGTCAGACTTTCTACAATATATCCAGCTGGTTGAAAGTAACTATGTACATTTACTCTAAGACTGCACTGAAGTCCAGTTACTTTATGTCTTTACTCAAGTATTTCTATTTTGTCCACATTTTGCTTCATAACTATATGACAAAGTTATGACATTATATTTGTAATATAACAACACTCAAAAGTACAGAGAGGTGTTTTTGTCCTTTAACTTAGTCTACACAACCAGGCTTTAAAGTCACAATAACATCATACTGCGAATAGCAAAAAAGTAAAGACTCCAGCAGAAAATTAAGAATACAGTTGATCCGTTTCCAATAACAACCAGTTGTATTTTCAATACAAAGAAGAAAAATGCACTTTTCTGCACGAAAACCAAGAAAAATTATGCTAACTGTAACTAAATAAAAAAAATACTTAAAATAAAATAATTTGCATTTGAAAAACTTGTACGTGTACAAATACACTAAATTACAGACATAAAACTCAGTTTGAAGCTGTCTGCAGTGGAGGAAAATCAGAGGACGACTTACCTGAGCTTCTATCAGAGGGCACGAGATTTACACTGTTTATTGTCTCAGAGACCATCTTCTTGGTAAATTTGCGCAGTCACACTTTGAGAAAATGCTTGACTTCGAATATACCAATGCTAAGTTGAGCTTTTCTGACGTTGCTGTGCTGAAGTGAGTGAACTGTGTGTTCTGAGTTGTTAAAGATGATGACTCGGGTTCCATTCCGTGAGTTCACAAATACACAAGATTGAACAATACAAAGGAAGAAAACAAACACTTATTTAAAACATTTTTATTAAAAGGTCTTAAGGAGTCAAAAGATGAATGATAAACATACTGGGTTGGGTTCTTTTCCACATTTAACACTGTAAATCCCTCAGTACACAGAAACTGTATGAAATGGCCACAAACAGAAATACATGCATATACCAGTATGAAGAGTTTACACACTTTTATGAAATGAAATTTCTATTCTCTATTCTTCTTTCACAAATAAAAAGAAATCTACATTTTAAAGTTTCCACAGATGTAGTTTTTGGAAGATGGGGTCAACAGAAATACTGTTCAACTGAATATCAACATTTCACATGGCAAATATTTTCTGTGAGCAACAGCTGCGCATTTACACATCCAGATGTGTTAGCTTTCATTTGGTGTTTTGATTCTGTCTATTTGATGGGTGTAATATCAGTTAGCGCTTCTGTTACCTCCGCTTTGGTCTCCTCTGGTCTCAGAATAAATAAATGCAACACAGAGTTGACAACAACATCGATTTTGCTTCTACAAGAACACCTTTCTAAATACAAATCTGCTAATCTTAAAACTTTGACCAAACCAGAGTTTACCAAGTCTTCTTCGACAACTCAGGCCTTAAAAAAGAGGAATAACCAGGCTGAATGTCTTTCCTTAGGAAAAGAATAAACCAAAAGTCACTTTTAGAAAGTGTAGCATCTTGAAACATAATTGCTGTTAAGTGATAAAATATTTTTCTCCTCTTTTTCTTTTTCACACAGTTTTAAGATAATCAAACAAATTTTGAAACCCTGGAAAATACCAAACTTAGTTTTTAAATTATGATTTCATTGATTAAGTGGAAAAAATGTTATCCAAGCCTACTTGGTCCAGAGTGAAAAGGCTGTTGCCATCTGTTTAAATCATGAATTATTGCAATTAACTACATTTCTTTTGTGAAGTTGACTAAATTTCATAAGCCACACCCAGTCCTAAATACTGCCAAATCTGTTAAATCAAGAAATCTCATAAAAAATGACTAAATAAAATAAAAAGCCATTGTCTTCACAGTGGCTTCTACCTGCTCGGAGCTCTCCTCTCTCTATGGCTCACACTTCCTGATGTTTGCAAAAAGATTTTTCTTTTAGACCAGTTGTGCTTCAGATGTCAGTTTGTGCATTTATGTGTTAATGATTTTGTTTACTGTTTTATTCAAAAAAGAAATCCAGAAAATGCTTTGTGATTGTTTTCTTGCCACTGTCTTTTTTGCTTAAGTTTTAATGTTGACATACATTGTCAACCTGAACATCCTGAACAACACGAAATGAGAGAAAACAAAATGAAGTGTATTTGCAGAATTTCTTTTTCTTCTTAGAAGGAATCTGTAATGCTATAGTTTTAAAATTTTTATAATAGAAAACAGTGGTTCTGCTGTTTTCCCTCTTTTTCTTAAAGCATAAAGCGTACATAATAGCAAAACACTCAAATTACACATAAACATATGTGAGGAGAAAAGGTCTTTAAGTATATACCTTAAATATAACCACTGATCACCATTGATCATGAGTTAATCACTGAGTTGTTCCAAGTATGACCTAACGCCTTGTAGTTGGGAGGCTTTTCTTTCATTATAGTCTTTCAGCACCATCTTCTGGTGAGTTTGTTCAAATATTCCTGGCTGTAGTCACCAGTAAGTCCTGTTCCTACGGTGGCCCCTAGAGACAAAGCATGTATAAACTCCAAAACACTTACAAATTCCAAATAGCACGCACAAACTCCTCAACACATACAAAATCCAAAACACATGCAAACTCCAAAACACATGCAAAATCCAAAACACGTACAAAATTCAAAACACATGCAAACTCCAAAACACGTACAAAATTCAAAACACGTGCAAACTCCAAAACACATACAAAATCCAAAACACGTACAAAATTCAAAACACGTGCAAACTCCAAAACACATACAAAATCCAAAACACGTGCAAAATCCAAAACACGTACAAAATCCAAAACACATACAAAATCCAAAACACGTGCAAAATCCAAAACACGTACAAAATCCAAAACACGTGCAAACTCCAAAACACGTACAAAATTCAAAACACGTACAAAATTCAAAACACATGCAAAATCCAAAACACGTGCAAAATCCAAAACACGTGCAAAATCCAAAACACGTACAAAATTCAAAACACGTACAAAATTCAAAACACGTACAAAATTCAAAACACATGCAAACTCCAAAACACATACAAAATCCAAAACACATGCAAAATCCAAAACACATGCAAAATCCAAAACACGTGCAAAATCCAAAACACGTGCAAAATCCAAAACACGTACAAAATTCAAAACACATGCAAAATCCAAAACACGTACAAAATCCAAAACACGTGCAAAATCCAAAACACGTACAAAATTCAAAACACATGCAAACTCCAAATCACAACGGAAGTGCTCCAGGACGCTAGGGGCAGTGTTGAGCTCGATTTGTAAAATAAACGGCAAGTTTGTTGCAAACACATGGGCTCTAGTCTCCGTTGCGCTTCCCAGGTTGCCTAGCAACTATGATACTAACAGCTGGAAACGTGTCATACAACTTTTTTTGACAGAAATGAAGGAGAACATATTTTTTTTCATTTGTTTGTTTGTTTCTACAAGAGCTTTGTGTGATTTGATAAGTATCTGAGGCTGAGACCACAGGACAGTAAAACATGATTTTTGGGCTTCATTTCTGTACTGAACAGTCATTTAAGATTAGCTAGTAAATAACAATTAGCTAATGTTGTTCATGAGACTAAAGTCATATCACTTTGGTAATGTAAATATAATATGGACAATATTATGGTTATTATATTAGTCATTATTAGGTATTACAGCAGTGAACATGAACTCTTTGTCAAATGCTGAGCTTCAGTACAGATTCAAGTTGCAGTTATTTACATGTCTTACCACCTTAAATCTTCACTCAAAGACAAGTATATAGGAATGACTGCCAAATTTATTTGCCACTGAAGCCGAAGGATGGCATCTGAATAAAACCTCTCTTGACATGCCTAGATGACATTAAAGCTTGGTTGGCTCTAAACTTTTTAAATTTGAATGAAAAGAAAACAGATTTGTTGGTGTTTGGACCCA
Source organism: Diplotaxodon limnothrissa (assembly GCF_057381915.1). Lineage (NCBI taxonomy): Eukaryota > Metazoa > Chordata > Actinopteri > Cichliformes > Cichlidae > Diplotaxodon > Diplotaxodon limnothrissa. Next base: position 9,480,062 of record NC_140606.1, read on the forward strand.
GTGGCCCCTGTGAGTCCTCTTCTTTTCATTTGGAACCCCTGGAGGTTTATTTTAAACCTGTTGTTACTGCCCTTGGTTTTAAGTTGGACCAGTCCATTTTTATCATTTAAGGCGACTGGCAAGAGTGAAATCGTTTCTTTCTAGGCAGCACTTTGAAACCGTGATCCATGCTTTTATTTCTTCCCCTGTGGACTACTGTAACGCACTTTATGTGGGGGTCAGTCAGTTGTTACTCTGACATCTGCAGCTGGTTCAAAATGTATATTGACAGTGCATATATAGGTGTATCATATATAAGAGACAAATGTTGTTCCTTCAGTATGTTGGCATTACTAAATTTGGCTCAAATGCTTACATACATGTGTAAAAAGAAAATGTACAAGCTGTGAGCTGTTTCAAATCAAATCACTTTTATTGTCACATCACATGTGCAGGTACATTGGTACAGCACATGTGAGTGAAATTCTTGTGTGCGAGCTTCACAAGCAACAGAGTTGTGCAAAATACAATAATGTAAACAAGCAAAATACAAGAATGGCTACATCTGAAACTAATAAATATATGTACAATATATAATAGTATATATATGTTTCTGATAAAATGAAGAGTAGACTGATGTATTAAATATTCCTTTATTGGGTGAGAAAATCAGACCATGTCATAACTGCTTTAAGTCATACAGAATAGATATCAGAGCTTTAAACAGGCTGACGTCTGCTAAATGGGTCAAACTGGGCAGAAAGTATACAAACACATAACATCCTTATAGAATATGATGTAACACTATAGATCAACTTACCTCAGAATATATAAAGCATATAAACAATTACAGCAATATGATGCAACAAACACAGCAGTGCTACTGATCCAAAATACTCAAAGCTTCATAGAACTGAAACAAACATTTATTTTTAGTTCCATTCTGCTGCTGATACAGACTTTAGGTTTCTGAACATTAAACTTGTTGCTGCCTTTCATAGTGCGTAACTTGAAGGCCCTGAGTACTTTCTCCCACACTGGAAACACTGGAATGATAAAATTATTTGAACATTACCTAATAAGACTGATTCAGGACAGACAATTAGTTATTTTAAACTTTTCTAGCAGTCCTTCACAAACAGGGAACAGTCTGTCTATTCTCTCCATCTGTCAGCTGCTGCTGGCTCTTCCTCCTCCTCTTCCTCACATACTGCTGAGATTGTCCTGGTGGATCATCAGGGGTGCAAAGCCTCACAGATGATGTAATGCAGTGGGTCCCTCAGTCTGTTCTCACTCTGGACACTTGCAGGTGTCACACATAGAAATCAAATGTGTGATAAGCTGCAGGATTCAAACACAAGTGTGACTTATAAATACATGTTCATACTTTTATTCCACAATCAGAGAGAAAGAAACAGAGAGAGAGTGCAGGACAGACAGACAGGTGACAGTCTCAGGTGTACACACTGCTACAAAACAGCACCAGAGAAGGAGGATTTAGTGTTTGTGTCATTGCGAGTGCTAAACAAGAAGAGTTCCCAGATGGTACAGTGGACACATGTGTGACTCCTGTGATTAAAGCATCTTTCTTTCAGCTTAAGGAGTGAACCGTCAGCTGACTGACATGACTGACTTTAATTACGCATAAAATCATCACATTCTCTGTAAGATTAAAGTCAGCTATTGAACGGCGAATATTTTGAAGTGAAGGCTTTAAAACCAAGTTAGTACAAACGTCGCTAATGTCACATAACTTTCCCGACATGTTGCCAACAGTAATGTTTTAATGTTCTTCATTATAAAAACATTTGCGCATAAATAAGTGACATAATATTCAGTACTTACTTCTGGAAGTTTACTCTTCGTCCGCTCCGCTTCCGCCGTTTTTTTTCGGCAAAATTATCCAAACCACCGCCGCGCTATGAAGTCTGGGATATGTTGGGCCATGAAGGCTACACAGACCCATCCTTAAAATTCAGGGAAATTAAGGACGCATTTGAGGGCCGCATTTCGAGCAGCCTTTGAATTGGGACAGTCTTTGTCGTGTCGCTGTGACATAATCGGCCTTAAAATGCGGCCTTTAAGGCTGCAGACCCCAAATCCGGTCATTGGTACTTCCTGGCTTGTGTAGTTACTAGGTAACAAAAGCTCAACACTGCCCCTAGCGTCCTGGAGCACTTCCGTTGTGTTTTGGATTTTGCATGTGTTTTGGAGTTTGCGCGTGTTTTGGGGTTTGCACGTGTTTTGGATTTTGCACGTGTTTTGGATTTTGCACGTGTTTTGTATTTTGTACGTGTTTTGTATTTTGCATGTGTTTTGGATTTTGCATGTGTTTTGGATTTTGCATGTGTTTTGGAGTTTGCGCGTGTTTTGGATTTTGCACGTGTTTTGTATTTTGCATGTGTTTTGTATTTTGCACGTGTTTTGTATTTTGCATGTGTTTTGGATTTTGCATGTGTTTTGGAGTTTGCACGTGTTTTGTATTTTGTACGTGTTTTGGATTTTGCACGCGTTTTGTATTTTGTACGTGTTTTGTATTTTGCACGTGTTTTGTATTTTGTACGTGTTTTGTATTTTGCATGTGTTTTGTATTTTGTAAGTGTTTTGGAGTTTGCACGTGTTTTGTATTTTGCACGTGTTTTGTATATTGTACGTGTTTTGTATTTTGTACGTGTTTTGTATTTTGCATGTGTTTTGTATTTTGTACGTGTTTTGGAGTTTGCATGTGTTTTGGATTTTGTACGTGTTTTGGAGTTTGCACGTGTTTTGGATTTTGTAAGTGCTTTGGAGTTTGCATGTGTTTTGTATTTTGTACGTGTTTTGTCTTTTGCATGTGTTTTTTATTTTGTAAGTGTTTTGGAGTTTGCACGTGTTTTGGATTTTGTAAGTGCTTTGGAGTTTGCACATGTTTTGTATTTTGTACGTGTTTTGTATTTTGCACGTGTTTTGGATTTTGTAAGTGCTTTGGAGTTTGCATGTGTTTTGTATTTTGTACGTGTTTTGTCTTTTGCATGTGTTTTTTATTTTGTAAGTGTTTTGGAGTTTGCACGTGTTTTGGATTTTGTAAGTGCTTTGGAGTTTGCACGTGTTTTGTATTTTGTACGTGTTTTGGATTTTGCATGTTTTTTGTATTTTGTACGTGTTTTGTCTTTTGCATGTGTTTTTTATTTTGTAAGTGTTTTGGAGCTTGCATGTGTTTTGGATTTTGCACGTGTTTTGGATTTTGTAAGTGTTTTGGAGTTTGTACGTGCTTTGTCTCTAGGGGCCACCGTACTGTTCAAAGTAATACTTCTTTGGTGCAGTGGTGCTATTTTTTCACATATTTACCGACAAAGAAAATTTTTGATAAGCAATGAAGCAGCAGCTGAAGCCTGTGTGCAAATAAATGTTTAATGCTCAAAAATAGGCACTAAAAACAGGAAGTTATGAATCTGGTCTATAAAGATATCTGGCATAAATTACACTTTGACACAAGACTGCACATCCATTCAAGTATAAAAACACAAAGTATAAATAAAATCAAAGAATGCAGGTTTAGTGCAAATGATGTAAAAACAGTCACACAGACAACAGACAATATGGACTGGAATACACATACACACAGAACTACTGTGAAAAAAGATCAAAATGAGCCCCAGAAAGACAGCTTGGAAACATGCAAACAACATCAAAACATAAAGCACACAAAGACTCCAGAGATGGAGGGAAGCATGAAAAACTAAGATAGTAAAAAAAACCCTAAAAAATTAAACAGACAGAAGAATTCACTGCACGGACAAAAGTAGATACTGGACACTGACTCTGACAGTGAATTATGAATAATTCAAAATGCTGCATGGTACAGTGGCTAGCATTGTTGCCTCACTGCAAGAAGGTCGTGGGTTTGAATCCAGTCTGGCCTTTTCTTGTATGTTCTCCCTGTGTTTTCATGAGTTATGTCAGGGTACTTCCTCCCACAGTTCAAATCCAAGTATCATGTTAGATTAACTGATGGTTCTAAACTTGACCGTAGGTGTGAATGTGAGTATTAATGGTTTGCTGTCAATCTGTCCCTTTGACCAACTGAGCTACTGCTCGGAGTGTACCCTGCCTCTTGCTCCATATCAGACCTATTTACATTTAAGTTTATTATAAAAAGATAATCAAAGACAAAATATCTTATAAAAGTATATTTTGTCAATACTAGTTTTGGTGATGGATTCTTAGATGCATAACAAATATTCATTTGTTTTATCAGCTGAGCAGAGAAATCTCAAAATAGACTCACCATTAGACCATAAACCAAGAGGCCAAACCAGAAGTACATGGAAGTCAGAATGCATGTCCTTTCACTTCTGCAAGGAGGCTTACATTTTAGTTACAAACTGTTAATATAATACCTCTGTTACATAATACCTCCAGTACCATGTGTTTAACTGTCACACAAGGATGGAACTGTAAGCAACAACAAAGTGCAAAGTTGTTTATATGCACGGTTTTCACAAAAGAAGACATGAATTACATTTGTTTAAAAAGGAAAACACATTTTAAATACAGTTTTTAATCTGTAAAGAGAATGGCTGAAACTTGTTGTTTCTGCAGAGCAAAGGACTTCCTTTACATAATCAATGCCTGTATGTCACCATATGCAGGCATCTTGTTGTTACTTCTTCTCACAAGTTGAGAGAGAAAGGCACTCTTTAGTAGAGACGCTACCAAGAAGCATATTTGCACTCGCACTTCAGGGGCTGTGTGTTACCACCTTATTAATCAGAACTGAGTATCTTCTTGTTATTCTGTTGTGTTGCTTGAATTGTTCACTGTAAAACCACATATTTCTGGATCCTCCGTTCCAACAAAAGCAGGGTTGAGTATTTCACATGTGTATGAATACACTTTGTTGCTCTCCTGAACAGGTAATTCAGCATAAGGGTAGTTGTGAGCGAGATCAATCTCCTCCATATTTAAGCTGTGTGTTCCTGTAACACTCCAGAGATCATCGTCACGATTTACCAATAAGTCCTGCATCCTGACTGTGTCCTCTTTCTGGCTTCCCCAGGACAGTTTCTTGGGAATGCTGAAGCCAGTGGTTGCTGAATTACCCATGATACCAAGGTGAAAATCTGTAAATTAAAAAGAAAAAAACAACAACAAGCCTACTAGTAAATAAATACATGTATGAATGTATGAGTGAAGAATTTGCAGAACAGAGTTTTGTTTTTGTTTTACCTGGTCACTAAAACAGCTGCTGGATCTTTCTACTGAAGCAACGAATGCGGAATGATGGCTGATCTGGTCTATTTTAAAAGGTCTGACCGTGTCTGTTATTGATTGAACATTTAAGAGTCATCAAACAGTAACAATTGAAGTTTATCTCATTGTAATTAACATAAACCAATCAATCAATCAATTACTGGAAAATGCAATCACCATTTTAAAGGTTTTTGAAATCTTGATGAAAATAACCAAAACAAACAGTTTTTAGTTGTGAGGTTTAAGTTTATGTATTCTCCAGAAAGTTTATTTCATTTTGATGTTGTCATATGTCATAAAGTTCAATAAAATAGGCACATTTATCACCTGACATTGAACTTTGCAAAAAAGAAAACATTTATTACACTATGGGCCAATATGTACTTCATTTTAAGTGACATATGAATGAATCACTGCATTGACCCTTTTCCTTTGATTAATTTTTTTAAACACCACTTGTTCTTCATTAAATCAAATTAAAATTAGATTATTTTTTAATGAGTTTTATTATAAAAAATGACAAAGTAAGAATAGAAGTTAACATGTTTTAGTCCAATACCTGTCTGAAGATATAATTTTCACCTAGCAACTGAACCGTGGTGGACTTAACTGTGGGATCCTTCCACAAGTTTCTTTTATGATTTCTTATGGGCAAACATAGGAGGATGGGAGGGGCGACAAGGACTAGTTTTAAGTTTGAATAGGGTCAGTGTCACTGAGCATGAGGTGATAACCTGGACCCACCCTACAGAGGTTGCATAGTTCAACTTCTCCAGGATGACACACACACACACACACACACACACACAGTGAGTACTGAAGGAGGCCAGTTTATTTAAGAATCTTTGTTCTTACTGTCTGTGGTAACTTATGTTTAAAATAAGCTTTCTTTGTCACAACCAATTGGTTCCAATCAACTGTGATAAATAAAAATATCGTCTGTACATATACAGACCCTCGAATTGAACATCCTGAGCAGGTGGTTAGGATTGTGGAAGAAAAAATAAGTTAGTCTGATTTAAATGCCTTATAATTAAAATGAAGATTTTTAATTTAACATCTACTTTAAATACATATCTTGAAAGGAGTGACACAGACTTTTAAAACAATTGGCTTCTGGCTAAACCTCAACAAACATGTTTGCATTGAGGGTAAAAAGCGGAGTCATTTCAACCATGCCAACAATCAGCGTACTCTTTCTTATTATTGATTTTTTTTCTTGTTGATTTTTTTTGTAGCTCCTTAGACCTGAGGACAGCACACATTTCTTGGTTTTTATCTCGATGGTTGTTGCTGATTAATGAATAAACAGACCAGACCAGGGTGATCAGATCACAACGCACTGCCATGAGAAGTGGGATAATGAGATGAGAGATAAACATCCAGTCTAGTCCCACATAAAGTGGGAGATGTGGTCACCCATATCTGTTAGGCTGTTTGTAAGCATTGATACTATTTATTTGTAATGCATATTTAATTAACTCACAATGTAGCTAATATAAGATTTAAAATTGACACGCTTTCCTGAGTATTTTCTCCAGTTAAAACATTAACAGCTACTATGTATTGAATGTCATTTTTTATGAAGAGGATTAGAACACCTTGTGCTGTTGTTCAATAACTAATCACAAAAACAATAACGATAAAACAGCTAATAAACATATTTAGTAACTTGACAACTTTGTAATTACTGCAAAACTTTAATAGTAATTTTTCAAAGCACATTATTTGATCAGACAAACAAAAGTACAAAACAGAAATTCTCTTAATTACAATATTTTACAAGGAAATGTGAATGACAGATGACAGGAAAACTGATATAATATGTATGTGGTATAAGATGAATATAGCACTAGGATCTTTTTTTTCCTTGACTCCGACCTGACCGCAGCTGGTCTTCCACATATATTACACGTTGGCGTATACTGATTCATCCCAGTCAGTCTGCACAGAAAAGACTGCTTAATTCACTCCAGTCTTTGACGCATGATTAGATTAAATTTTAAAAAATACAAAACTTTACCTACCTCTGTGTTCCCATACACACTGTCATTGCCGTAAATGTCATTGCAATGGACATCCTCATAGTTCTCCTTCCTGTACAAAGAATGCAAAAAGGAAACAAGTTTGGCTTTTTCCTCTACACACAAATTATATCAAATATTCATCATTCATGTTTAATAAAGAATAATGTTTTTTTTTTTTTTTTGTTTTTTTTTTACTGATTTGAAGAATTAAAACCTTTTTGTTTGGGCATAACGAGGGGGCTCCGCAGGTCTGTCTGACCTCGTGGTGCTTAAGTCAGATTTTGGCGTGCCGTCTGATTGCCCCCTGCTGAAATTTAAAACATCAGGAGAAAAACTAAGACTTTCCAAAACCTCTAAAATACAACATTAGCATAACATCGCAACAATTAGAAGCAGATAAATATTGCTTTATTTTATGATCATATTTAAAACAGGTATTGACATTTTACATGACTTGAACTTATACCTGTTAATGTTTTAGAGTGTGTAACTTGTCCTTAACAACTTACCATTTTTTAACAACTCCCACTCCAATGGCTATCAGAATTATCAGAACAATCACACCTGCTCCAGAGGCTATGAAAATATTCTGCATGTTGTCTGTTCAAAAAGAAAACACATTGAATATTTTTTGTTTTGCCATGTAAATATAGAGTGATTATAATCTATGCTGTTTTCTTGAGATTCAAAGTTTTTTTTCTTACCATTAACAGGTAAAAAGAGTGTGAGATTAGAATTTCCCAACGTGTTGTTTGCCAGGCAGTGCACAAACTTGAAGGACCCAAAGTCTGTCTGCAGAGTCCCAGTAGTAACAGAGCCATTTTTCTCTACCTTGCTGCTTGGCAGGACTCTGTCACCAAGAACAAAATGGACCGTGCTGGGAGGCCTGGATTGTACGATGCAATCACACTTTACTATGCCGTTATATGAGGAGCACTTAGAATAAGTCTCAGTGTCAGGGGCATCTGTTAAGACAGCAGATATAATTAGGATCTAGCAGATAACCATACATTTATTATATACAGTGGGGCAAAAAAGTATTTAGTCAGCCACCGATTGTGCAAGTTCCCCCACCTAAAATGATGACAGAGGTCAGTAATTTGCACCAGAGGTACACTTCAACTGTGAGAGACAGAATGTGAAAAAAAATCCATGAATCCACATGGTAGGATTTGTAAAGAATTTATTCGTAAATCAGGGTGGAAAATAAGTATTTGGTCAATAACAAAAATACAACTCAATACTTTGTAACATAACCTTTGTTGGCAATAACAGAGGTCAAACGTTTACTATAGGTCTTTACCAGGTTTGCACACACAGTAGCTGGTATTTTGGCCCATTCCTCCATGCAGATCTTCTCGAGAGCAGTGATGTTTTGGGGCTGTCGCCGAGCAACACGGACTTTCAACTCCCGCCACAGATTTTCTATGGGGTTGAGGTCTGGAGACTGGCTAGGCCACTCCAGGACTTTCAAATGCTTCTTACGGAGCCACTCCTTTGTTGCCCGGGTGGTGTGTTTTGGATCATTGTCATGTTGGAAGACCCAGCCTCGTTTCATCTTCAAAGTTCTCACTGATGGAAGGAGGTTTTGGCTCAAAATCTCACGATACATGGCCCCATTCATTCTGTCCTTAACACGGATCAGTCGTCCTGTCCCCTTGGCAGAAAAACAGCCCCATAGCATGATGTTTCCACCCCCATGCTTCACAGTAGGTATGGTGTTCTTGGGATGCAACTCAGTATTCGTCTTCCTCCAAACACGACGAGTTGAGTTTATACCAAAAAGTTCTACTTTGGTTTCATCTGACCACATGACATTCTCCCAATCCTCTGCTGTATCATCCATGTGCTCTCTGGCAAACTTCAGACGGGCCTGGACATGCACTGGCTTCAGCAGCGGAACACGTCTGGCACTGCGGGATTTGATTCCCTGCCGTTGTAGTGTGTTACTGATGGTGACCTTTGTTACTTTGGTCCCAGCTCTCTGCAGGTCATTCACCAGGTCCCCCCGTGTGGTTCTGGGATCTTTGCTCACCGTTCTCATGATCATTTTGACCCCACGGGATGAGATCTTGCGTGGAGCCCCAGATCGAGGGAGATTATCAGTGGTCTTGTATGTCTTCCATTTTCTGATGATTGCTCCCACAGTTGATTTTTTTCACACCAAGCTGCTTGCCTATTGTAGATTCACTCTTCCCAGTCTGGTGCAGGTCTACAATACTTTTCCTGGTGTCCTTCGAAAGCTCTTTGGTCTTGGCCATGGCGGAGTTTGGAGTCTGACTGTTTGAGGCTGTGGACAGGTGTCTTTTATACAGATGATGAGTTCAAACAGGTGCCATTCATACAGGTAACGAGTGGGGGACAGAAAAGCTTCTTACGGAAGACGTTACAGGTCTGTGAGAGCCAGAGATTTTCCTTGTTTGAGGTGACCAAATACTTATTTTCCACCCTAATTTACGAATAAATTCTTTACAAATCCTACCATGTGAATTCATGGATTTTTTTTTCACATTCTGTCTCTCACAGTTGAAGTGTACCTCTGGTGCAAATTACTGACCTCTGTCATCATTTTAAGTGGGGGAACTTGCACAATCGGTGGCTGACTAAATACTTTTTTGCCCCACTGTATGTTTGAATGAAAAGAAAAATCTCTTCTGTTGTTATATTTCTTGTATTGTTTACTTACATAACACATTGAGCTGCACGGTGCTTGATTTGACTCGTCCTTCCTCATTGACAGCAGTGCAGTACACGGCCTCTGAGTTTCTGGAGACATTTGACATTGTGTAGGTTTGCCCCTTATTCAGCAGAGCACCAGTTTCACTGTGCCACTCATAGCTGCTGACAGGGTTTGCATCACTGGAGCACTTCAGGTGTGCAGTCTCTCCCTCATTAACATCTGACTGGTACTCGACCTTCACATTCACTGGAGCATCTGCACAGAAACATTTAACCCTTAATGTTACTGTGCAGCATTTTAGTTTATTTTTCATACAATCAGGTCAAAGTTGAGCTTGTTTCAATATTTTGACGTGGTGTAGCAATAAAAGAAAACTTCAGAAACCAAAGAGATAAACATAAATGTTATGACAAAATATCAAAGCCAATGTTACATATCAACCAGAAACATTTTATGATTTTTTTCTGTTCAGATTTTTTAAAAAACATTTAATTTTCAGTCTCTTTGGTTTCATTATTACATTTTTTTGCCCCGATAAAAAAACAACAACTAAAACTTTATATAAAACTGTGTCCCATCTTTTAAAAAGTTCTCACTAAATTACAGCATTTACAATATTTAAGGGATTCTTTTTTAATAATAATGGATTGGATTTATATAGCGCTTTTCAAGGCACCCAAAGCGCTTTACAATGCCACTATTCATCCACTCTCACATTCACACACTGATGGAGGCAGCTACAGTTGTAGCCACAGCTGCCCTGGGGCAGACTGACAGAAGCGAGGCTCCCATATCACACCATCGGCCCCTCTGGCCAACACCAGTAGGCGGTAGGGTAAGGTGTCTTGCCCAAGGACACAAAGACCAGGACAGAGAGCCCAGGGATTGAACCGGCGACCTTCCGGTTACAGATGCGCTTCCCAACCCCCTGAGCGGTCGCCCCGTTTTTAACATCAACATGTTGTTAAAGCTGCACACTTACATTTTACTTTAATTGTCTTGGATGGTTCCCGCTGCTTTCCTCCGTGGTATGTAACTCTGCATCGTAAAGGTTTGTTGTTATCAGTGCGGTCTGAGCGAAAGGTCAGAGTAGATGTTGCTTTCCACTGGCCATTTTGAAGATTCTGTGTCTGAAAATGTTGCTCTCCAGAGTGACTCCAGTGGAAATCAGGTGGATTTGTGGGGCAGGAGTGAGACACAGAGCAGAATGCAGATACAGTTTGACCCTCCTTTACCTCTTCTTGCACAAAGAAATCAGTGGGATTTGGTTCACCTGTTTTAACGAGAACACATGAACATCATATAACTGCTGTAATGCAACACATGGCACTTGACGCATGTGGCAGTTGATGTCATGTTTTATAATGACTGGGCTTGTCTTTATTGATAAAACATGAATAAGAGTCCATTGAGGTGACCAACACAAAAAACATTAGCTTTTTCACAAAATCTAAGAAGGTAAAATGTGGGAAAAAAACATAAAAAAGATATTTCCTGCCTCATTTAGGTTGTTGTCTACGGAGCCCCGCAGGGGACATGGGAGAGAAAAAAATTAAGACGGACTTTTGCGAGATCTCGCAAAACAAACTCGGGATCTCGCAAAACTTTTAGCCGCATTCTTCGGACGCCGGCTCGAAGCCGACCGGGAGGTCGAGGCACGATGTGCCGGGAAAGCGGTGTTCCTCCCGGCTGTAGTGGGTCTCAACCTCCCGTTAGCTCGAAGCTAAGAATGCGGCTAAAACTTTTGCAAGATCTCGCAAAAGTTTTGCGAGATCCCGAGTTTGTTTTGCGAGATCTCGCAAAACTTTTGCGAGATCCCGAGATAGTTTTGCGAGATCTCGCAAAAGTCCGTCTTAATTTTTTTTTCTCCCATGTCCCCTGCGGGGCTCCGTAGTTGTCCACAGGAAAAAATAAATAATTTATTTATTTTGCTTAAAAATATAAGATTTAAAAAAAGTAGGGGCTTCATTTGGCATGATTTTCTTACTGTGTCTGCACTTTTCCCAACCAAATTATAATTTTTGTAAAAAAACAACAACAACAACTTGTTAACTGTGTGGTAACATCACACATCTGCTTAAAGAAATTTGATTAAGCCTATTTTAATACCAAAAATGAAGAACCTGAAAACATTTAAAATTAATTTATATTAATTGAGCACATATCTTTCTGAAAATAAAAAAAAGCCTAGAAATAAAGAAAGGCTTATGAGACCTACAAAATGTCATTTTTTACAGTATTAACTAAAATTTTACTTACCGATCATTGAAATAGAGACTTTGTTATCAGAGTAGGAAAACTTGTTTGGACCTTCTAGTTCAATCCTGAAAAAGAAAGGTCCGCCATCACTTTGCTGAAGATTTTCAATCATCAGAGAACAGTTTTTCTTGCTGAGGTCTCCCAGAAGTTTTGTTCGTCCCCTATACTTCTCCATAGTGTTAGACTCAGTTGGATGATAGATGACTTGGTCATCAATCCTCCAAATCCCTGTGAATGTATGGGCCGCTATATCTGGGTAGTTATAAGAGCAGGGGATCACCACACACGAGCCAAGGAGACCTTCCACTGAGGATGGCACATCAACTGTCCAGGATGATTCCGTTTGAGTGGCTGCAATAAATTGCACAATAAAATGGAGTGAAGTGAGGCGCAGAAACAGGACAATCGATAAGAGAAAGAACGCTTAAATGCATGAAACAAAATGCACATTCCCCTGAATTAGTTCTAGAATTTCTGAAAATAACTTCATACAAAACGCAGAACATATCATACCTTTGAAGCAAATGCACATGAAAAACACAAGCTGCTGTAAAGCATCCATCTCGTCTTCTAAAAAATAAAGACTGCATGGGTGCTTTCATTTCCTCCAGGGGAGAAGTGAAAGGTTTGGTTTCCTTCCTGCTTGTATTAGCCATTGCGTTCGCTTTACCCCAAAGTCCCATGCATGTATTATGGGGAAAGCTTGTTTTATTAATTTATCAATGGACTCTTCACTGGATTGATTATAAGTAGTTTCAACACATCTACAGAGCTATTTGTTAGTATAAGCTCAGTTTTCCCTTTGAGCGAACTTTGAACGACCCCCCCCCACACACACACACACACACACACAAAAAACTCACCAGTTGACCTAAAAAACAATAGACCACAAAGTATGAGACCAAAAAAGCAGCAAATGAGAGGCTTTACATAGCTGTTTAGTAGGCATGCTTACATTTTACAGACCATGTATGATATATGCAGTACAATGTATAGAAGCATCAGTAAAGCAATGTGTGTCAAATACTAACAGCAAATTACCAAAGCATCAAATTAAAACAGTACACTGTGTCGTGTGTTTAACTGGTTCTTACACAATCCCAGAAAGAAATAAAATTGTTTTGCTTTCATTTCACAAAAAAGGGTTAGTTTTAAATCGGCATGTTAGTCTCATTTCCTCTTCACACTTTGAGAGACGAGACAACTCATATACTTGTACCAGCAGCACCAAGGCTCCTTTTGTTTACTCATCACAACTAGGTTTCTTTTTTTTTATATTTTATTTTTTTTTAATAAGCAACCTACAGCGGGGAAAATAAGTATTTGACACATCAGCATTTTTATCAGTAAGGGGATTTCCAAGTGGACCATTGACACAACATTTCCACCAGATGTTGCCATCAAGCCAAATATTGACGTCATACAAACAAATCAGAACATATAAGTATACAAGTTAAACCACAATAAATAAAGTGAAATGACACAGGGAATAAGTATTGAATACATGGAGATAACAAGGGGCAAAATGACATAGAAAGCCAGGAGATCACCTGAAATCTGTCAGTATTGATAGAGAAATCCTGTCCCCTATCAGTACTAATTGATATCAGCTGCTTTAGTCCTAATTGATGGCCTATAAAGGCTCCTCATTACCCAGAAGGCACACAGGAAAGACTTCATGATGGGTAAAGGCAAAGAACTCTCTCAAGATCTTCGTAATCTTATCGTTGAAAAGCATTTTGATGGGAATGGTTATAGGTGCATTTCCAGAATGCTGAATGTTCCTGTGAGCACTGTGGGGGCCATTATCCGGAAATGGAAAGTGCATCAGTTCACCATAAACCTGCCACGATCAGGTGCTCCACGCAAGATCCCTGTCCGAGGAGTCCAAAGAATAATCAGGAGGGTTCTCCAAGAGCCAAGAACCACTCGGACAGAACTTCAGGAAGACCTTGCATCAGCAGGTACTGTTGTTTCAAAGAAAACTATAAGCAATGCACTGAACTGCCATGGCATCCATGCACGCTCACCACGCAAGACTCCATTGCTGAACAAAAAGCATGTCAAGGCTCGGTTAAAATTTGCGCAACAGCATTTGGAGAAGCCTGTGGATTATTGGACGACTATAGTATGGTCAGATGAAAGCAAAATTGAACTTTTTGGCAGTCATTCTACACACCATGTTTGGAGAAGAAATGGCACTGCTCACCACCCCAAGAACACCATACCAACAGTCAAGTTTGGGGGTGGAAGCATCATGGTTTGGGGCTGCTTTTCAGCAAGGGGTACTGGCAGACTTCATATTATTGAAGGCAGGATGAATGGAGAGATGTACCGGGACATTCTGGATAAAAATCTGCTGCCATCTACCAGGAAGCTAAAAATGAAAAGAGGGTGGACATTTCAGCAAGACAATGATCCCAAACACAAGGCCAAGGTAACAATGAAGTGGTTTCAAAGAAAGAAAATCAAGTTGCTTGAATGGCCCAGTCAATCACCTGACCTAAATCCCATAGAAAATCTATGGAGAGAACTGAAGATTAAAGTTCATAAAAGAGGCCCAAGGAACCTTCAAGATTTAAAGACCGTTTGTGTGGAAGAATGGGCCAGAATCACTCCTGAGCAATGCAGACGACTGGTCTATCCATACAAGAGGCGTCTAGAAGCTGTAATCACCAACAAAGGCTTTTCTACAAAGTATTGAATAAAGTGTGTTCAATACTTATTCCCTGTGTCATTTCACTTTATTTATTATGGTTTAACTTGTATACTTATATGTTCTGATTTGATTGTATGACTTCAATATTTGGCTTGATGGCAACATCTGGTGGAAATGTTGTGTCAATAGTCCACTTGGAAATCCCCTTACTGATAAAAATGCTGATGTGTCAAATACTTATTTTCCCCGCTGTATATGAACACAAATAAACCAAAATAAACAAATAATCAAAAATAAACAAACGGGTGTACCATCTAGTGTGTATACACACACACACACACACACACACACACACACATCCTTAAGCATACGTACACATAACTACATACATATGTATTCGCCTATACCCTCATACATACTGACATGAACATATATACACATAACAATTCAGAAATATGGCATACATAATTACAGAGATTCAAACAAGATCGGGTCTCCTTGACAAAATGTAATGTTTCCATTTAACCCAAATATCACTAAATATGTCAAATTGGAGTCTATTAATGAAGGTAATTCTTTCCATTTTAAACATCCCATATACAATCTCATACCAGTCATTTAGTGATGGGATTTTCACACTAAGCCATTTCTTGGTAATAGTCTTACGGGCAGCCAGACTCAGAATACCATACAACAGCTTGGACGTACATTCACCGAGTATAAATATCCAAACAAAAGTTCATCCCAATTAAAGGGAAGTTGCATACTAAAAATGATCTGTAACTCAGAATGAATCGATACCCAAAAAATGTTGATCAATGGGCAAGACCAAAACAGGTGGAAGTGTTTTATTCCTTGGGCCCCACAGTTTCTCCAGCAGCTAGAGTGATTAGAATAATGTTTACTTTGTGCAGGAGTAATAAAAAATCTACACAGACTCTTCCAACCAAAACATCTCCATATATTAGAACTAGAAATTCTCCACTGAAAAGCACACTGCTGATACCAAATGTCATTTGAAATTGCTGTATTTGTTTCGCTTTCCCATTTTTTTTTAATGTAGGTAGTATTCCGCTTCTTAACCTCTTGCATACCCTTATACAGTCTAGAAATCACCTTGAGGCCGGGATCTGCCTGGTAAGCCTTGACAAATATACTCAAAACAGGTAAAGAGAAAAGATCTGTTCTCTTAGGTATAAAGTTATGTAGGTGATGCCTAATTTGAAGAAACCTAAAAAAATCTGTTTTGCTTAACTGGTATTGATCTTTTACTGATTGGAAGTCCCTAAGAATTCCCTTATCGTAAAACATACAATATGCCATTAAGCCTTGTCCTGCCCATTTTTTATATCTTACATCTAACTTATTGGGTAAAAAATCAAAATCAAAAGCGCACCATCTTAAAATCCTAACCTCTTCATTCCAATCATTCTTATTAAGAAATTGTAACCAAAGTTTTAAAGGCAGGTTAATCCATTGGTTTCCTTGATTAATTTGTTTTTTAATGAGTGTCACATCCCCTAAGCTTGCCTGAATTGGAAAATCTCTTAAGGCCACTGTTTCTATTTCTATTTCTTTCCATCTCGCTTGGTAGTCTACATTACACCAACACACTAATATCCTCAATTGAGCTGAAATATAATAATCTTTCAAACATGGGAACCCCAACCCCCCTTTGTCTTTAGCCAACTGAATAGTTGATACTTAATCCGTGGTTTTTTCCCCTGCCATATGAACCTAGAGATTATTTTGTCCCATTCCTGAAATTGTTTATCAGTTATTTCAACTGGGAGTGTTTGGAACAGATAAAGCATCCTGGGCAAGATATTCATTTTAACTGTATCAATACGTGATTCAAAATTTTAAAATGGTAATAAATTCCATCTTTTAATATCCTCATTTATTTTATAACACAAAGGATTAAAGTTTGCATTATATATCTTAGAGAGATCTTTAGTAATATTTACTCCAAGATACTTCATCTGCTCCGACTCCCAGTTCAAATTGACTTTAGACTTAATTTCCTGATTTGGCTTATAATTGAAAGTTAATATCTGAGTCTTCGATATATTTAGTTTATAACCTAATAGTGAGCTATAGGTCTCCAGAAGAACAACAGCTTGGGGAAAGTGATGTTTGGATTTGTCAAGTAAATCAAAATATCATCAGCAAACAAGGAAATCTTATGCTCTCGACCCATGATCTTGACTCCAGTAATATTATTGCTTTGTATAACACTTTGACTCAGGGCCTCTATGAAAAGAGCAAAAAGTGAGGGACTTAAAGGGCTCATCACAACTAGGTTTCTTCTTGTGGAGCTGTTAGCGTTAAATGAATTGGCCGCATAGTCATTTATGGATCCTCCTTTAGAAAAAAGTATTTCACACATGTATGGATACACCTTGTTGCCACAAGAAGAGAAGGAAAGCTAAGAGTGTGGAATGTGTAATATGTATAATGTTATGTGCAATGTGTTATGATTGGCAGATGGACAGAAGGAGGTTAAATATACTGTGTGTGCAGGACACTAGTTGGAAGTGAAGCAAGGGCAGAAGTATTGGATGTTGATTTGATAGGTAGAGAAATAGAGTAGCAGTTCTGTTGATTGTATGCGAATACAGATGTTGCTGGAAATCAAAGATATGATATTGAATGCTGTCAGAGAGTATGACCCACGACTTGGATGTCAGTTTGAAGACAGGTGAATTACTAATTAAGTTAAAAGTTAAAAGAAGTGACTGCCCTTGTACATATACTAGTATTCTGTGTCCACTCTCCTCTGCTCTTCTCCCTCCACACCAGGGGTGTCGAACTCATTTTATATGTCGGGCCCATACAGCCCACTTTGAGCTGAAGTAGGACGGGCCAGTAAAACTCCAGTGTAAAGAAGTTACACATTTAACAGTTGTTCTAAATGATTTTAAAAAAGCTGCAGTAAGAAAAAGTTCTGTTAGCTCTGTTTGTTTGTTTTTTTAAAACTGCAATTGTAAAAAACTCAAATTTCTAAAGGGAAAAAACAAACAACACTGTGGTGTGAATAAGGCACGATGGGACCACAGATCCATGTTTTGAGCCATCTTTATTTAACATTTGCATCACACCACCACAACCCCACACCAACCCCTGAGTCCCTGTGTTTTAACACAGCGGGTGTGATTGCGGATGCCGTGCAGGTGCGTCCGCAAGGCACCGCAGACCACACCCCACCACAGACACAAAATGTTCTGTCTTTCACAAAGTTACATAGGTTTCATTGCTTTTGCAATTTCCCATATGGAAAAGATTTATATAAATCTTATAAAGTTTGTATCTGTCTTGTGTGAAACTTGTATGAAAAGCATACAAGAGTGAAAACAGATATAAGATCCCTTGAAAATTTTTATAAATGAAACTTGTATGTTTTGGATACTTACTAAAACAAAATATGAAAGTAATGAGAAAGTGGCCACTTTCAATGAGTAAATCATATAAGCCTTATATGATTAGGCCACATCTTATGCAAGTCTTTTATAAGATTTTACTATTTCTTTTCCATATGGGTTCCCATAATTTGTGAAAGGTAAAATTGTTGAATGTAATGTAGCAGTTGAATGAATAGCAGAATTGCAATACCGACCTTCTTGTCTGAGGTCACTTATTGAAAAAAAGAAAAAAAAAGGCAGCTGACAGCACTGTAAGCAACGATAGACTGGCATGTAAAAAGCAACTGATTATGGCAGAAAATATCAATTTTTGATGGCAAACTGATCTAGAAATGAGAAATAGAGCTGTGCACGAAGTGTGAATTTATCATGGAGGAAGCAAGACTGCCAAAGTAAGAGGGAAATCATGACAGTGTTTTTCAAACGTGGAGTATAGCTTTGGTCTTCTTTGGTTACTTTGATGACATGGTTATCTATGTTTCTTTATTCGCTCTCTGTCTCTGTGTTGTGTTTCTCATTTTATTTTGGCAGTCTTTGTCTCACATGCATTGTGTTCAGTATCACTTCCCCTGTCTCTTTTTGTCATGTTATCATTTGTTCATCACGTCTTCCCACCTGTTGCCAATCACCTCATTATCCTGTGTGTGTGTATTTAAGTCATCAGTTTCCCTCTGCTTTTTGTCATGTCATCCACTCTTGCTGTCTCTCCCTGGTTTATCCCAAGTTCCTAGTTTCAGTTCCCAGTTCTTAGTTTTTGTACATTTATACTTACAATGATTTTGTTGGAAGTCCAATCATAGCCTTGTGCTGGCCAGTTGCAGACACACTGGTGGTCCTTTGCTGGCACATGTGTGGATTACCGCTGGCAAACCTGGTCTGGGCCACCAAAGGGCCATCATTCTTTGCGGTATGTGGGCCATGTGCAAGTTGTGAGCAGCCACGGACCAGTTGCAGACACACTGCTGGCCCTGTTCTGGCCCAGAACAGTTTCAGCTCTGGCCCCAGATGTCAGCCTAATGTGTACCCTAATTAAGCCATGTAATAACAACATGTGCATAATAGTGCAAAAGTAACATGAGAAAACTCTGTTCAGACAGTGAATGGACTGATTCTTATATAGCATTTTTCAACTTTCCCAGATTACTCAAAGTGCTCTATACAACATGTCACATTCACCCAACCACACACTTTCTCTTAACTGAGTGCTTCCTAACTACATTCACGACATTCAGACTGGAGAAGCCAGGAATCGAACCACTAACCTTCCAATCAATAGATGAACTGCTCTACCGCCTAAGCTACAGCCACCTGCTGTAGGTGGTGACCAGCTTCCAGGGAGGTATGCAAACTACCAGGTAATTAGAGTGGTGATCTGAGAGACTACAAAGGTCACAAGAGAACAAGATAAGTTTAACATGGAACTAAGCACAAGAAGCAAAAGACCTGCTACAAACGTGTGGTTAGTTGACCACCTGGTGAAGAAGAAATGTTGCCACTGGTCTTGAATACTGCCTGTATATTGGCCTGGATCTCCAACAGGTGATTATAGCAGGTGTTAGACACAGTAAGCACAGAGAGAGACTTATTCACACTTACCCAACTGTGTCCCACTGTATCCCACTGGGAGGTTTGGGAGAGGCAAAATGGGTGGAAATTAAATGTGTGCATGGGGATATTTGCAAGTATTCTGTAGTGCCACTGCAAGTAAAGTTCAAGAGAAAATTATAGACTTACAGCTGTAATTAGCTCTTGCCTTACATACCAATTAATCCTGGGAATGGATTTGCCTGGGTTTAATATGTTACAGGTTTTTCTGATTGCTTAAGCACATTTTTTGTAACTATTGGCTAATTTTGCAAAACTCTTCACACAAATAAGAAAACCTGTCACCCAATCATCAAAACATTGTAGTTCTCTTGCAAAAGCAAACACAGCTAGATTAACTCTTCACACCTTCGTAAAAATGGTGTTTCCGTATCAAACAGTACACACAAGCCATCATCTACTAAGCACACAATGCGCCAACTGCACACTGATGATATGAATACAAAACACATCTGGCTTTTGCTTTCTCTGTGCACAAGGTAGGCTATGTCAGTTTGAGCTCATACTTCTGTCATAGATCCATAAGCATAGAGGGATCCAAACTTCAAGTACTGGTGTTTATTCAAACACATCAAAACAAACACAAGTGTTTATTTCCAAGTATAGGATTATTTGCAATCGCCATAATGACTATATGGGTTACTTGGTCTGCAGTGAACATGCTTCCTCTGCCCCCAGCATCTGGTCATCTAGCAATTCTGTAAAGTAACAATTTCAGTATTTTTACATCAATGGTATTGGTGTGTTTCTCATTGGCATATGGCAGTGCTACAAATCTTTGTGCGAAGTGACTGTACTAACCGATTCTCATTTCAAGATGTCCTTATGGTACTTGCTACAGTGTAGCGGCTCGAGTTAGGCTGGACCCGTTGGCCAGCTACCCTCAGGGTCATTCCACGGTTGATTACATGGTCCACTATTGTAGCTCTGATGTCATCAGCAATTCTATTTCTTACTCTTCCTACCCTTCCTCTCCCCCCTCCTCATCTTCCTCTCCCCCCTCCTCGTCTTCCTCTTGCTCCTCCTTGTCCTTGTCGTCCTCTTCATCCTACTTCTTCACCTCCACGTCCTCTTCCTCGGCCTCCTCTACTTCTCACTCTTTCTGCTCCCTCCATTGTACTCCGCACACACAGCTTACCTGTATTATAGTGCTTAGGCTGATTGCAAAGTGAACTAATTATCTAAAAAAGTTTTCACATGTGAAAGTGTGCCAGACAGTTGGCAAATTAGTGTTAATGATAGCCATACATGTGTATACTTTTGCTAGGAGTGTGTTGGAAATTTGGTAATTGAGTGTTGTGCAGTGAATTGTGCCTACAGTTTTGCAAAGTGTGTGTTACAAAATTGCAAACTGAGTGCAAAGCAGTTTTTGTGCTTTTAGTTTTGCAAACTCAGTGAGTGGTTTTGCTATAAGTCTTAATAGTTTTAGAGATTGTGCTATAGGAATCACAGTTAGGGTTTAAACATTCAGAAAAAACTGTAATGGGGTAATGTTTAGGGGTGCACTCTTGACTGGCATGTACATGGAGTGTCTGCGCTGTGCTTAGTGGTGATGTGACATCAGCAGACACTGACTCCGGGAAGAAGGAAATTCCATTGGTTCCGGTTACTCGCTCCATGAAAGATATTCCACTGTAGTGGACGATACTTTACGCCAGGGGTGTCAAACTCATTTTACATTGTGAAAAACAGAGGTTTTATTAGAGAAGTATTTTGCAACTTGACATAATTTAGGAAAAGATGTAAAATCTTTGGTATTGAATAGCAGAAATTAGGCTTGTCAGAGGTTGTTTTTTGGGGGGAAAAAAACAATGGCCGACAACACTGTGCACAACAGTAATACACATGCGAATAAGGCAGTAAATATAGATTTTTTTTTAATGGGAAACTGGTCTTGAAGCGCACCGAGAGAGAGAGAGAGAGAGAGAGAGAGAGAGAGCTGTGGTTTTCAGATGTGAAGCATCGTTTCGGTCTTTTTATGCTGCTGGTTCAGCTAATTTTAGTTGGGGAGAAACGAAACCTTGAGTTTCATCTCTGAGAGACAACACCAGCATTTTCATCTCTGTGGCATGTGAAGCATAGTTTTGTTTTTCTTTTGCTGCTGGTTCAGTAAATTTTGGTTGGGGAGATGTCAGCTTTAATTGTTTATTGCTTAATTACTTCATGTAGTATGAATGGCCATAAAGGATGTTTTTATCAGTAGAAAAAGCTGTAAAACGTATGAGAATACAATTAAAAGTTCGAAAATTATGCAAGTGCTTGTTTGTGGTGATGAAACAAGTTACAAATGGCTTCAAGTGCACGTTCAGGCCTGCGAGACTCCTTTAGACACTCAGACACTGAGCCATGGCTTTGCAGACATTCCTGCATTTCTGCCATTCAAAGGCACTTTGTATATAGTTACTTTTATGCAATATTCAATACTAAATACTTTATTTCATAAAGGCGTTATTTGAAAAAATATCTTTTGCCCTCCACAACAGAAAAAACCCAGTCTGCCTTTGCATATGATTGGCCGCATGCTGTGCCCATCAAAATAAAGTCCCACCCCTGTCTACCCAGCTTCTCAGCAGGACTGAAGATTCAGCTCCAACATAAACGATTAATAGTTGAATTGAAGACATGTGAAATTAGCTCAAGGGCTGGATGGGCCATACGTCTCACACCCCTGCTTTACACAAATGACTGCACCTCAACAGACCCATTCATCCATTGTCTGTCAAAATAGTCAAGTATGTGTGTCATGATGATCATCTGACTCATCAAGGATTGCAATGAGTCAGCAGACTGATGTAGGGTTGACCATCTGGCTCTGTGGTGCAGTTAAAACCAAGCCTAGTATGCTCAAAACTGTAGTGATGACAGTGGACTGTGGCCCTTCTCCATTATCCCGCCTCACTGTACTCAACAGCATTGTGTCTGCTGTGGAAACCTTCAGGTTTTTGTGATCTACACTCTTCCTGTCTGTCTTTTTTCCCATGTAGTAGTGAAAGCTTATCTTATCTTATCTTTTGACTAAAAATACAAACTTCAGAAAAACCCATTACAAGTATTGCAAAAGCACATTTAAGTGAAAACACACATTTTTTTATTCAGTGATTGTATATGATTACTCTGTGCACAGAACTCTCAACCCATGTGTTGCCCCAGCATTACTATCGACCACATGAGGCAGGTCACCACCCCAGCCACAAACTGAGGGCTCAGAATTGGTGACACTCTGCATGATAAGAGAGACATAGTGTTGGACCAAAAGTGACTCTATGGCCTACAAACTATGTCTAGATAGTACTGTAAGACAATTAAATGTTGTCACTTAAGAAATAGAGTATTTAACAAGTTCACCCTTTGACCTTCATCACCTCTAATGATCAATTATTCAAAATGTGTCCGCCTACAAGATTTGTTTTTGGATAAAGTTCAGTGTTATTGTCTGTGCCTTTTCATGTTTTCAGTTTGTAAGAAATAATTTTAATGGTGCAGATTCACTCTTGTGGAGTCTTTATAATCACATACAATTATTTTTTCTGGATATTCCTGATTTTTTCATTTGACTTTCTCCCAACCAATGTTACTAATTTCCTTTACTATTCTCATGCATGTCATCAAAAGGTTGTATGTTTTGTAATTAAAGAAAGGACTTTACCTTTGTCCTTATGTTAAGTAAATGTGCTCAGAGGAATGACAAAGAAAAACAGTAATGACCGAGAATTTTAAGAGTTGGCTTTGTTTCTTGTTAAAATAGAGTTGGGTCAGGGTTTTATTTATCAGTCATGCTGATCAGTTCCTTATTTTATTTATTTTTTCTTCAATAAAGCACATACATCTTGATCGATGACCAGAAGGAAAGGTTTGTTTGAGTGAGACAAAGTGGAACATGTTACTAATGATGAAGGCAACTTTACAAACGTTAAAAAATGAAACAAACAAACTATACAAATGTTTGCTTAGGTTTGTTCTGTCAACTAACCAAAGACAATTTTAAAAAAAAATCCCTGTGACAATGTTCTTACATGTTAAAATGGTTCGTGCACGATGACAAAAATAGAATCTTTTTTACTTCTGCTTCTTTTTCACACAAAAAACCCCCAGGCATCATCCATTTCAAATTTGTAAATTAGTCTCATTTCCTCTTTGTGAGCTCGGAGAAAAAACCACCATTGATGAGAGATACTATGACCAACACTTCATATACTTGTACTAGCATCACAGGGCCTGTTTGCCGTTACTTCATCATAATCCAATATCTTCTTGTTAACCTGTTTTGCTGATAGTATGGTTCACTGTGAATTTAGTGAATTTGTGGATCTTCCTTCCAAACAAAGGCAAGGTTAAGTGTTTCACATGTATTTGTTGCTCACTTGGAAATGTAGTTCATTGCAAGGGAATCTGTGAGTGAGTCTTATGTCTTCAACTTCTGTTCCCTGAAGGAGATAAATGCAGTGTTGGACATCATATCCCCCACATGTCCTGGCTGAAATTATGTCAACTCACATCCTTTAAGGCAGATGACCTCTAGTGTTGGGTGTATCAGATTCCCAAATAATAAGTTACTGTAACTGCATCACATTTAACAGTAATGCAGTAATGTAACGCATTAATGTACTAAATTCAGTAATTATATTAAGATTATACTTATGTTGTTACTTGCATTACAAAGTTTCTTCAGTTATCTGTATTCTGAGTGTATTGAAAGGAACTTTTGAGCACAACTTTTGAGGAGTGGCGATAAACATATTTTTAGTTTTATTGTACAAAAGTTGGATTTAAATCAGGGGAACACGGAGGATGGTCCAAAAAAAGTGATCTTGTTCTGGAAGAAGTCCCTTGTCGTGCAGGCGTTGTGTATTGTAACATTGTCCTGTTGAAAAACCCAGTTGTTGCCACACAAACGAGGGCCCTCAGTCACGAGGAATGCTCCCTGCAACATCTGGACATAGCCAGGGACTGTTTGACGCCCCTGCACCTCCTGAATCTCCATTGTTCCACTGAAGGAAAAAAGCACCCCAGTGCCAACTGCAGTGCAAGTACACCCTGGGGCTGCAGTTGGCACCAGTAAAGGCCTTAATTTGTGTCAAGAATAGTCCAGTGTCTTAACGGACAGACAGTTGGATCAGAACTGTACAAGAAACATTGTATGACCTAATTGAAACTGGAATTTATCTTGGTGTGCTGGGACTACTGTCTAAAGTTTATATTGTGAACTTATAATTAAATAACAATGCCTTTCAGGTAATTTTACTGGGTAACAGAAAAGTAATGTAACAAGTAGTCTAACAAATTATTTTGTGTAGCAAATAATTACCCAACATGCCAGATTACTTTTAAGAAAAGTAACAAATAATGTGTAATACATTCCTTATTTGAGAAACAACCCCAACGCTGATGACCTCCACATCATAGTCACCACGGTCATCCCTCAGTTAATAGCCAATCTTCTAACTGTGTGGGCCATCCCTCTCCACCGGGGAATAGAAATTACAGACATAACAATTTGGTACTTTGGTCAGTTCACTTGGGCAAACACATATAGTAGCTGTACTTTTCTAATCACACCCTCAGTCTGTAATGCAAAGTCTTAATCACTAAATATGGTGACATGTTTTTAGTTATCAGTATCGATTATAGCAATTGCCTTGTCCTAATTTACATAGGAAAATGACCTGGTAGTTTATCATAACCAAAAAAATGTTAGCCATATTGAATGTTTTAGGACTCTCATTACAGTCACAGGTGGTAAATATTGAATTTGTTTGTTTTGTTTGTCTGTGAAGATTCTCAGTCATCCAGGTCATCGTAGTCAAAGGAGGTTGCAAAGAAAAGCATCTGGACTTCTTTAAGTTACTTGAAGACGTTTCACCTCTCATCCGAGAAGCTTCTTCAGTTCTAAGGTCAAATGGTGGAGAGTCCCAGATATAAACCTAGTGGGAGTATCCCCCCACAGAGGGACAAAAGGACCCCCTGACATTCCTCTAATCGCCTGAGCCAAGGTGTGAAACAGGGTGTGGGTCCCAATCAGCCAGAGTTTCGGGTGAGCTCATTGTGAAACCTGGCCCCACCTTATCATGCGAATTCCCGAGGTCAGAGTGTGGGGAGGGATCTCAAAACTGGATTATAGATGGCAGACAGTTGGTGTCGTAATAATGTACACAAGGGGAGGGAACTTTGTTTTGTTTGTTTTGTCAACTGACCAGAGAAACCTCAAAAAAGACTCACCAGTCTTCAGCTGTCAATAAAGTAATATTAGACAACCCAATGAAAGCAATAAAAGGAAAATAGGAAGAGAGTACAAATTTTAAATCTTAATTTTAATCTATAACAACAAAGACTGGACCTCATATTGTATGTGACCATTGTTTGTGCAGAGCACTGGATTTCTTTTACTTACTTGCCAGCATGCAGTCAAATGACATGACTTGTTGCATGATTTCTTTTCACACTTCTTTTCACACTCAAAACTCCCTGAACCAGTATATTTTAAATAGATCAATTCTAAATAGGACTGGTCTCATTTCCTCTTCATAAATTCAGAGAGACAACTGCCTTCTGAAGAGAGATTGAACAAAGAAGCCTTCACAAAGCTGTACTAGCACCACATGGACTATTTGCTGTTACCCCTTCACTCATCACAACTGGATATCATCCTGTTGATCTGTTCTGTTGAATTCAAGCTGAATTCAGTTTGATAACTGTCATGGTCCCTGTGCCTGCCCAGCCGGCCTCACAAGGCTACACTTGTGTTTTTGCTTTTTCTCTCTCTCCCCTACCTCTCTGCCTGGGCGGAGCTCACAGCTGGCTCCCACCCTTGGCTCACACAGCTGTTGGCGATCAGCTGATGGCGATCAGCTGATTACCGATCTACTATTTGAGGCTGGGTCACAGATCCTCTCATCGCTGGATGATTGAGCTACTGACGTTAGTCTTTCTTTTGGTCTTATACCTTTACGCCCTACCTTCGTGATTTGTGAGTGATTTCTCCCTTCCCTATTCCAGTTTATCTTCCCGGACCTGTGACCTCCCTGCAGTACGGACGTGTGTGAGTCGGATGTAAGGACGTGAGCGAGCGTGAGAGAGAGAGAGAGAGAGAGAGCCTTCCCTTAATCCCCTGGAACCCTGGACTTTCCCCCGTCACTGTATATAGTATTGCACTGGTGTGTAAATAAATCGTGTTCTGATACGTCAACCTGCTCTGCGCTTGAGTCCCTGCTTTCAGTTTGTGACAATAACTCTTCTCCACACAGAAGGCATTACAGTTTTACTCAATCGCTTTGGCTCAGTTCTAACAGCAGAAAATTAATTCTCACTGGTCTTAATGAAGCTCTCAAATCACTAACATATTTCCTCACCCACATCAGACATTCTCATAGAAACAGCTACGATTTCGCTGCTACATATATTTTCCATTGTCTTGCATTTCTCACTTGCAGCTGACAACTCATTAAAAAAATTTGCACTTTTGTCAGTCACAGTTCAGATTGGTCACTTTTCTGAATACTGTCCAGCATTACTTTGGTGTTTTCAATCACATTACTTCAAACTTTTTGTTCAAATATCTATGAAAGAGGAAGCACAGTAGCACTCTATCAGGGGTTTTCTTGCAACAAATAGAAAATTGAGTCTTGTGTCACAGCTTCCCATCCAAATTTGCCTTTCAAGCACATCCCAAGGCCTCTTCAATGAGATCTGGTGACTGGAGACCTGATGAGTTGTGGTGTATCTAATCTAACAGGTGTATCTAATGAAGTTGTTGCTGAATATAGATGGAAATCCAGAGGCCAAAATGTCTAATTTTGTCATGCCCCCTAGGGTGGTTGAAAATGGATTAATGGATGGATGGAGATAAAAATGCAGTGTAATCCCACATTAAATTTGGACATGTGGTTACCCATATCTGTGAAGGTGTTAATGTTAATGCTGATGCAACATATTCATGTAGCACACACAAAGAACTCACAACATTCCTAACATACATTTTATGGATTATATTTCCACATATATTTCTATACTCTTAAAACATTAAGAGTTACGTGTTCTGTCATTCTCATAAAGACAAAAGGCACATCTTCTGTTGTTACTGTCTAATTAATAACAAAGTCAATAATAATCAAACACTTATAAAAACATATTCACTGGTCAACAAATATTGAAATGGTAAATTTTCAAAGCATATCACATCAAAGCAAAGCACAAATTGGCCTTTCCTACATATACTGTCTATGTTTTAAAAGAAATTTGAATTAAAGAAAATAGAAAAACTGGAATATAATACTTAAGTTCGACATGATAAAAATACACGGGAAAAAAGGCCATGTTGGATTTATTTGATTCCATAGTGGACATTGGTTGCACACAAATGTTTTGCTTTGGCAGAAACTTAAACACATGAGTTAAATCAACACAACGTATTCATATTCAATAAACCTGTGCATTTTGTGTTCAGAAAATGCGATTGAAGCATGTTTAGATGAAGTAAGTTGAGCTCTTGGAATATTTTTATCCTTCTCAATTTTGTCATTTTATTTCAACACTATTCAATAACCTTTACCCCAGTACTTGGTCACTTAAATACTACATGTTGTCTTCATTTTACATAATGTTCAACAAAGTCTAATCTGGTTTGCACCAGATTGTGGATTTGAACTCAGGACCTTCTTACTGTGAGGCCACAGTAGTAATAACCATGCCACCAATCCAGGCTTATCAAAAGTAGGAAAGCAATGATTTCAAGGCTTGATGCAGAATTGTCTTCACATTTTTATCCCTGACAGGTTAAACCACATTAAAAAAGTGTGTGTGTAGTTGTCTGCCTCTTATAACTTCAGTGATTTTGAAATCTCATGTGATCTTGTTAATTTTATGTGTCCAGCAACTAACCACTCTTACTAGATTGTATCATGCCATCTCAACAAAAACAAATTAAGTTGAATTTTGTACAGATCCTACATGATTTAATTTCGTTCAATATAGAAACATGAAACGTTTGTGTTCAAATTAAAAGGTAAACTTTTTGTAACGTAACAACCACCTAATTCACTTCTTTTGGTTTACCAAAAAAATAAAGGCGGCTGCTTGACTTGACTGAGATGGATTCCTTCCTCAAACCACGATCCAAAGCATGCAAAACTGAAATCCCGTGCAGTGTCGCGAAATTTAACATTGCTATATTATTGACTTACTTCACTCGAACATGATATGAACAATTTAATCTACCCTCTCTGCATATTATGTAGTTTCTACACTATATAGTTACACTTAATTTTAAAGCATGAGGCAATTGTGTTAAATACACGCAAGATGCTTACATAAATCCAAGAGCTGGCCAATACCTTTTTTTCAGTGCACGTACTTTCTATCCCTTATGAGAATGTTTTAATTTAGTCTTTCTAAATAGCATATGACATCATGTCTATGTAGATTCTCAGTCATCCAGGTCATAGTAGTCTAAGTCGCTTGCAGAGTAAGTGACTGAAAGTCCACTTGCTTCCTTTCCAAGTTCCTTATATAGTTTAACCCTGTCATGCATGACATGGTTAAAGAGGGTTATGACAACCTCAATCGGGATCTTCGAATTAAGTATGTTTATTTATCTTTAGGCATAGAAAGATGAATAAAAATATTTAAGACAAAAATCCTGATTGAGGTTGTCATCATTCATGCATGACAGGGTTAAATAACAAGAATTACAATGAAACATGTCATTCATCTACAGTAACATTAAACAACCAGTGGGTGTCAGGTTTGGAGTGACACATTAGTGTCCAATAGTGATTTATGTGCAAGTATACCATCAACACTGACACAAATACAAGGAAACAGCCTTTGAATAGCTGTCCACTGTAGTGACCACTATGCGTGAAAGGGATACGACACTGAATCTCATCTTTATATATATTTTTAAAAAATTACAGTGTTTGAATGATTTTTTTATCATCAGCATGTATTTATAATTAAATACTTACATTTTATTTTAATGATCTTGTATGTTTCCCGCTGCTTTCCACCATGGTATGTAACACTGCATTGTAAAGGTTTGTTATGATCAGAGCGGTTTGAGCGAAAGGTCAGAGTAGATGTTGAATTCCACTGGCCTTCATGAAGCTTCTGTGGTTGATCACGTTGCGCTCCAGAGTGACTCCAGTGGAAATCAGGTGGATATGTGGGGCAGGAGTGAGACACAGAGCAGGAAGCAGACACATTTTCACCCTCCTTTACCTCTCCTTTCATAGATAAACTGATGGGGTTTGGTTGATCTGTGTTAACAAGGTAAATCAGGAACATTATAATCACTTTAATGGGGACCACTTAATGTACTGTGAAACTGATGTTATATTTTATAAAGCTTTGAATTCTGGACATTCCTTTTTATGTTAATGATATGTATATAATTTCTTTATTTTTTAAATCATCCTTCTGAGCTTTCCAACACCCAACACTAGCAAATAAATATGGGGTGAAATAATAGGAAGTTTTTTTTTTTTTACTTTAATCCACAAAAAATGAATCAGATTTGGTTAAAAAAATAAAAATAAAAAATAAAATGAAAATGATGGGAACTTCACTTGGTACAATTTTGTCTTTTCATGTCTCCACGAGTTTTCCTGCTTTTTGAGCTTTAGGATGAAAAAATACACAATTACATAAACATGTCTGTATTAACTGAAAACCTTCGTTTTAAACTTACATAGTTATACACTTATGAATTGAGTCATAGAAACCAACACTGCTACATGATATTTGATATTAAAGTGATCTTGTAGGTTGAGTTGTCGTTTTGCACAAATGCGTTATTATTATTGACCTCTTATGACCTGGCGTTAACATATGTGGACATCACTTTTTTTGTCTAGTCCGCAATCTTATATTTTGCTCTCAAGGGCCAGATATCCTGTTCTCACAAACTACATCAGGTAAAACGATAATTCTTTGTTTTTAAATTTATCAGGTCCCAATCAGCCCAAATAGCAAAGAAAAAATAAAAATGCATGCCATGAAAGAGTTCAGGTCTTAGGAGGTTAAAGTGTTATTGAACTGTGCACACTATTTATTTATTTGTTCGTCTCCTATATTTCTCCAGAATTTTAGATTCAGTTGGATGATAGATGACACGCTCTCTTTCCGTGGTCTTCCAAATCCCTGTGAATATGTTGACTTTTTGGTCTTCTCCAGCTGGGTAGTCATAAGAGCATGGGATGACCACACATGAGCCACGGAGACCTTTAACTGAGGATGGCACATCAGCGGTCCTAGATGAGGCTTTTGTTTGAGTAACTGTAACAAATTATGCAACAAACAATGATTAAATGAAGTACAGAAACAGGACAATCAAGCAGAGAAGGAAAGTGTAAATGCATAAAACAAAATACAAATTCCTCACAAAAATTGCTTGAAAAATAAACAACATCGTAAGATTTTAAAAAGTAGACTTTTAGATTGAAGAGTTTTTGTGTTGTACAGCTTATCACTAAATATATACATTGTACAAACAGC
Organism: Diplotaxodon limnothrissa; assembly: GCF_057381915.1. Classification (NCBI taxonomy): domain Eukaryota; kingdom Metazoa; phylum Chordata; class Actinopteri; order Cichliformes; family Cichlidae; genus Diplotaxodon; species Diplotaxodon limnothrissa. The sequence goes on from NC_140606.1 coordinate 9,511,412, forward strand.
ATCATACCTTTGAAGCAAACGCATATGAAAAACAAAATCTACTCTAAAGGATTAATCTCTTCTTCTCTTTGCCGCATCTAAAAGAAAGTGACACAGATATGTTAGCGTGCTATTATTTCTTTGGGATGAGAAGTGACTTGTTAGTTTGCATTCAGCTTTATTATGTCTCAATATTGTTTCATATATGGTACAATGGGGAAGTCAATATGTATCAAAATGCATATATTTTCACCCATACCATTGTTTTATAAAAGGGGAGTTATCAGATTAACAGAAGAACAGATTAGAGGTCTGAAACAAGATAAAAATATAAATAAATACATAATTATTTTTGGTTCAATTCCACCATCAGGCCGGGGTCTTTCTGTGTGGAGTTTGCATGTTCTCCCTGTGTTTGCGTGGGTTCCCTCCAGGTACTCTGGCTTCATCCCACCATCCAAAGACATGCAACCTGTGGGGATAGGTTAATTTGATAATCCAAATTGCCACTAAGTGTGAATGTGCGAATGGTTGTCTGTACCTGTGTGTTGGCCATGCGACAGAAGGGCGACCTGTCCAGTGGGTACCCCGCCTCTCGCCCTATGACAGCTGGGATAGGCTCAGTGCTTTAAGTGGCCCAAAAGAGGTGCCGGTACTCTATTTTTTTTCTGCCTCCCCTGAGGTAACAACAACTATATTGAATGGGTTTTATATACAACAGTCAACAGACAACTTTATACAAAATAATAAATCATTTTATTAGTTTGTGGATTTGCTTGAGCTAGAAAGAGCTACTGAACATAAATAAAATGTGCAAAAAGGTATTGAAAATTTTTTTTAACAAAATGTACATAAAATAAATTATAAACTAATTTGTATTTTGCTTTCTCTTGAGTCCCTGCTGGTATCAGCAGCAGCACTTGCAAAGTGTACCTGCAGAGCTTGGTAGTTCTCCCATACATGCTTTCACTGTTCTCTCACTTGAAGCAACCCAACGCACTGATAAAACACGGCCTATCACAAGGAGACGTTGTCCAACATTGTGAGCACTCTCGGTTAACTCCCTTTGGTTTTTTGGTGATGCATGGTAGAGGGAGTAAAGCTGATCTAAGAATATTTTAAAGTGGTTGATTCCTCCTACCTCCTTCAAAACATCACAAACTGCCAGTTCCAGTCTGTGATTGGAACAATGCCAGACAAACAGGTAAGGGAATTTGGAACAAAGCTGCACAGCAACTCCTGTCTGTGAAGGTTCTCACAAACTTAACAATGTGGTGTATGCTGTACAGTGCAGCGAGGAATGCTCAGACCTCTACATTGGAGAGACCAAACAGCCACTTCACAAGCGCATGGCACAACACAGAAGAGCCACCTCCACAGGACAAGACTCAGCAGTCCATCTGCATCTTAAGGATAAAGGACACTCTTTCGAGGATGCCAATGTTCACATTTTGGACAGAGAGGACAGATGGTTTGAAAGAGGAGTGAAAGAAGCCATCTATGTCCACTGTGAGCGACCATCTTTGAACAGAGGCGGGGGTTTACGACACCAACTCTCTGCCATCTATAATCCAGTTTTGAGATCCCTTCCCAGACGCCTTAACGTCCACTCACATCCTGGGCCATCTGACCTCAGGAATTCGCATGATAAGGTGGGGCCAGGTTTCACAATGAACACACCCGAAACTCTGGCTGATTGGGACCCACACCCAGTCTCACACCTTGGCTCAGGCGATTAGAGGATCATCAGGGGGTCCTTTTGTCCCTCTGTGGGGGGTTTCTCCCACTAGGTTTATATCTGGGACTCTCCACCATTTGACCTTAGAACTGAAGAAGCTTCTCGGATGAGAGGTGAAACGTCTTCAAGCAACTTAAAGAAGTCCAGACGCTTTTCTTTGCAACCTCCTTTGGCAGCAACTCCTGCTTTCCTCCCAAGCATCACTGAGGCTCCATCACAAGCAAATGCCAACAAATGTTCCTGTAGGTAGTGAGGGTCAAAGCCATTATTATGAAGACATCCTAACAGTGCTTCAGTGATGTCCTTTGCTGTGGTCCCCTGCAGCTCAATCAGTTCAAAAAATATTGTGTCTGGATTTTCATTGGAAATAGCTGACCGCAGGCACACGACAAGCACAGACTTTCCACTTATTGTAGTGGATTCATCAATGAGCACACACAATTTTCTTTCATTCATCACTATGTCATTGACTACCTTCTTTTTCATTTCAGCTGCAATGTGATCCAGTATATTTGCACATGAGTTATTAGAGTGCAAAACTCTGCCCATCTTGACACCATTTAAGACTTGCAACTGGACATCTATTGGCATGTCTGTAAAGGGACGCCCATGCTTGCCAATCTTATAAGCTGTTCTAAACACATTGCAAGTTGAAGCGTAGTCAGCCTTTCTCATATCTTCAATGTGTTTTTGCATTGTATTTTGTGTTGCCTTCTCTTTTATTTCAACTGCTTTCTTGTGATAAATTGAGTCTCTGTGCTCTTTTATTTTCTTTCGTAGTGAGTTTTGTTGTGCAGCCTTGTCCCTTCCAAAAGACGAGATTAAGCACCCACTCCACTCCTGCGACACTCTCTGCCCTTGCTGCATGTCCACGCGAGCACAAACTTGACTACACACACTACAACCCAACTTTTGATTTCTGCTGATCAGCCACTTGTAATTTGTGGAGAAATACCGGACTTGTGCTTGGGACCAACATTCTGGCCACTCATGCTCGCTAACGCGGCTGTTGTCATCGGTAGAAATGGTGTCATTCTCGTCCTCGTCGTCGCAAAAAGTGCCGTCGTCCGCGGCTGCGGCACTAGTGCAGCTTTCATTAGCTTGCGTGTGACCTGCAGCGATATCATTCTGGCTTGGTGGGGGGTCAGCCAGCGAGTCCTCTGATTCTGACCATGTTCTTTTACTACTCACAGTCTGAAGCCAGGAGAGCATATTAAGTGTTCATTGTTTTTGTATTTTAGCCGAGCAGCTGTTTGCGCGTTTTACACACCCTCTCCGGACCACGTTGAGTTGTTGACATAACAACGGCAAAAGCGACGCATGCGCTTTTCACTTGTAAAACACATTGGTGTATGGGTAATGTAGGCTCTGCTCTCGGTGGGACGAATTAGGAAGCGTGCTTGTGAAGGGCGCTCTGAAAAGCGGCAGCGCAGCCAAACGATTATAACAGATGTGCAAATGAGAGTACCGGTACGCTAAAAGCACGTTCTGGGCGCATGGAGAGGTGGCGGTACTCTCAAGAGCTATATTTAGAAGTGGCGGTACTGAGTACCGGCGCGTACCGGCCCACTTAAAGCACTGATCCGAGGTGTTCCCTAACATCAGCTGTTAGGGAGCATTTTGACACAGTATCTCACAATGATAACATACATCTTTAATCAATCACAGATAGGCTTATTCAGGACATCATATGGGTATTCTGCAATTTGGTACATCTTTATGTTTATATATCGACTGGCATGTAGCCCATATGTAATATCACAGCAGGGCTGCTGTACATTGAATAACCAGCAGGTGTCAGTACTTCCAAATGAGCTGTTGAATGGGTCTTCATGTGATCTGGATTTTGGCAAAGCACAAAGGCAGATAACACGGCAAAAAAGGCAAAATGTCATGAGAATTGGACATATTCTTGGAAATGCTAACTAAAGAAATACACAGGAAACCACCAAACAGACAGGACAGACACCTATAGGGAGGTTGCAAAAAAGAAAGAAGGAAACTAAGGACTTAAATAATCATTAGTTAATCGGGAAGATAGAACACACCAGGCAACACAGTTGAATTAGATCATAATAACAAGACTAGGGCAACAGAATTGAAACACAATGCACGCAGGACAAGAGACTACCGAAAGAAGACAGGACACAAACAGAGATAGACCCAGATTCCAGATACATAAACTTAAACACAGAGGGAAGGAGTAAACACAGACATGTGAATAACAGGAAGACCAGACAACCATAGAGACAGGGCACAGAGTAGATACGGAGACATGACCAGGGCCAATGATGAAGATAACTAAATATTGCAAACTAAGGAGAGATCAGGATATAAAAAGATTATAGTTTCATGTTTAGTTTGTAGTCTGTAAACTAGACACAAACCAAAGGTAAGTCAACACCGAAACAAAGACTGACACTTCACAGACCCAGAGAAACCATACAGGGGATATGACAGACTGGAGAAACTGAAGGTAAACAAGCACAAAGATGCTGAAAACAGGACATGGAGAGAAGGACAGACTGGTCACAAAAAGAAGAACCAACATATAACAAGAAATCAAGAGCTATAACTATCAAACTCAGAGGCACTCAAACATAATATACTCAGGAACAAGAACATAAATACTTTCTGAATTTCAAGACAATTTATGATAAGTCCATAAAAAACTCAAAATACTGAGTGAAAGGCAGCAGCTGAGTATAAACAATGAAATACAATCAATTACAAAGAAGGGACAATGGCAGCAAATAAACTGAGGGGAATAAGATATGACCAGAGATTACAGAATAAATCAAGAATTGAAGTTAACCTTTACCTGGATTACTTAAGAACTTTATAAGTCACAGAATCAACAGTTTCCAAGAAGTTTGGTTTCTTAATTGCAGTTTGAGTGTGATTTAGAGAGTGGCTAGTAAAGATAAAAAAAACAAACAGAATGCAAAAAGTCATAGTTTGCTCATAATAATCATTAATAAATAGAACGCATCAAAAAACAGGCGCAGATTTTTACAGTCTTAGTTTCTGTTCTGGCAGGGGCTGTCTCTGGTGGTGCCCACATGGATGGCAACAACAGCATCTGATACACACACTGGATGGGAAAACCTGTTACACCACGCTGCTATGACACCCAGCCTAACGGAGGGTGGAGGCTGCTGGATATCATTGGAGCATTTTGTGGAGGGGCTTCCGGGAGGATTGGCAGACTGGGTCAGATGTCACTGGCCAGCGAATCCAAGGGCCAGATAGAATTGTAATCAGCCAGTGGGCACTATGTCTGCCACCTCTACGCCTTTGACCAATTGATAAAAAATGATGGTCAAGCGGCCTGCCCTTCTGTATTTTGTAAAGATTATAAGTAAGTTGATACATTTTTATAAGTTAACAGTTATATTGTAACTGATTATTGTCACCGTCCCTCTGTCCTTGCTGGCTGAACCTGCCATTTCTGTTTGTTTCCCTACATCCTAGAGCTCCCTGTCTCTCTCTCCCTTTTATGTGTGTTTCTGTGTTTGCCTGTGTCCTAGGTTTTGTACAGCGCTGGGGTCTGAGAGGTTCCCTCTCTGGAGACAGCCACACCTGCTGATGATCATACTCACCTGTTGCTGATGAACCGATCACAAGCGGTTGTTGATCAATGGTCATGACAATTTGCATATTAATGTTTGTGTTATTGAGTTATTGTGCAAACGTACTATTTATAACAGGAGTCTCAAACTGCAGTCCTCGAGGGCCGGTAGGGCTGCTCAATTAATCGAATTTTAATCACGATTACGATCTGGGCTTTCAACGATCATTAAAAATGACTGAGCCGATTATTAGCACCTCCCTCATGCTTTACTCTCGCGCTGCTCCGTGTGGCAAATCGAGCGCACCTCTCTGCATTTCGAACACGCTTCACAACAATTAAGAGAACCCGAGGGAAGCTCGGAAAGCTAAGCAGAAGTTATTTGGAGAGGAGAGTGCCGTTGATTGAAAAGAGAGGTAAAAAAAACAAAAAAAAAAAACTTCGGTGGTGTGGAAACATTATGGGTTCGCGGAGTCAGACGTGGATCAAGTAGACACAGTGTGTAAACTTTGCTACAGTGTCGTAGCTGCACCACAGAGTAACACTGCAAAGTTCACTAAACATAGATGTTTACATTTTTCATTTATTTCTTATATTCCAAACATTTGCACTGTTATCAGTATTTGCACACTATTTTATATTATTTTTTATCAATCAATCAAAGCTTTATTCGTCACATGCAGGTTGCCCTGCAGTGAAATGGGACTCCCCCCCCCCCGACCTTACACATATGTGCTATATGTGTAAGGTCGGGGGGGGGGGGGGGGGGGGGAGTCCCATTTCACATTACATGGGGATACAGGTCGGAGATCGGTAGAATCAGAGAAAAAAAACATTGAAATGTACACTACAGTGGGGAAAGTGCAAGAGGAAAAAAGAGACCCCTACTCATGCTGTGCTTCCATGGTAGGACAGCATGAGAACAGGAAACAAAAAAACTCCTTTGCACAAAAAGCACATAAATGTCCACAGCATCACATTGTGAAGACATGACAAGCCACAGGGGTGGGTGGGGGGTGAGGAGTAATCCGAAGTGAACGCAGCAGCCACCCTGCACAGCGCTACCATTCCAGCGCGGCACACAGCCCGCCGCGTTCCCTCGCAGGAAACAAGCATCGAAGGCGTTGGAAGGGGAGGGGGGATGAGTGAGTGCCTATCAGTGTAAGTGTGTGTGTGTGCGTGTCCATAGTTCAGCTGAGACAGTGTCCTTCGGCCTATCAGGCTAAGTAAACAGTCCTCCAGCCAATCCAGGTGTAAAGTCATTATTCAATACATTGTTATTGTTAACCCTTTAAAGCTGGTCAGAGTACACTGTAAAAAAAAAAAATTGTTGCGAAAACTTAAAAACTCAAGGCAACCCACTGCATTTACATTTTTAGGTTCTGATGGATAACATATAATTTCAAGTTTAGGAGAAAAGTTGCTTCAACTAATGTTTTTGTGTTTACAAGATTAATAACTGTGCTTTTTCTTAACTCATATTTTATTGTTTTTTATTGTGTATTTCCTTAAGTTTACACAAGGTATTAGCTTTAATTTTGGCAACATATTTCCTAAAGTTTACAAAATATATTTTTTATTGTTTTAACAATGTAATTCCTAAAGTTTACACAACATACTTTTTTTGTTTTGCCAATCAATTTCCTAAAGTCTAGAAAAAGTATCCTTTATAGTTTTCATAAGGTGCTCCCTGTTGTATTAATGAATGAATGTTGATTTTCAAATAACTTTATTGTGTTCAAACACAACTGCACCACTGACAATGTTTTGAGATGAGCCATTTTTAACATACCGACAACATTCAGCCACAAATAAAGTCCTTTTCCAAAAACAAAAACAAAAAAAGGCAAATTTTTGTAATAAATGTTACTCATCCCATTTTAAAGGTGTGGTATTGTCAGTCAGAATATCAAACCTATCTTGATTGATAGTCACTAACAAACAGATCAAAACATAAGATGGCAGGATGTGAACTCTTCTATCTGGTTTCCATACAGCAAACAAATGTGTACTTGAGTTCTTTTGGAAACTCCATGTTGAGCCCATAAAGTAGGCCAAACAGGTAGGCAAAGGCAGTGGGAAGGTCTGTCAGATCATCAAGAATAATGTCCTCTTCCAAAACAATGGCAGTGTTGACCCCTGTGGACTGCGAGTTGGGTCCCATGCAGTCCTCCAGAACAGTGAGGATGCCCACCGTAACACCGCGGGTTGCCCTCTCAACTGGATCTGTATCCTATGCAAAATTAACAACAGTACATATAAGTGTCTTGTAACACAGTAAGGGGAATTGTTGAAAAGAATATATCAATGGACCAATAGGCTCGACTATAGGAGCACAGGGGTGTGTTCAAATGAGACACAGAGACAAGAATGTAACTCAAAAGAACCGGCCAACTTTAGTGACATAAACCATAAGGTTGACAAGCACAGGTTAAAGACACTTTACAATGGTAGAAAGGAAACTTACAAAAATTAAAAGAAAAGTAAAACACAAACTACTAAAGCAATGACTTGGCCAAGTGTTATTTTTGGTTTTCAATGTTCGGGTTTCAATGCTCGGGTGCACCCTAGTAACCTGACTCCTTAACTCTTATAGAACAGATTACACAAATCCAATGTACATTCAAATGAAAATCTCACACTCTTTTCACATGTGGAGAATGTTCTACACAACAGCTCATTATTTAAAGTCCCAAATAAAAAATGTCCAAGGGGTAAAGTCCAAAAAATTCCCAGGGTGTGAAAGAAAATAGGGATGAGAGAATGTCAGTCAGTGGTCTTATGTATAACCAGCTGTGCGTGAAAGTGTGAGTGATACAGTCCTACCACACCGCAACGTGCAGCAGATCATCAAGTGGAAAAGAAGCGAATCTCAGTCTCTCTAAGTCCAGGTGGGAAGGCTCGCCATCTATTTCACCGGAGGAATCCACCTCAGGAACAATTCAGCATACAAAAAAAAACCTGACCTGTCAACAGACAGGGTCAGAAGAGCAATTCAAATATTAATTATGCTGTTCTAGCTATAATTCACAACTTAGGATTTTGTTTAAATCACATTCAACATAAATTTGCAATAAAAATACTCAATTTTGCAAAAATAAAACATTTCTCTTACACAAACTATGCATTAAACCAAGTAAAGTCAGTGCATATGCATATATGTCGCATATGCGACAATTATTAATCAAACAATTGAGATTAATTCAGTTTCTCAACAATAAAATGTGAAACAGACGTGAACTAACTGAGACATACAACATGTGCTCACCGATCTCAGCGCATCACGGCCGAAGACAATGGCATAGTGTCTCTCGGTCGGAAAATGCAGGGCTCTAAATAACGTAACAGGACATGTTTTCTCTTTAATAACCGTAATACGACATGAAGGAAAAATAAACATAAGTTGCGCTTCAAGTGTTACCTTACTTCTGGAAGCAGATTGAGATGAACTTCCAGGCAGTTGATAGCAACCAGAGCTAACAAAGGCTAACAGTTTAGCTCCACGCGGTACTTTTTAAAGTCACCAGAAAAATGCAGCATTTGCCTGCTTACTCACTGTGGCTACTTTTAACATGAAAGGTAGCTGATAACCAGTGAACTTATGTGCAACACAGTTGGTTGCAACTTATATCTAATACTTTTTTCCAGCTCAAAAGCTTCAGTCTCTCTTTTCTCCTGCCAGCGCGCGACTACCTCCACACATAGCAGCAAACACAGAGCACGTAGGTGGGACATACAGCGGCAGACTGCTCTCCCATTGGTCAAAACATACTGGGACCTGTGCATTTCGATTGGTTGGGCAGGCTGTCCATCTCTCCTCATATCAGTCCTTAAAGTGGTACCCTCATTATATGTGGGTTACACCGTAAACCAAAACTGAAGATTGAGAAGATTTGCATACTCACCAGACATGTTAAGAAGAGTTTGGTCTCGTCGTCGCGAACAAATATCGGTAACCCTTCCAAACTGATGGTTCGTCAATGCTGGACTATGTTTGAGACCTAAAACACAGAAATCAAATAAGACTCAGTCTCATTTATAAACCTACCATTTTGTTTTAAAAACACATTAAGTGTTGTTGCTAAAAATACAGCTTTAAGAAATAAGATGTTAAAATTAGTTATTCCAGATAATTGCTCATGGTTTTGTCAGGGTTTTTTTTTTAAGTAATTTTGATGCAAAACCAATGTAGCACACTTATGAATACATTTATAACAAAAAGTGGCACGAGAGTTGAACTGTCCGTCATGACCTGCCATCTGCCAAACACACAGCACTGCTTGTTATCTTATAATCCCATTCAGGAGGACACTTTTTTTGAAAACTAACAATTTTTATATCAATTTGGGAACTTCGGGTTCATGCACAAGTTTTGCAAACAAAGTTATATGGTACTATTTACCTAAAAATGCAGGCAAGGCCTCAGGCGTTTTTTATATAACCATTTAAATCTATTTACAGAACAATCAGGTGTTCTGCATCAAATAAGAAGGCACACAAATTATTTGTGCCAGTCCAAAAAAATAGTTTGTGTTCGGTATAAGACAGAAGAGAACAGCACAGGCCTAAACCCTGCAGGTCTGACAACAGGAGGTGTATCAGTCCGGTTTTCCATGTGGGAACAGCGTTTACACTGGAATCTGCTTTTGATGGCTTTTTTGGAGCAAATGTGACATTCAGCAGTATAACTGACACACAATACAAAACAATAACTACACTACACATTAACTCTAGCCTCTAAACACGCTAAACGTCACTAATGTCTCACATATGAAAACGCACGCTCTCTTTCTTTTGCTCGCCCACTTTCCGTCGCGGGTGTCACTCCTAAAACTACCCCTTCTCCCTAAACAACCAAGTGCCGCATGTTGCCATATCATTTTTTTTTGATTGGCTGACATGGTAAATTCTAACACCAATAGGGAAGGGGTGTTTTTTTGTTTTGTTTTTTTTTTACTCACAAGTGAAGAGTGTTTGGTAGCGCGGGCCGTAGAAAACGTCGTTTTTGCCGTTCTTCCCGCTATAAACACCACTGTTTTGTTCAAAAAACCCAAACAAACAAAAAAAAACAAAAACATTGTGTGTATTTTTTATCATAACTCTGGTTTTACGTGGCCTATCGACACAATTCAAAAACTGGTGTATAGTCTTTCAGGATCTTACAAAGCTTCAAACGACACATCGACTTTTAAATTAGTCGTCGATGATTTTGATAGTCGATGTAATCGTGACTAGTCGACTAATCGTGGCAGTCCTACCTGTTTATCCTGCATTACCTGTAGAGTAAATTCAGTATTTTGCAGCAAATTTTACAAGATAAAAAACATAATGTCAATTAATCAATTTATTGATAAGCACATTTAAAACAACACAGGTTGACCAAAGTGCTAGTTAAATTTTTTTTTAAAAAATTACAGGCCCGATATCTGATTTAAAAACATGAGGATTTACATGCAACCTTTAAATTTCCAGTTTATCAAATCCCACGGAGCAGTTCTTACCTTCAGGGAAACAAAGGCTACATTCACACTGCTGGTCTCAATGCTGAATTCCGATTTTTTGATCAAATCCGATTTTTTTTGTCTGCTTGTGACAGCAAACGCGCTCTTGTGTGAACCCTCAAAGCGGCCCACCTTCGCAAAAGAAGACGTCACACACAACGCGTTCTGTTTAGACCCAGTCCAAACAGTATTGTTTGACTGATGGCCCTTAATATAAAGACTTGTTTCGGACTTTACGTTTCCTAATTTAGCTTTAAGTTGTAAAGTAATTTTGTTATTTACATATGGCCTAATAATTATCCTTATTGCTGTTTTAGAGAGGTGCAGTGCTTCAAAGGATAGATTTCTGTCAGAATCTGCAGATTATACAGTAGGGCCTGCAAATAAAATGTTCACGTTTCTCCAATACTGTCTTCCCAAAAGTTTCACTAACATCCACAATGAATGGCCAGGAAGCGGTCACGGTGTCTTCAGCCGGCACTGATAATTGGTGTCTGTCTTGTGTCAGTGACGTAAAAGACGGATTTAATGCGACATGACCATTCAAACAGCAGTCGCTTTCTAAAACATCAGATTGGACCTCTCTAAGATGGCGCCGAGTATGGCAGCCTCGTCGCGAGCTCCCCCAAGCAACAGCTGTTTTCTGTGCTTAATTTTACTTTTCCTTTATTTTTTCACGACTAGCACATGTCTCCTTGTGTACGACCGACAAACCTTACTGGACATAAAAGACGGACTTTCTTATAACTTTCCGGAGTTCAAGTTTTGCAACACGGACCCTCCGTTCGCAGACCCCCCATTCATCTCACCTGAGACGCCTTTGTTCTCTGGCCCTGGAGGCCGCAAACGCCGACGCAGAGGGAGAAGATCTGGCGTTCTGGTTCGACTGAGACGGCGCACTAACAGACCACCGTTACCCAGTTTATTACTGGCTAATGTGCAGTCTCTGGAGAACAAGCTGTGCGAGCTTCGGGCACGGATCTCATTCCAGCGAGAGATGCGGGACTGCTGCGTGATCTGCCTCACAGAAACCTGGCTATCGGACAAGGTACCGGACTCCGCAATACAACTACCGGGGTTCTCTGTGCACCGCACGGACAGGTCACAGGATCTTACTGGGAAAAGCAGAGGCGGTGGTGTATGTTTCATGATCAACAACAGCTGGTGTGATTATGCGAACGTGCACCCGGTAAAATCCTTCTGCTCACCGGACCTGGAGTACCTGATGATTAAGTGCCGGCCATTCTGGCTACCGAGGGAATTTACAGCAGTGATTATTACGGCTGTTTACATTCCCCCACAAGCCGACACTGACCGAGCACTCAGGGAACTGTACAGCGCGATCAGCAGTGAGGAAACTGTACACCCAGAGGCAGCGTTTATCACAGCCGGAGACTTTAATAAGGGAAACCTGAAGAAAGTCTCACCCAAACTCCACCAACACATCCATTTTAACACTCGTGGAGACCGGCTACTCGACCACTGCTACACCTCTTTCCGGGATGCGAACAAAGCCCTCCCCCGCGCCCCATTCGGCCAATCAGATCACCGCTCCATCCTGCTCCTGCCCGCCTACAGGCAGAAGATGAAACAGGAAGCTCCAACCCGGAGGGCGGTGCACTGTTGGACGGACCAATCGGAGTCTACGCTGCGGGACTGTTTTGATCACGCGGACTGGGAAATGTTTCACGTGGCTGCTAGGGACATTGATGAGTACACAGACTCAGTCTGCGGATTCATCAGGAAATGCGTGGAAGATGTCGTCCCATCCAGAACAGTTAAATCCTTCCCAAATCAAAAACCCTGGATTAACGGAGATGTTCGCGCGGCACGGAACACCGCCTTTGCCTCCGCGAACACATCGGACTACAAACACGCACATTACCAACTCCGGAAGACGATCAAAGCAGCCAAACGTGAGTACAGGGACAGGGTGGAGCAACAGTTTGACAACCCTCAGAGTACAGTGGGGCAAAAAAGTATTTAGTCAGCCACCGATTGTGCAAGTTCCCCCACTTAAAATGATGACAGAGGTCAGTAATTTGCACCAGAGGTACACTTCAACTGTGAGAGACAGAATGTGAAAAAAAAATCCATGAATTCACATGGTAGGATTTGTAAAGAATTTATTCGTAAATTAGGGTGGAAAATAAGTATTTGGTCACCTCAAACAAGGAAAATCTCTGGCTCTCACAGACCTGTAACGTCTTCTGTAAGAAGCTTTTCTGTCCCCCACTCGTTACCTGTATGAATGGCACCTGTTTGAACTCATCATCTGTATAAAAGACACCTGTCCACAGCCTCAAACAGTCAGACTCCAAACTCCGCCATGGCCAAGACCAAAGAGCTTTCGAAGGACACCAGGAAAAGTATTGTAGACCTGCACCAGACTGGGAAGAGTGAATCTACAATAGGCAAGCAGCTTGGTGTGAAAAAAATCAACTGTGGGAGCAATCATCAGAAAATGGAAGACATACAAGACTAGGGCTGGGTATCGTCACTGATTTCTAGAATCGATTCAATTCCGATTCACAAGGTCCCGAATCAATTCGATCCACGATTCGATTTAATTCGATTCGATTCGATTCAATTTAAATCTGGGAAATTTTGACAGTCAGAAATATAATTCAGATCAGTACATTTACATATTTTTGTATCTATAAAAAGGAAGCTGACACTCGCAAGACTTTATCCAAGCTGTGAGCATCACAGCAGATGCCTTTGTGTCAAAGTAGCTGAAGATAAAACACAGAAAAACATGTAGGTGATTTTCCTGGCCTGGGATTTTATAAAAAATATTCTGCAGTACATCAAAAACGAAAGAAAACCATTAATTAATCAACATTACCTCTGACGTTACAGCGGTTTTATTAGAGACATGGCTAAGCATTTTGCATTTTGAATAATTTTAAAAAGTTTAAATTTGTTCAGTATTGAACAGCAGAAATGAGGTTTTCTTTTCGGAAGAATGTAAAAGGGAAAAAAACAGCGGCCGACAGCGCTGTAAGCAACAGTAGACTTGTGCGTAACAAGCAAGCGAATAATGAAGAAAGCGAAACTGTTCGAGAGAGAGAGGGGGGGGGGGGGGGGGTGGGGGGGAGAGAGGGGGAGGGAGAGAGGGAGAGAGAGAGAGCTGCGCATCGCAATGGAAGCAAAACAGTAAAAGAGGGAATTCATGACGATGTTTATGTGAAGCGTTTGGATCTTCTTTTGCTGCTGGTTCGGTCAATATTGTTTGGAGAGACATCAAACTAACAGCCTTAGAATCAGCGCATAAAGGGCGTGAACACAAAGCGCGGACCCGGATCAGCGAGCTGTCGGCTTTCACTTTCAGCCCCGACTGTGAGAAAGGCGACATCTAACTGATTCTGATCCGCGGGTCACGCCCTGTGTTTAAGTCTATGTGAAGAATCCCTGTACCTGCTCTCATTTACTGTTTGGTGGTTCTTGAAATTTTGTGAGATGTCACCAGAGATTCTGGCATTTCGGACACAATAAATTTATATTAAAAAATCGATTCAGGATTTTAATGAATCGATTTTACGTTATCCAAGCCAGAATCGATTTTAATCGATGAATCGATTATAAAAACCCACCCCTATACAAGACCACTGATAATCTCCCTCGATCTGGGGCTCCACGCAAGATCTCATCCCGTGGGGTCAAAATGATCATGAGAACGGTGAGCAAAGATCCCAGAACCACACGGGGGGACCTGGTGAATGACCTGCAGAGAGCTGGGACCAAAGTAACAAAGGTCACCATCAGTAACACACTACAACGGCAGGGAATCAAATCCCGCAGTGCCAGACGTGTTCTGCTGCTGAAGCCAGTGCATGTCCAGGCCCGTCTGAAGTTTGCCAGAGAGCACATGGATGATACAGCAGAGGATTGGGAGAATGTCATGTGGTCAGATGAAACCAAAGTAGAACTTTTTGGTATAAACTCAACTCGTCGTGTTTGGAGGAAGACGAATACTGAGTTGCATCCCAAGAACACCATACCTACTGTGAAGCATGGGGGTGGAAACATCATGCTATGGGGCTGTTTTTCTGCCAAGGGGACAGGACGACTGATCCGTGTTAAGGACAGAATGAATGGGGCCATGTATCGTGAGATTTTGAGCCAAAACCTCCTTCCATCAGTGAGAACTTTGAAGATGAAACGAGGCTGGGTCTTCCAACATGACAATGATCCAAAACACACCGCCCGGGCAACAAAGGAGTGGCTCCGTAAGAAGCATTTGAAAGTCCTGGAGTGGCCTTGCCAGTCTCCAGACCTCAACCCCATAGAAAATCTGTGGCGGGAGTTGAAAGTCCGTGTTGCTCGGCGACAGCCCCAAAACATCACTGCTCTCGAGAAGATCTGCATGGAGGAATGGGCCAAAATACCAGCTACTGTGTGTGCAAACCTGGTAAAGACCTATAGTAAACATTTGACCTCTGTTATTGCCAACAAAGGTTATGTTACAAAGTATTGAGTTGTATTTTTGTTATTGACCAAATACTTATTTTCCACCCTGATTTATGAATAAATTCTTTACAAATCCTACCATGTGGATTCATGGATTTTTTTTTTCACATTCTGTCTCTCACAGTTGAAGTGTACCTCTGGTGCAAATTACTGACCTCTGTCATCATTTTAGGTGGGGGAACTTGCACAATCGGTGGCTGACTAAATACTTTTTTGCCCCACTGTATGTGGCAGGGACTAAACACGATCGCAGACTTTAGAGGGAAAACCAGCACACCGCAGACCACGGCCTCTCTGTGTGAGGATCTAAACGTATCCTACGCTAGATTCGACACAGCGAACACCATGAGACCGGACAGTGTGCGCACCACGGATGACATCAGTGCGCACACTGTGTCTGAGGAGGATGTGCGGAAGTGCTTCAGGAAGGTGAACGCACGCAAAGCTACAGGTCTGGACGGGATTCCCGGCCGCGTCCTCAAGTCATGCGCGGCTCAGCTGGCTGGAGTGTTCACGCACATCTTCAACCTTTCCCTCTCTCTGTCTGTAGTCCCAGCCTGCTTCAAAATGGCCACCGTCATCCCTGTACCCAAATCCTCCACCATCTCCTCATTGAACGACTGGCGACCTGTAGCCCTGACCCCCATCGTGAGCAAATGCTTCGAGAAGCTGGTCAGGGACTTCATCTGCTCTGCACTACCCGACTTACTGGACCCTCTACAGTTCGCATACCGCCACAACAGGTCCACTGATGATGCCATAGCCCTGACACTACATACTGCCCTGTCACACCTGGAGAAGAGAGACACGTATGTGAGAATGCTGTTTGTAGATTACAGCTCAGCATTCAATACCATCGTTCCCTCGAAGCTGGACAGGAAACTGCAGGATCTAGGACTGAGCAGCTCCCTCTGCAGCTGGATCCTTAGCTTCCTGTCTGACAGACGCCAAGTGGTCAGAATGGGCAGCATCACCTCATCCCCCATCACACTGAACACTGGTGCTCCACAGGGGTGTGTACTGAGCCCTCTCCTGTACTCACTCTACACCTACGACTGCACAGCCACTAACAACTCCAACATCATTGTGAAGTTTGCGGACGACACTACAGTGGTGGGTCTTATCACCAACGGTGATGAGACGGCTTACAGGGAGGAGGTCAGCGCCCTGACCCACTGGTGTCAAGACAACCATCTCACCCTCAACGTCGCAAAGACAAAGGAGTTGATAGTGGACTTCTGGAGGTGCAGAGAGGTACACACCCCCATCACCATCAACGGCGCTGCTGTGGAGAGAGTGAGCAGCTTCCAGTTCCTTGGGGTACATCTGGCTGAGGATCTTACGTGGTCAGTACACATAAACAAAACAGTGAAGAAGGCGCAGCAGCGCCTCTTCTTTCTCAGGAGACTGAAAAGATTTGGCATGAGCCTTCGCATCCTCAGGACCTTCTATCACTGTGCCATTGAGAGCATCCTCACTGGATGCATCACCACCTGGTATGGCAACAGCACCGCCTACAACCGCAAAGCTCTCCAGAGAGTAGTGCGGTGCTCTGAATGGATAATTGGAGGTGAGCTTCCCTCCCTCCAAGACATCTACAGGAAGCGCTGCCTGAGGAAAGCGGGGAGGATCATCAAGGACTCCAGTCACCCCAGCCATAAACTGTTCAGACTACTTCCATCAGGAAGGAGGTTCTGCAGCATCCGGTCCCGTACCAGCAGACTGAGAGACAGCTTTTTCCATCAGGCCATCAGACTGCTGAACATGTCATAGACACCTCACCTCCACTACTGGAACTTCAACATTATGCACTACATACTGTACAGTAACGCCACTGTTTTGCACATGTCTCACTCTGTATATTTTTATATATTTTATTTATTGTTTACTCTATTTAATTTGTAAAATATGTGTATACACACACACACACGTAGAAAAACATTTAGTAGACACATCCAGAATTTTTATTTTTTTTTTACATATACTATTATATATTGTACATATATTTATTAGTTTCAGATTTAGCCATTCGTATATTTTGCCTGTTTATGTTATTGTATTTTGCACAACTCTGTTGCTTGTGAAGCTCGCACACAAGAATTTCACTCGCATGTACTATACCAGTGTACCTGCACATGTGATGTGACAATAAAAAAATAAAAAAAGTGAAAGTGAAGATATGCATCGGATTCAGTACCACATACGAAGGTACCGGGTCGGATTTGAAAATATCGGATTTGTGCTGTTCACACTGTCATACCATGGTCGGATATCAGTTGCATAGGGTCAAAAAAGTCATATTTGATGTGCTTTCACCGGCAGTGTGATCGTAGCCAGAGACAAAACAAAAAAAAAAAATGAATGGGACCAATTAACCACCAAGACAACTGTTAGAGTTTGTATTGTTGATTGTCATTTATGCTTAGAAATATTTAACCATAGATGCTTAGAAGTATATAATCATTTGTAGATTGAAAGAATGTCTCATCCTACACTCAGAAAAATAAAAGGTGCCAACTGGAACCAAAAGTGGTTCTTTAGACTGATGCCATAGAAGAACCTTTTTTGGTGCCACAAAGAACCTTTCAAACAATGGTTCTTTGAAGAACCATTTCTTTCAGTGGTTCATTGAAGAACCTTTAAAGGTGCCCCAAAGAACCATCAAGAAATGGTTCTTTGGGGCACCTTTAATGGTTTTTCAATGAACCTTTTTAAAAATGGTTCTTTAAAGAACCATTTTTAAAAAGGTCCTTCAAATGGTTCTTTAAAAGAACCATTTTAAAGAACCTTTTTTGAGTGGTTCTTTAAAAAACCATTTTAAATCTTTCAAAATAAAATGCATCATAAATTGAATTTGAGTAGGGTAAAAATAAATACGAGCACAGCATAGACATATATTAATGGTTTATTGTCATTTTGTAGTTACCAAAAGACAAAAAGGCATTTTAACCCTCAGCACAACATCACTACTAATACATGTCACATATTAGTGTTTTAAACAGTAATAATTTAATATATTTGCTATACTATAAATAAATATATATAAATACTATAGCTACAGATAACACAACAATACATTTATTGTTTAATTAATAAAACATCAGAAAGTGATAAAACACATTAGAAATAGCAATAGCTTCATAACAGACCAATAAATCAACACATTTTCATCAGCAGATGTTTGCATGTTCAGTAAAAATATTTCAACAACAAGTTTATGATTAAAATGATCAATGAACTTTAGCATTACGCTATGTAATGTACGTTTCATGTTGTACTCATGGTCTTTTGTTAGTCCAGTTTAGGATAATGTCCCTGACGTATGTTTCATATCAAATACAGGGAGTGCAGAATTATTAGGCAAATGAGTATTTTGTCCACATCATCCTCTTCATGCATGTTGTCTTACTCCAAGCTGTATAGGCTCGAAAGCCTACTACCAATTAAGCATATTAGGTGATGTGCATCTCTGTAATGAGAAGGGGTGTGGTCTAATGACATCAACACCCTATATCAGGTGTGCATAATTATTAGGCAACGTCCTTTCCTTTGGCAAAATGGGTCAAAAGAAGGACTTGACAGGCTCAGAAAAGTCAAAAATAGTGAGATATCTTGCAGAGGGATGCAGCAGTCTCAAAATTGCAAAGCTTCTGAAGCGTGATCATCGAACAATCAAGCGTTTCATTCAAAATAGTCAACAGGGTCGCAAGAAGCGTGTGGAAAAACCAAGGCGCAAAATAACTGCCCATGAACTGAGAAAAGTCAAGCGTGCAGCTGCCAAGATGCCACTTGCCACCAGTTTGGCCATATTTCAGAGCTGCAACATCACTGGAATGCCCAAAAGCACAAGGTGTGCAATACTCAGAGACATGGCCAAGGTAAGAAAGGCTGAAAGACGACCACCACTGAACAAGACACACAAGCTGAAACGTCAAGACTGGGCCAAGAAATATCTCAAGACCGATTTTTCTAAGGTTTTATGGACTGATGAAATGAGAGTGAGTCTTGATGGGCCAGATGGATGGGCCCGTGGCTGGATTGGTAAAGGGCAGAGAGCTCCAGTCCGACTCAGACGCCAGCAAGGTGGAGGTGGAGTACTGGTTTGGGCTGGTATCATCAAAGATGAGCTTGTGGGGCCTTTTCGGGTTGAGGATGGAGTCAAGCTCAACTCCCAGTCCTACTGCCAGTTTCTGGAAGACACCTTCTTCAAGCAGTGGTACAGGAAGAAGTCTGCATCCTTCAAGAAAAACATGATTTCCATGCAGGACAATGCTCCATCACACGCGTCCAAGTACTCCACAGCGTGGCTGGCAAGAAAGGGTATAAAAGAAGAAAAACTAATGACATGGCCTCCTTGTTCACCTGATCTGAACCCCATTGAGAACCTGTGGTCCATCATCAAATGTGAGATTTACAACACAGTACAGTACAGTACACCTCTCTGAACAGTGTCTGGGAGGCTGTGGTTGCTGCTGCACGCAATGTTGATGGTGAACAGATCAAAACACTGACAGAATCCATGGATGGCAGGCTTTTGAGTGTCCTTGCAAAGAAAGGTGGCTATATTGGTCGCTGATTTGTTTTTGTTTTGTTTTTGAATGTCAGAAATGTATATTTGTGAATGTGGAGATGTTATATTGGTTTCACTGGTAAAAATAAATAATTGAAATGGGTGTATATTTGTTTTTTGTTAAGTTGCCTAATAATTATGCACAGTAATAGTCACCTGCACACACAGATATCCCCCTAAAATAGCTAAAACTAAAATCAAACTAAAAACTACTTCCAAAAACATTCAGCTTTGATATTAATGAGTTTTTTGGGTTCATTGAGAACATGGTTGTTGTTCAATAATAAAATTATTCCTCAAAAATACAACTTGCCTAATAATTCTGCACTCCCTGTATATGTCATATCAAAACAAGCCCACACCTGCAGTTGTTTCAGTTTTTCACTGGTGTTTCCTGTCAGCTGGTCAACCTCACATCCATATCAGCCAACCAAATGACAAGTTCCTCCCTTTGTGCTTCAAATCCCTCCCACTCTGAGACAAGGAGCTGAAAGAGATAGAGAAAAGAGTAAATTATAAAGAAGAGAAAAGTGAAACCCTCCTCAGAAGGTCTGACTCGCATACCTGCAGTTGACCTGTGATGGACTCCAGTTTGGCGTTCACGTCATCCCTCGCCGATGCCAACAGCCGAGTCTGCAGGGTGCCCTGGAAGAGCTCAGTTAATGTTCGACTCCTCCTGGTCAGGCTCTCCAGCTGGATGAGCCGAGGTCTCCCCTCTCGCCGCTGCCTCTGAACACAGAAACACAAATTGCATCTGAAGCAGAAGGTGCAGATTTTTTTTGCTATTCTTTTCTAAATCCAGGCTAGATCACGTGGAGGTATTTGGAAAACTTTTTTGGCCAGCGGACAACTGTTGTCTTGCAGAAAGTCAAATCAAACATATGCGATACACAATCAATTCACAAGAACACATAAAAAAATAAGTCCAGTTCTTGCCTGATTTCAAGTGAAATCTGCATCAAAACAGGGTGACAGAAGTAAAACGAGAGCACAAAGCCTCACTTTTTACAAGCCTGCTATTACAGTTCTCCTCTATGCAGACGACTTTCCTGTTTTCAAGGCACAACTTGGATCTGCTGTACGAATCTTATGGATACACACTAAATGAAACAATAGTGTGCATGACTCCAGATTCTGATCCCTCATCCTAATATGGTCCCAACATAGCAACAGCAAGAAAGCAAATGTTGAGGCTTCAAAATACAAAGTCCATAAACCAATGGCTGACATGGGTTTTATCATAAGGGTGATAAATATACAGATTTCAGTCTGTCTTAGAGATTTGATGTTCATTTACCTGCAGATGCACTATACGTACCTGCTCCATGGTTTTTCACAACATTTTGCACATCACTATTTAATACAGGAAGTAGGTGAACTAAAACAAGTCATCGTTCTTTGTGAGAGGACCATATTAATGAAACCAACCTCAATGACATCATAGGGATCCCTAAAGATGCTCCTGCTGCTTTTCTTCCTCCTCATCCTAAGCTTCCTTCTCCTTGTCCTCGCCTTCCATCCAATTGTAATTCAACCTAATTGTGTTTCTCCCCCTCCTCTTCCTCATTTTGTTGGAGCTGTGAACACAATTAATGTGAATCTGGATTAATTTGTGCAAACAAGAAAAATCTACAGCTTTTTGGTCAGAGGTGCTCTTGTGATTTAAGCCGGGTAGAGTAGATTTATGTGTTGATGCTACCTGCTTCAGCTCTGGCTGCTGAGTGATATTTACACCCTGGCTGGATTACAAACTTTAACCATGTGCTGAACTTTGGCCCGGCGTTGATACCTCTTGTTAGTATAACGACCTCTTCTTAGCTTGTATGTATGATGTATGATGGTGGATAAATGAAATATACAAAAAAATTAACTATATTACAAAAGAACATCTACCTTGGAAACATCAAATGACCGGAGCATAACTTGTCAACTAGTCCGAAACTAAGTTATGCAGGAACAGTCAAAGACACACCTTCTCATGTCACATTTCTATTCATTTCTATATAATTCGATTAGACAATAAAGAGTCATCTAATCTAATTATTCATTCAAAACACTTATGCATAGCTGTATTTTATACAGCTCATACAGAATTCAAAGTACAGGTTCATGTGAGTATTTAATGTACGGCTCAGATCTACAGAATTTCAAGAGTTTCTAGAGCAGACACAGAGCTCACGTCATAACAGGCTTCAGGCGCCATTTTAGTGACTTTAACAATATATTAAATTTTAATTTCGGTCTAGCTGACATTAGGTTATGTACGCAGCACGCAATTGAACCACATATTTTAGAAGCCAAAGGTTCAAATTAGCTGGGAGCAGCTTCACTTAATTATAACAGTGGTTTTGTTAGGAAAACAGTTGGATACTAAATTGCGTTGACCTCAACGGCTAACGTATCTAGCTAACCGCTACTGTTAGCACAACATTAACAGCAAGCTACAATGACGAGTAACAAAAACAAAACAGTAATAAGGTTTTAATGAAAATGTTTTACCTTTTCTAACAGTCCCAGAATCCACAGCTTCAAAGTCCAGCAGGTACTGAAGACTGTTATCCGTTTCGCTGTCACCGTCCGTGAGTTTTTTTTCCCGAAGGTCAAGGCCCGCCGCTCGCACACTCTGTCTGCGCATGCGCATCCCAACGACTGACCCCCTCCGTCCGCTCCCGGGAGGTTATAGTATGACGTGTTCTGACGTCTCTCTCTCTCTCCCTGTCATTTATTTGGCTCGAAACACATATTAACAAATTGATCAGTGATGAACAACTACTCAGATCATTTACCTAAGCAGTGTGCTTTGTCAAAACGAAGTCTGTGTCCATTACACTGACATTCTGTTCTGCAGTTGTTATTTACTTGTATTTTATAATTTGACTTTACATACTGCTGGGTGGTTTGTAAAGTTTATTATTATCATTATGCTATATTTTCAAAAATATATAATAATCTCAAAAGTAATGCCTTGGAGTAGAAAATAGTAATGCTTTATTAAAATTTAAAACTAAAGTACAGTATTTGAATGTGTGTATTGTGTCTATTGTTTGCAATTATTTCTAACTTTTATTTGAATATTCAGTTTCCTACCATCTTCTCTTAAAGGGTAATTGCCAGGTATCCCGCCCTTCCCCTTCGCACACACATGCACACAAAGAAAACACACAGTATAATTCACAGCCTCATTATAGTGAATAAATATTTATGACATTTACACCATCAAACTTAGATTTGATAAAGAACCTTTTGTTCTTTAAAGAACTATTTGTAATAGCTGAAGAACCATCCACAAAATAAAAAGGTTCTTTGACGTATGATGGTTCTTTAAAGAACCATGAAGACATCTGAAGAACCATTTAAGAACCATAATTTTTCTGAGTGTAAGAGGTCTGTAACAACTCTGTGTGGCATGAAGAGGGGGTGAGTTCACTCCCCTAAAGAGGAGAGATCGTATCTTCCTTTGCTGATTTATGGTATAGTAAACACACGTATATCTGTTTAAGTATAAGAGCCTTTTGTTTAGATAAATGAACTGCTGGACTTCCTTACTGTGTTATCTAGGATGAGGGGGGTCTACCCTCTTCCTGACCAAGGATGTTTGCTTGTGTGCTTTTATGACCCTTTGATCAGCAGTACCCCCCCCCCCCCCCCCCCCACACACACACAGGCAAGGTACTCTTTGTGTGAATGTAGACGTCATATGTTAATGAACCTATGCATATTCATGTAACCTCAATAAAAGGACAGTGGTACGGGAGAACGGACGAGAACAACTGGGGTCAAGCGAAGGAACGGTGCCTGTCCGGTTCTCTCCCGTGCACGAGAAACATGAAGAAGCTTGCCTACTTGTGTCTTGCTTTGCAGTGTAATTATATTGTCTTCAACGTTCCAGCGGATAGATTCAAGCTACAAACCTATCATTAATTGGTCCTTCGAGAGCCGGAGCCCTGGAGTCGACATTCACCGAGGGGAGAAGAGGCACGCTGAAAGACTGACGTCAGCCAGGAAGTTCCTGTGGATTCGCTGTCTGTCTTTTCTCCTCGATGAATGGCGATCGGCGGGATTCGAGGCTATACTACACGCTAAGCAACACCAAGTAAGTTTAAGTCTTTGCCGCTGTGTGCAGCAAAGCACGCATCCACTGTGTGAGGTTGCGTTGAAAGTCTTTATCACTGTGTGCGATAAAGCACGTGCGTCCGGTGAGTGTCCGGTTTTGAAATCGCCCTGGGTGTGTGTCCCGAGCGTCCCTTCATTGGGTTTTGTCGCGCGACTGGGTGAGCGTCCCACAACTGGGTCAGGGTCCCGAGCGGTCCGGTGTGAGTCCGGAGTAGGCCTATTTTGTGTTATTGTCATCTTCGTCCTCGTCTCGTTGTTGTTGTTGTTGTGTGAGTGTGTGCGGAGCAGAACACGTGGTCTGTGACACCGACTGTTGTTGTTATCATGGGTTTCTAAGCAACCAAGAGTGAGTTGGAGGGAGACAGACGTTTGTGCTGGACTTTGCTCCTGGCAGCTGACACAAAATGTTAACTCTTTAGCTTGCCCTGATCGACAACAGCCTGTGTGCCAGACCATAGACGTAATTGAGGTGGATAGTTGTTAAAAGTAATCTACATTAAGCTTGTGGTTGCTTAAATTCAGTACAATGACATATGAGGAGAAGTGATATAGGTAAATATTTAAACTAATGAAGTGCATAGAGGCACTTGACCTGTGAGGAAGACTGTCGTCTTATTATGAGCCATTGTTGAAATATACAGCACGCCTGTGAAAACAACTAATATGCTGCAACTACTGTGTGATGTTGCATTGCAGTTTTCTTTTCCTGAGCTGATGAGCAGGCTACACATTATCAGATCGAGAGCTGTCTGAGAACTACTCAAAGAGAGGAAAACAGAGCTATGACTCGTGTGTGTGTGTGTGTGTGTGTGTGTGTAGCATCAGCATCATGTTTTTGTTTATTTGTTTTGTTGGGTTGAAAATAATTAAATAAACGTGTGATCATGCCTATGGATCACCATGGCACATATCTCCAGCCATATGGTTTATTTATGCAGATGAAAAAGTGAGTGTGAATGTGTCTGACATCACAGTGTTTTTGTGCACTGTGCAAAAGTAATTGCCTTTGATTGTGAGTGAGAGCGGTGATTTTGCGGATCACAAGCTATTATAAAGAAAAAAAAAGAGTGAAAAAGAGACAAATTACATTGTAGACAAAGAAAAATAATCACAGGAAAAAGGTTTTTGTGTTGATCAGCCGAAAAACAACTACAATGTCATTTTCTGCTTTTAAGAAAGGATTGTTCACAAAAACACAGAGAGAGAGAGAGAGAGAGATGTGTGTTGATTAAGCAGTGATGATGATAATGAACATGTCTTAGTTTGTCACTTTCAGGTCAAAAGCCGACCTGTATCAATTTTCCACAAGCAGCGGTCGGACGAAAATTTAAACAATAGTTGTTAAACAATAGTTTAATAATTGGAAACGTTCAAGCCAAGTTTCTGGCTGACTTATTTATAGCACGATCTGTCTCAAAACTCTCACTCTTACCTGAAGAAAAACCTGATCAGCAGCGGCAGTATCGGAGCAGAGGCTGCAGAAGCAACCTAACAAAGCACAAGAGAAGAAGAAAAGCAAACCCATCTTCCTATCTGATTGGATGAATTCCACGGAGGGGCGAGCAAGATGGCGGCGTGAAGAGGAGTTTTTGTTTGAACTCTTAGAACGAGACATTTATTTGACGTCTTTCTGGCTTTCGGGACCTTTTGGAGATCAGCGCGCTAAGCTTGCTGGATCTGAGGCCAGGTTCGGCGGCGGCAGCATGTCAACATGTTCAGAAAGGACTGAGTGACTCGGCAAGCCACATGCGGCTAGCATGCTGGCTAGCGACCATAGCTACATGAAAGAAATGGACCCTGAATGATGCGCTCAACGTGCCGGCTGTGTCGGAAAAGCTCCATCATAAACACGCCCTGTGCAGAGGTCCAAGCCGAAGAAGGTCGGCCCCAGCGTGAGCGAGCTGATCGTGAAAGCCATGGCCGCTTTCAAGGAGCGCAACGGCGTGTCCGCGGCCGGTCTCAAGCAGGCTCTGGCTGCCGCAGGCTACGATGTGGACAAGAACAAAGCCCGTGTCAAGACCGCCTTCAAGAGCCTGGTGGCGAAGGGCACTCTGGTGCAGACCAAGGGCACCGGGGCCTCCGGATCTTTCAAGATGAACAAGGCTACTGAGACCAAAGCCAAGAAACCGGCAGGACCTGCTAGAAGTCGCCCAAGAAGGCAGCAGCAGCAGAACTTCAGCAACCGCATCAGAGGACAATAGAATGAGAGTGGTGAGAACACAAATTTTGTTATTAAATGTGGGAAATCAAAATTTGGGTTAGCAAACCTGGGGAAAAGAAAACTGACTGCTTAAGTTGGAAAATTGTGAAGGAGTCTGAAACATATACAAACATATACAGAATCACACAGAACAGGCATTAACCCTACTAACACAAACACAAGAGAGCTTATGAAGATTAGACAACATCTTCAGCATGTGAGTCTGTTTATCATCTTGTCCAAGTCACTTAGTGTGATGCAAAGACCAGTGGACTCATAGCACATTGGTTAAGAAATGATCAAATAATAGTAGAGAAATGTGTAGGAAAGGCAGAGAACATGCTCTGCTGGATATGCAGCTCCACAGACATGCATTAAACCTGCCTAAAAACACAAACACACATGCAATGAAAATTAGCTTGTTATCTTTCATCAGTGTTAAAATAGTGTCAATTTAGCAGACATCCATCCATCCATCCATCTTCATCCGCTTTGTCCGGGGCCGGGTCGCGGGGGCAGCAGCCTAAGCAAAGAGGCCCAGACCTCCCTCTCCCCAGCCACCTCCTCCAGCTTGTCCGGGGGAATACCAAGGCGTTCCCAGGCCAGCCAAGAGATATAATCTCTCCAGCGTGTCCTGGGTCTGCCCCGGGGCCTCCTCCCGGTGGGACATGCCTGGAACACCTCACCCAGGAGGCGCCCGGGGGGCATCCTTGTCAGATGCCCGAACCACCTCAGCTGGCTCCTTTCGATGTGGAGCAGCAGCTGCTCTACTCTGAGCCCCTCCCGGATGGCCGAACTTCTCACCCTATCTCTAAGGGAGAGGCCAGCCACCCTTCGGAGGAAGCTCATTTCCGCCGCTTGTATCCGCGATCTCGTTCTTTCGGTCACTACCCACAGCTCGTGGCCATAGGTGAGGGTAGGGACGTAGATCGACCGGTAAATTGAGAGCTTCGCTTTTACACTCAGCTCCCTCTTCACCACGACGGACCGGTGCAGCGTCCGCATTACTGCAGCTGCAGCCCCAATCCGTCTGTCGATCTCCGGCTCCCTTCTCCCATCACTCGCGAACAAGACCCCGAGATACTTGAACTCCTCCACTTGTGGCAGGAACTCATCCCCGACCCGGAGTGGGCACTCCACCCTTTTCCGGCTGAGAACCATGGCCTCAGATTTGGAGGTGCTGATCCTCATTCCCGCTGCTTCACACTCGGCTGCGAACCGTTCCAGTGTGAGCTGGAGGCCTTCACCCGATGAAGCCAACAGAACCACATCATCTGCAAAAATCAGAGATGAGATTCTGAGGCCACCAAAGCGAAAGCCCTCCGCCACTTGGCTACGCCTAGAAATCCTGTCCATAAAAATTATGAACAGAACCGGAGACAAAGGGCAGCCCTGGCGAAGCCCATCACCCACCGGGAACAAGTCCGACTTATTGCCGGCAATGCGAACCAAGCTCTTGCAACGGTTGTATAGGGATCGAATGGCCCGTAGCAATGGACCAGACACCCCATATTCCCGCAACACCTCCCACAGGACACCCCGAGGGACACGGTCGAATGCCTTCTCCAAGTCCACAAAACACATGTAGACTGGTTGGGCAAACTCCCATGCACCCTCAAGTATCCTGGAGAGGATAAAGAGCTGGTCCAGTGTTCCGCGACCAGGACGAAAACCGCATTGTTCCTCCTGTATCCGAGGTTCGACTAACGGACGAACTCTCCTTTCCAGCACCCTGGCATAGACTTTCCCAGGGAGGCTGAGGAGTGTGATCCCCCTGTAGTTGGAACACACCCTCCGGTCCCCTTTCTTAAAGATGGGGACCACCACCCCGGTCTACCAGTCCACAGGTACTGCCCCTGATCTCCACGCAACATTGCAGAGGCGTGTCAACCAGGAGAGCCCTACAACGTCCAGAGCCTTCAGGAACTCGGGGCGGACCTCATCAACACCAGGGGCTCTGCCACCAAGGAGTTGTTTAACTGCCTCAGTGACCTCGCCCCCGGAAATTGGCGGGCCATTCCCCTCATCCCCAGACTCTGCTTCCTCCTCGGAAGACGTATCAGTGGGATTAAGGAGGTCCTCGAAGTATTCCTTCCACCGCCTGACAATTTTCTCAGTCGACGTCAGCAGCGCTCCGCCAGCACTATACACAGAATTTAGCAGACACTTGTTATCAAATACTGAATTTATCCAAGAAAAAAAAATTGACTCTCTAGGTTGCAGGACAACAATTTAAACTTTTGTGGAAAAAAGAAAAAAGATCCTGGTTTGACCAACCAGAGATCAGACAATAAATTTAGTTGTTGATATAGTAAATTGGGAGAAGCTTCCTGCTTGATTGAGCAGCATAAGTAATTTACTGTATGAGGGAAATTGTCTTTTGTGATACTATTTTGAACATGCATTTCTGTTGTCCTGTCAACTTAGTGGGTTAATAGCCGATATGCAAATTATTTGATTGGTTTTTAGATTAATGAAAGGTGACTGAATTCTTGCACAGGTGACTGAATTCTAGCACGAGTGAATGGGATGTGTTGGAGTTTGTTAGAGTGGAGACTCTAAAACACTGAGTTTCCTGTTTTGATGTGCGAGTGAATCCTGTATTTAGATACACAACTCTGAATACGTCAGAACAAACGTCTTTTGTGAAGTGCATGACAGCATGTCACATGTTTTATGATGAAGGGAAAAGGAAAATTGAATAAAATAGATCTGTGGCCTAAATGAGTGAAGAGCACAGACCTGGTGATTAAACTCATAGTTATGTGGTGTGGTGTGTTGTGCAGCTGATGGTTGGTTTGGAGTGAATCTAGCTGATGATTCTTCTCCTGTTGTGAAGTTGATGAGGAGTTTGTGTCATGACTTAACAAGGCCTTTTTATTTTGATACTTTCACAGTGCACTGAGAGTTTGGTTTGATAATCTTTGTTATTTTTCATTTTTATCTTTTGAACAGGCACTGATTTTGTTTGTCTATTTCTTTTCTTTAAGCAGATCTGCACGTCAGAAATTAAAAGTGCTATTTTCTCCACATTAAAATGGGTTCTGGAGAAAGCTACTTATTTGGGACAATTATTAAATGAGTGTCCCAGCCTAAAAAAGGATTCAGCTATGTAATCCGACCTAAAGTTCCTCTTTTTCTTTTTGAGATGACGTCATTTTGCTGGAAGTGGAAACTAAATGCGACGACAGGTTCCACTATCAGCAAAGAAAGAAAGAATGAATGCATGAATGAATGGAAATAAAAAAGAAAGCTGACTGACTGGTAAAAGAAGCTGTGAGAAATTGTATACATCTGCGCAGTGCTAACATTTGCATTTTCTTTTCTACAGCATTACAGTTCTTCATGTGGTTTGATCACATGATTTATACCAGGACAACTGGTTGATGTTTTTCCTATTACAGGATTTTTGGGTTTATGTGTGAGGAAAACTGTGTTTACCGGTTATGAGTGGTGATGCTGTTACATTGTGTTTTTGGGAAAATGTGACGGTTACTTTGATGATATGAATAACATATTTTCCACAGCAATGGATGGTTGATTTTATGGTGTTTTTATGGCACCTCTGGAACCCGTTGACCTGTGTCTGACCTCCGTCTGACCACAGTCAATGTGTATTGCTAATGTTTGTTTCTTTGGGAATGCTGTGGAGGATTCAGCTGAAACGGACAAGTGACATGAGTAAAACAAATGAGAGATTACGGTATTTATGGAATAGTTTATTATGGGCTCATTTGCTGGCCACTTTTGGACCCATAATAATATATGAGTGGAGTGACTTTGCTTAAGAGAAGTCACTGATTACATTAATGTTAACTGAGCACATGGGATGATCCATGTTTGAGGCGAATTATGGTAATGATAGTGATTTAATGATTTGAGAAAACCTGCACATGACACTTGTCTTGCCCGTGCTGAATGCTTATTACTCTTTTGATATAATTGTTTATAAGTGTGAAGGTTGATTTTATTTCCAGATCTTGTGTATGCAGGCTCCTGGTGGAGCCAGTTTTTAAGACGGGGA
Organism: Diplotaxodon limnothrissa; assembly: GCF_057381915.1. Lineage (NCBI taxonomy): Eukaryota > Metazoa > Chordata > Actinopteri > Cichliformes > Cichlidae > Diplotaxodon > Diplotaxodon limnothrissa. The sequence continues at coordinate 9,541,581 of NC_140606.1, forward strand.
TCCAGGTTTGGTGAGTTGACGCATGGTTGTCCATGCGTCAAGAGGTGGGGTCCAGAATTAATATTAAACAATGTTTACTATTATTGTTGCAGTGATTTGTGTGATTAGCTGTTTATTTACAAGTATTAAATCTATGCAAGTGGTGCATCCATGTTCAGATGAGGCTTTGATGGCCTATAAGTGGAGTTCACTGAACTAAAGAATGTGGTTTGATGATTGTTGACATGCTCTCCAAATAGAAGTCTTTCTGAAATACAGGTGCAGCAGTGAGAAGCAGAAACATTCCAGGCATAGCCCAGGCAGTGGTTGAGGTCAAAGGTCAAGCTGGTTGGGGCCCATCATGAAATCAGCTGAACTAGGAGGAAGGCAGAGAAGCTGAGTGTTTTGAGACAGATCAAGCAGGCCCAAAATCAGGACTATGCATGACGAGAAGGAGTGCCTGAGAGGATCGTCCACAAGATGGGAGCTGAGGCCCGGAGAGAGACTTCAGGAGGATCAGAAATCATCTTTAGCACAGCAGACATGACACAGAGAGCTGTGCTACTGAGCTCCAGGAGATTTTAAATAAAATGAAAGATTCAATATTGACGCTGAGGAAGACAACTAAGGTGTACGACGTGCTCTGCCTTAAACCTTCAGCAGCATTGGAACATGAAAACTCGAAGGATGAGGGAGCGTGCCAAGCTCCATCGACAGCGCAGAAGGAGTTCGAGGATGACATCATGATTCTGTGAAAAGCACAGGAACCAGAAGCTATGGTGGTGATGACAGCAGTTTCCTATGAACATCACCTAATGCTGTACCACTGTACTGTGAATACGATGATACCCCGAAGACTGCTGGGATCATAACAGCAGTAAGACAACCCTGCACCCTTTCCACAGAGGGGTTTTTCTGCAGAGCGTGGACAATTAAGGAGTCATAAATATCCCCCCTCACAGAACGAAGGCGTTTTCAAAAACACCCGTGTACGTGTGGACGTAGCCTCAGTCTCTGACTGGAAGCGCTAATTCGTCATTCGGCTTTTGTCAGACTAAAGTAACTGTTAAAACTGTTTGAAAAGCTAAGCTATACAACAAGGAGAGATTGAGAATTTCCTTTTAGTTCTCAGTTTATTTGATATTGACAAAAGTTAGTCAGTTTTGTCTGTTCTTCTGTAACACAAACTAAGATTTATTTTTAGAATTAATATTTTGTTTCTAAGTGGAATTGACAATTTAGTAGTCTGTTTCGTTTGTTCTATTTTGAAACTTAAACGCTTTAGCGGCTGCCTTTTGTGTAGTTTGCAATATTTGCCTTTATTTATCTGAAAAAGTCTCATGTTCCTTAAGTACATCTACCCTGTTGAACTTATTATGGGAAATAAATAATATAATAAATAAATAAAAACAAGCTGCTGATTATTTCACATTTTACTTGTGAGCAACGGCACATTTAAATCTTACAAATATAGTTATTTGGCTTATATCGTGATAGATATCGTTATCGCCTGAAATGAAAAAAACATATCGTGATATGAAAAAATCTCATATCGCCCAGCTCTAATTGAAACTGTCAGACATGAGGTATTCATAACTGGGAACTTTTCTAGCATAAAGGTCAAAAACGGGGGAATGTTAGAGTTTGTATTGTTGATTGTCATTTATGCTTAGAAATATTTAACCATAGATGCTTAGAAGTATATAATCATTTGTAGATTGAAAGAATGTCTCATCCTAAGAGGTCTGTAACAACTCTGTGTGGCATGGAGAGGGGGTGAGTTCACTCCCCTACAGAGGAGAGATCGTATCTTCCTTTGCTGATTTATGTACTCTTAGGTACTCTTTGTGTGAATGTAGACGTCATATGTTAATGAACCTATGCATATTCATGTAACCTCAATAAAAGGACAGTGGTACGGGAGAACGGACGAGAGCAACTGGGGTCAAGCGAAGGAACGGTGCCTGTCCGGTTCTCTCCCGTGCATGAGAAACATGAAGAAGCTTGCCTACTTGTGTCTTGCTTTGCAGTGTAATTATATTGTCTTCAACGTTCCAGCGGATAGATTCAAGCTACAAACCTATCAACAACCTAAAATAGAAATACTGATGAACTAAAAGCACAAGCAAACTGAAGTAGGAAATATAACACAAACAACATAATAATGAATAAAAAAGACTCAAAACTATTAACAAAAAACACTGTGTAAACCACCCAGGGACCATAGCGCACACATAGTTTGTGTGCTTTCGGATGTTTGTTGCATTTGAAATTACCTGCAACTTAAACATCCTTTAACTTTAACGTCCCTTTATGCTTGCTACTCTTTTGTAGCTCAAATTCAAATTTTATTTGTGACATTCACAATAATACACACAGTCCGACATGCAGTGAAATGCTTATTGCTGTGCAAGTCCCGAGAAGAAATAACTTCAATGATACTGAAAACAAACAAACAAAAAGCGACTTTAACCCCTGACTATGGTGCACGGTTTTGCCTTTTTGATCTCTTTTTATGCGACATCTCTGGTAATTAATAAACGAACAGGACTGTGTATCATGTGTTATTGTTTAGGCTTAAATCGGCTCACAGGCACGTGAATAATTCCCTAAACCTTTCTCTCCACCTTCTTCCTGTTGAGAATAGATTCTTAATGTACATCAAAGGTAAAGAGAATATAGTTTGTGATTGCTTGCAACATTATAATATTGCGGTTAATGAGTGTAAGAATACAAAATAGCAAAAAAGGCCTGGGATGGGAACAAAGAACTGAGGTACAGGGCAGAAGGACAATCAACCCCCACCCCCAGGACAGTAGCAAGAGTTACTGAGGGTGAGGAGCAGACAAAGGGCAAACGGGCACTACCTTAAAAGGAGATGGGGGTCAGGGTGTCAGCACCCTTGGCCACTGTACTAGTGTATTTCCATTGTGGGGGTGTTTACTGTAGGGGGGAGGAGACCAGAGGTTATAACTGTACTGTTGTGTGGAGTTCTTTAGATCAGCCTTTAGCATAGGACTGCATAGGAATGCAGTGTGCTGATCTCCAGATGCATCTGTAAGAATAATGGGTAATAAAAGGATTGTGTAAAACATGGAAACATCTCAGGGTGATCTCTACCAGGACCAAAAGAATCGCATAGACCGGCGTTGTCTCGACATTCCAAATGAATCTTTTTATCTACAAGCTGTGTGAGAAATTTGATTTGTTCATCATCTCCGACTCTTTCAGGAGGATTTTCAATCCTTCCAGCTGGAACCACCCACTTCACTGGAATACTAGAAAGAAGCACAGCTGTCTTACTAACATACAAAAACATGATCAGGATAAGATGGTGGATGAAAAAAAATCCTTCACTGGAAATGGGACAGGGCCGTTTCTAACTTTTTTGAGGCCCTGTGCAAGATTTTGTTTGGCTGCCCCTATTTTATAACATTATACAGGGAGGTTACAACTCTTAAAGATGATCTGTGGTGATGCATCAGCGAGGTACACTTTAAAAAGAAAAAGAGCTGGATATGTGAATCTAAAATTCAAATAAACATTTTTCATGTTCATCCAGCTATTCAGTCAATTCAGTGTCCTGCTATTTGTAGTTTAATTTTTTAAATGAGATGTTTGTTATCGTATTGCATAAGTATTCCTCACACATCAATCAGATGCTACACAGTATAATTCTACTGACGACAGGACATGGAGACGACAGACTGGAGACAAAAAGAAGAACTAACATATAAAAAGAAATCAAGAGCTATAACTAACAAACTCATGGGTACTTAACCATAATATACTCAGGAACGAGAACATAAATAATTTCTGAATTTAAAGACTATTTATGATAAGTACATAACAAATTCAAAATACTGAGTCAAAGGCAGCAGCCGAGTATAAACAATGAGTTAAAATCAATTAGAAAGGACAATGGGAGCAAATGAATGGACGGAAGTACAGAAAGACCAAAGATTACAGAATAAATCAGGAAATTAAGTCACCCTCTACCTAGAGGATTTAATAAAGTCACAGAATCAAAAATGTCCAAGAAGTTTGGTTTCTTAATTGCAGTTAGAGTGTGAATAAGAGTCTTTGAGTTTCAAGTATAGTTTTCCATTACTCACGACTCTGTTAAGACTACAGATAATCTCTAAATACATCAGATTTTTATAGTAATCTCACTTCCTCTGCACAAGTTGACACACACAGACTTATAGCGAGACAAACAATTGTCTCTGTCTTGTGCTGTAGTGGCATCACAGGGCTTGTTTTCAGTAACCCTTCCCTGTCTTCTATAGAAGAGCCAGTCCAATTGCCATTTACAAATCACAAAATATAAGAGAGATGCATAACAAACAAGTCATTCAAACATTTCATGGTTATTAGTATATTGTGTTTTAAATATCTTTAATGCATTAACCAATGATAAATGAACCTTTGTGACATGTGAAGATGAAATCTTAAAATAAATGGAAACTTTCTTTAAATCATGGTTAAGAGTTACGTTGGGTGAGTGCTGAGTATTTGTATATGTGTGCATGAGGGTGGGAATGCATGTTTGTGTCTGTGTGTGCCTGTTTGTCTGTGTCTATATGTCAGGTCGGGTCTTAGATTCCACCTTTCTGGGAACTCCCAGGCCCTCCAAAGTATGGAGGCCTATCTCCCCTCACCACACTCCCTGCCGGTGACTGATGCCCTCGGGGGTCGGTGCGTTGGTGGTTCTTGGTGTCCAGGGCTGGGTGCTCAGGTATGTACCAGCTCACTCCCGGTGGCTACTTCAGCCAAGTAGCCACCGAGAGGGCCTCTTCCAGGGCGTAGAGGCCCCTTGGGCCTCTGGGCCTGCGGCTCGGTTCACTCTAGCACGCCAGTGCAGCCCCCTCTGGCTTCTGCTCTGTGACTACTGGGTGACCACTCGTCTGAGGTTCTCCTCAGCTCTTCCCAGGAGGGTGGCACGGATGCCCCTCTGGTGGTCCTCCTTGGGCTCTCGCACTCTGGGGCCTCTGGATATCTGGAACCTGGATCTCCTCCATACCTGCTTCATGCCCTGGGGGACGGGGCTATGGCCCTCTACACCCTCTAGCAGACCGTTACATGGGGAAACCTTTTGAATACAAGCGCGCTGATCCACACAGGTGTGCACACAGGTGTTCACTGTTCATAGACATAAACTACACCTTTCTTGGCTGCTACTTCAAAGCACATTGTGCGCTGTCTGTCCTGCGTGCTGCACAACAACATTCAATATTTAGTATTTACTGCTGTTTACACTTAGCTAGATTAATGCGATGGTGTTGTGTTTAGTATGTTGCTTTGTTTTGGTTTTTTTTGCTTGTTTTCTCTTCTTTTTCTCTCAACAGTTGATCCAGGAGATTGTTTTTTCTTTCTCTTTTTAAGTTTCTCACTGTCCCTCTTCCCTTCTGTTTTTCTTTTCCTTCATCTTTCTTTCTCCTTTTCCTATCCCCCAGTCATATCTGTCCTGTCTGTAACAACTGAAAATAAAATAAAATAAATAATAACAACAAAGGTCGATCAAATGGACCAATACGGCAAGGCCGTGATGATCCATTTGGCAAAGTAAATCCCTTGGGTATCCTTGTTGATCTTCAGACAACAATTCTGACGGCTAAAGAACCAAATGGGACAGGCAAAAAAAAAAAACAAAAAACAAGAGTTATACACATGCCTATGAGAAGACCAGGGCCCGTATCCCTAAAGCTTCTGAGAATCCTCTCAGAGAGCTCCTAACTTAACCTAAAAATTCCTTGCCAGGAGTTTTAGCTTAGAAGTGATTCCAGAACATTTTCAGTGAACTCTGAGCAAGGAATGGATGGAAAATCCTATCTTAGTGAGGAGGTGTGGTTGACCCCGTTGCTAGGTATGAGTCATCATTTCAAAAGCCGTGATTGGTTGATCCTACAAGTTTGATGGAAATGAGCTTTTGGTGATAACGAGCAAAGGATGTACCCTCAAATCAATAAACATAATTATACACTCTAATCTTATGCTGACTGTAATTGTAAATAATATTTCACATTCAAGAAAATATCTGGAAAATGAATAGTAAGCTGTAGGGGTTATAGCCTAACATTAGAATCTAAAATATGTGAAAACTTAAACTCATTACACCCTGTTCAAATAATGATTCGTGTCTTATTTGCTCATATTAATATCCTAGCTGGCATATTTTGTACTTTCACTCCCATATGGACCCTGTTGAAAACAAGATGGCCTATCTCAAGGGGCTGTCCTTAATGAAGTAGAAATCACAACGTTACAAGTCCAGTGTGGTCTTAACGAGGGTAACACGGCTCAGCTTTTAGCAATGTCTGTGATTGCAGACCCAAGTCATCACTGCTGCATTGTTGCATTTTCCCGGTTGCCAAATACCTCAGGGTTGTGATTACTTTCGTCTCTGGTGTAATAGTGTTGTGGCGTCGAGTTGGTGAAGTAATTGCATCTCTAAGGAGATCCACCACAAACATGATTCCTGCACGATCCAATCTGTAGCTTCTCAATAATTCCCTGTCATCCAGTGTTTGCAGGACATCTCTCCTGCCTCTTCTGTTGGCCATTTTGTGCAGCTGCTTAGGGGAACTCCTAAGCCACTAAAAGTCCTCTTCCCTGCTCTTAGCAGATCTTGCCTTAGGAGCCCTTTTAAGCGTTAGGAATCTTGAGGAATAGCTTTTATATTAACTGGGATTGTCGTGTCACTTTTAGGGGAAATTCTAAGAAAACGTCATGACTCTGAGAATTTTCTTAGAATTTGGCCGCTAGGAGCCACTTTTTGCACAAAGATTCTTTAGGGATACGGGCCCAGGTTTCTTGTTATTTGAGGTCTTCCTCAATTTAACAGTAACATGCAACACACACTGTATTCATATTGTATTTGATCTGAATGAAAAAGGTACTTTACTCACTGTTGAATATTATGTAATTGTAAATTAAATGTAAATTGTACTGAAGGTCTTTATTGTTTAAGCAATAAATTCAGTCTCTGGATAAATGAAGATTTATTGTTCAAAAAGAGTCTTACAGTACTGATACATCTGTTTAGAAAACAGGAAGTGGTGGGCTTACATTACTTAACATTTCTGGCATAAAGCAAAAATGATAGCACATCCTTTCAAGCATGAAAACAAAGAGAAAGCATCACACTAGTTAATGAAAAAGGGTAGAAGCTAATTGTTGAAGAAAAAGCTGTTCCTGTCTTCCTTTTTTCTTATAGCTTTTTATATTATATTTTTGTTTTGTTTTTTAAACATTTTTCTTATTATTCATTTATTTTTACTGAAGCTGATATGCAAATGGGAAGAAGAATGTAACCATTTGACTTTGGTCCCCTTCTTGATTTCATGTCATTGCCTGAAAAGTAAGAAAATACATGTTTGAAGTATATATGTGCGATTTTAAGCAAAGAACAAAATACAGAAACAGAAGGGAACAGGGCTGTTTTGTTTCTGTCCTTTGATCCAGTCGGAGCCTTCAAAGATGTGTGGGAAAACAAACATGAAACACAAGGAACTTTCAAAAAGTGAAAAACAACTAAAAAGAAAAACAAAATGCATAATGTGTCTCTAACTCTACATCAGTTTCTAAGACTTTTCGAAAATATTAAATTTTAAATTTAATATCAAAACAACCAACAAAAATCTGCCCTGTTGCTTGAAATGACTGTGAGACCATTGAGGCATTTGTGCACGGAAAGTTAGCGGTGAAGTCAGTGGAGAGCCAAAAACTCAAAAGCCTTTAATCAGAAGGACTTAGAGTAATTTAATTAGAAATGTAATCTTGAAGATGTGTGTGGATGTAAAATTCCAAATATTTTGCATTTAAAAAATCAAAACATGCATGCGCATTTAATGCTCCAAACTGTAAAAACAAAAGAAAAGAAACATTTTTTTTCTCACCTCCGAGATAACCTGGAAAGCCTGTTCCACATGCTGTGATAAATGAAAACAATCATTATATTGTTATCATATATGATGACAGACTCAGAAACCAACTGCATCTGATCCAAAATATTTTTCTACTTACGTTCCGTATATATATATATTAAAGAGAGTACTGTAGAACTGATGAGAGGAAAAATGTCTCCTCCTTGTTAACAGAAAGCTTGATTCTCTATAAAAAAGACTCACTTGTATTTTTTTTCCATGAAAATCCAGAAGATGCCAAAGAGCAGAGCTGTACCAATCCCCACTACAGCAGGAATGATGATGTGATTACAGTTCTCAATACCTGGAAATAGACAGAGTTGGTATTTGCTTGGGTTTTTGTTTTTGTTTTTTTGCTATTGCTTCTTTAGAATACAGACAACATTCATCTAAACATACTTTTAATAGTGATATTAACATTTTCTTAATCATGCAAAGTTAAGGGTTAAAAAATATATTGGAAGTAAACTACTGAAAGGATCTCACGTTTTACATGGAGTGTGAAAGTTTCAGGTGATTTCAGCCCTCCATTAAATTCAGCAGTGCAGGTTATCTCTCTGTTGTCATCCTTCTCCTCAGGAATAACTGTCAGGATGGACTGTGTCTCCCAGTTTCCATGTTTAATATCTTTATGATGCACAATGACCTTTGTACTATCCATATTCCATGTGAGTTTAGGAACATGAGTGGGGCAGGTGTGGATGACTGAACAGGTGACAATGTAGGGCTCTCCTTGAGTGGCTGTCTTTGGTTGGATCAATGTAGGCTTTGGAGGCTCAGCTGAAAATGAAAAAGTCAGACATAAAGTAAGAGGCAAAATGATTTAACAGAAAACTGGTATAGATGTTTGAAGTCATGGAAAGTTGGTGACATACTGATCATGTCCAACTCAACGCAGTCTTCAACAAAGGAGAACTTGTCCTTGGTGGGGTCATTGTTTTCTGTTCGCACTAGTTCAACCCGGAAACAGAAAGGGCCATTGTCATGAATTCTAATTTGAGTTATTTCTAAGGTGCAGTTGTTCTGGCCCAGATCTCCCACAAGCCTTGTTCGGTCCCTAAAGCTGTCCTTAATCAGTGTAGGATCCTCATGATAGATGTTGCTTTTTTTGTCATTTTTTTCATGCCAGATTCCTCTGAGTCTGGAGGAGGGCAGGTTTCCTCCAGTATGGGAGAATGAACATGGTACCACAACACAGGATCCAACCTGTGTATAAATGCTTTTTACAACCGTGGCCTTCCATTCATCACTGGACACGGAGCTACAGATGACTGAAAGATAATTTTTAAAATAACAAGGAAATTATTTAATTATACACATTAAGCATAAAGAGACTGGAAATAAATAGCTGACCAGTGATGTTACCTGCAAAAAGCAGAAAGAATTCCTTCATAATTTTCTGCTTGGCCATTCTTCTCTGATGTTGGGATGTTTGATTGACACTAAAGAAATCAAAACACTACATTTTACTATGATAACCAAAGCAAACCACAGCTGTCGAAGTGGACTTTATTCAAACAGCATTAATGCCAATAGACATTTATTTATAATTATTCATACAATTTATATCTGACAAATACGAGCCATCATTGTAAAAAGTGATTTTCCTTGTGTGTAATGTCAATAAAGTGCTAAGTATATCTTACAAATAAATAATGGCATTATTTCAGTAAAAGTATCATACATGCTTATATGTATATGTGTCATTTATACAAATGGGTGAGACAGACAATACCAAAAATACAGCCACATAACAAAACCTTCAAGCAACACTAGAGGGCGCACCCTTCATCATCTAGACTCCAATGTTAAATTTTTATTTTATTTTTTGATATACTTTCTGAATGGAAGAAGAGAATATCAGTCTTGTGTAGATTTGAAAATTTGCAGTCTTCAACAAAGGAGAACTTGTCCTTGGTGGGGTCATTGCTTTCTGTTTGCACTAGTTCAACAGAAAGGGCCATTGTCATGATCTTTAACATCGGTTATTTCTAAGGTGCAGTTGTTCTGGCCCAGAAGTCCCACCAGCTTTGTTCGGTCCTTAAAGCTGTCCTTAATCAGTGTAGGATCCTCATGATAGATGTTTTTTTTTTGTGCCATCTTTTTCATGCCAGATTCCTCTGAGTCTGGATGTAGGCAGGTTTCCTTCAGTATGGGAGAATGAGTGTTGTGGTACCACAACATAGGATGTAACCAGAGCGTCAATGCTTTTTACAACATTAGTCTTCCATTCAGCACCTGACACGGAGCTACAGATGACTGAAAGAGAATTAAGGGAATGGCACCGTAATAATGACTTCTCTGCAATTTCTTATAAAGGTATACATTATTTGTAAAGCAATTGTTAACCAAGAGGTGACTCATTATGTTACTTGTAAAAAGCATACAAGTTATCATAAACTTTGTTTTGCATTCCATGTTTCTTGAGGGTCTCGCAAAACACTGCAGGATTTTTCCATGAAAAAAACATACAAATAAATAAATGCATCAAAATCACTTCAATACATGGAAATTACAACACAGTTTTAGAAGTTAGACAACTTTAAAATATATTTATAATAAACAGACATAATTAATATTCTCATATGGACTATGATATTGCCATTTATATTTTGTCTGCACTATTTGTCTCTGAAAGCAGCAAATCTCTCACCTGTCAGTAGGGATGGGTATCGTTTAGGTTTTATTTGATACCGGTGCCAAACCGGTACTTTTGAAACGGTGCCGGTGCTTAAACGGTGCTTAAACCGGTGCTTAAAGAATGGAGAACACAAAATTGGTCCAAAAACCTCTCATGTTCGGCTGGTTTTTTGTAAAAAGATAACAATGTTAGCCTTTTCTGCAGCTATAGGGGATTTATGGTATCACTCTTGGCTGGAAGCAGTGCTTAAACAATGGAAAAAACACAAACTTTGTCCAAAAACCTCTCATGTTTAACTGTTTTCCACTTTTTCTTTGGTCATTTTAGCCTTTTTGGCCAGGGTGAAGGGAGTATCTGCCATCAAACAAGAAGACAGCCGCATGTAGCTATGATGATGTTTGCTAGTTCACCTTACATGCATTAATTTAATAACGTGGTTAGCCTACTCAACGTAAATTACACACGAACAACATTAAGCTACTCACGCAAAGAAGAACGGCTGCTGCCATCATCATTTCTGCTACACTTGCAGGGCTAGGGGCCAGGACTCTCCTCTTCGTGTTTTTGGGAGATGTTGCTAACTCCGGGTCCGATAAAAGGCAACCCACCCGCAGTAGATGTGCTCGGTATGAGGTCTCACAGCAAGCTATCAAATACGGCGCATTTCTCGGCTTTTTAAAAAAACTCTATGCGTCGCCAGGTGTTTCATTGGATTCGAGGTGTTACCTCCTTTGACAGTATCACAGTATCAGCTTAAAGCACTTGTTGCAGGCTGCTGAGTTTGCATATTTTGCTGTGAAGTACAGCCAGACTTTTGACCGCTTTGCCTTGGTCATTTTTAATCTGTTGCTCTGCTCTAAAAGAACGTACGTACCTGGCCCCACCTACTATCCTCAGAAACGTAAAATGATTGGCTAGAATCTAAAGTGTATCACAGCTCAGGAAAAAAAAGCACCGAAATAAAGCACCGAAATGTGCGCTGCTTTTCGGTCTGGTTACTACCGTTTATGTCAGAACGATACCGGTACCCATCCCTACTTGTCAGGTTCCCTGTATATCTACCTTTAATGTCTTTGCCATCATACTGCAAGAAAAGTATCAGGGGTTCCTAAAGTCCCCGATCAATATCTCAGGCTTCATCACAGTGACTTAAAAAAATAGAGAGAAGGTCATGCCAGAGCCAGTGAATTTTCTGGCAAATAGGCTACATGACCATCTTTATTCTCCAACACAGCCTGAACTCTCTTAGGCAAACTTTCTTAAAATCTCTTTAAGTAGTTCTCAGCAATAGTTCTTCAGCATAACTTACAATAATTTATTTTGAGTGCTCCAGTAGATTTTCATAACGTACAGGCTGTGATCAGCTGACCTGCTGCTCTTTGTGGATGTATACACCTGAATTGAACCAGATGTAAGCCAATGTTTCTTTAGTTATCCTGCGTGATTTACATTTTCCACACCAACAGTATACTTTTTATATTAGACTGGCACTGTGCACCAGTCACAGACTGTTTTTTTTTTCTTTTTTTCCCCCCCTTTAAATCCATCACAGTGCAGCATACTAACCTGTTTGTCCTGCATTACCTGTAGATCATTTTCATGGAATCTTTAATTGACATAGTTAGTCTAGCTTAGTTTGTTTTGCAGCAGGTTTCACAATATGAAAAACATAATGTCACATGTATACATTTGATTTAAAAACATGAGGACTTACATGTAAGCTTGAAATTTCCAGTTTATCAAATCCCACCGAGGAGTCCTTACCTTTAAGGAAACAGTCAAAACAAAGGCATGAACAGGACCATTTAACAACCAAGACAACCTAAAATACAAACACTGATACATGATATATACAAATAAACTAAAAGCACAAGCAAGCAGAACTAGTAAACATAACACAAACAACATAATAATGAGTAAACAAGACTCAAAACTCTATTAACAACAAACACTGTGGAAACGACCCTGGGACCATAGCACACACTGTCATGGTCCGCGGCCCGGCGTCCGGGGTGCTGCTGGGATGTCCACGCCCACGAGCGTGGCTGCTAACCCCACACCTGCATCCCATCCCAGGCGATCACCAGGTGGACTATTTAATCCTGCCCTACCTGCTGCTCCACGCCAGTCCGTAGTCGCCTCTCAGCGATCACAACTCGGCGTGTTTTTTTCGAGCCACCTGCCTGTCCACCTGTGATTTGGTTCACATTCAGCTTCGCCGTCTCGACCCCTTTTGGAGCTCCACCCCCCTCTGGTTCACTCGGCCCGGCTATCACCGTGAGACGCACACTCCACCTTCCCTCGTATGCTGCCTTTTTTCCGCACCCCAGTAATCTGTCTCTCTTTTTGTTTTACAGCCTCTCACAGCCCCGCTCTCGGCGTTCCCTGTGCGGTCCCTCGGTTTCGTCTGGTTTCATCCGTTGTTTTTCTGGCTACCCTCACGGGACACCTTTAGTTGCAATAAAAATTACTTTCTTTATTCGCTCCTACCCTAGTGTGTGTGTTCTGCTACTGGGTCCTGCCTGCGCTCGGAACTTCGGTTCATGACACACACACAGTTTGTGTGTTTGCTAATGTTTGTTGGGTTGATAGAAACGTTGCATTTTAAGTTGCCTGCATTTTTAACATCCTTTAACTTTAACATCCCTTTATGTTCGCTACTCTTTTTTAGCTCAAATACAAATTTTATTTGTCACATACACAATCATACACAGTATGACATGCAGTGAAATGCGTATTGCTGTGCAATTTCCGAAAAGACACGAGAATGAAACTAAAATTAAATATCAAGTATAAATTTAAGTTAAAAACCACAAGTGTGCAAATCAGCAGTGTGCAAACCGAAACCGCAACGAACAAGTTTAACCCCTATTGGACACGATTGTGCCTCTTTAATCTCGTTTTATGCGACATCCCCTGGTGATTAATAAACGAACAGGACTGCGTATCATGTGTTACTGTTTAGGCTTAAATCGGCTCGCAGTGACGTGAAATATTCCCAAATACGCACTAAACCTTTCTCTCCATCGTTTCGCCACTTCTTCCAAACTAAACTTTTTCCTACTTTTTTTTACGTAAGAAATTTGATTGGGCAATCCAGTGTCAGTAATGAAAATGAAGAAACGGGCTGCTGCCTTTGCTTCCTGGTCGGTCCATAAGCCCGAAAGTGTGCCTGTCCACCAGGAAAATGCCCGGTTAACCAGATTACCAGTCCAGCCCTGCCTCGGGCCGAGCATGGTTAAAATGTAGACTGAGAGTGTCGCCTTTCGGCTCAACTCTCGCTCCATCACGACAGACCGCTACTGATCGAGGTGGTTACTTTCAACCTAAGCACAAAACTTAAACACAGTTCATACTGTTATCTATTGTGTTGTCATTACAGTACTGTTTTAGCTGCTTCTACTCAGTTGTTTGTCTCTGCAAATCTCTGACACCATCTCCGACTCTTTCGGGAGGATTTTCAAATCTTTCCAGCTGGAACCACCCACTTCACTGGAATCCTAGAAAGAAGTACAGCAGTCTTACTAACATACAAAAACATGATCAGGATAAGATGGTGGATACAAAAAATCCTTCACTGGAAATGGGACAGGGCCGTTTCTAACTTTTTTGAGGCCCTATACAAGATTCTGTTTGGCAGACTCTATTTTATAACATTAAACAGGGGGGTTACAACTCTTAAAGACATTGCTGTGGTGGTTGCTGTGGATGTTTTGGGTGAACTTGGCGTGTACATTTCCTGTTTTAAGCTGTCTGCCAAAGGGGGGCTGCATTTCATTTCAGAGTGCCAACAGTCTGCTATAACTTGAATTCAAACCCTATTTTATACTTTCAGAAAAGGCCTGTTATTGACGTTTATAACACACACACACACACACACACACACACACACACACACACACACACACACACACACACACATATAATTACACCCTGTTGAAACTTTATCTCACCATGACAATGTAACTTCACTAAAACCTTTAAAAGAGGTATAAAAGAGAAAAATGGTGAAACTAATATGTGATATAGACTCATTACATGCAAAGCGAGGTATTTCACGTCTTTATTTGTTACAATTTCGATGATTACAGCTTACAGCTTATAAAAACCCCAAATTCAAAATCGCAGAAAATTAGAATATTACATGAAATCAACACTTCAAAGACCAAGGAACTGGTTGTGAACTTCGGGAGGTCCAGACCATGTCCACTGCCGGTTCAGATAGAGGGAGAGGAGGTGGAGGTGGTCAGCACATACAAGTACCTTGGGCTGTCGGTGGACAACAAATTGGACTGGTCATGCAACACGCAGCACCTGTATAAAAAGGCCAAAGCAAACTGTATTTCCTCAGGAGGCTGGCTCTGCGGTTGGCATGAAGCTGGACACTCTGGTGACAGTGACAGAGAAGAGGACATTAAAGAAGCTGTTGGACATTATGGACAATGCTGGGCATCATCTGCACACGGTCATAAACAACCAGAGGAGTCTGTTTAGTGACAGGTTACTTCTCCCAAAGTCAAGGACCAACAGACTTAAAAACTCCTTTGTCCCACACGCCATTAAACTGTTTAACTCCTCGCTGGAGGGGAGAGGGAGGAGAAACAGGGGGACAGTTGAAGGCGAGAACATCTAATCTGCAGTGCCCTTTTCACTGTGCAGTATTTTTCCATATTAAACGGTGCAATAGACTTAAAATAGTTGAAATGTGCAATTCCCTGTTTATTCCTATTATCCTATTTATCACTATTATATTTATATATGTCTCTGTGTTTATATATGTGTATATCTGTATATATGATATATTTCTATTTCTGCTTACATTCTTTTGCAACTTCTGTCAGTGCTGTGCTACTGGAAACAGAGGAACCCACCCAAGGGATTAATAAAGTTTTATCTAATCTAATCTAATCTAATCTAATCTCTAAATCAATAAAACAAGGATTTTAAATAGAAAAATGTCAGACCTCTGAAAAGTATAATCATACATATGTACTCAGTACTTAGTTTGGGTCCTCTTTTTAAAAAAAAAAAAAAAGGTAAATGGCCTGTATTTGTATAGCGCTTTACTAGTCCCTAAGGACCCCAAAGCGCTTTACACATCCAGTCATCCACCCATTGGTGATGGCAAGCTACATTGTAGCCACAGCTGCCCTGGGGCGCACTGACAGAGGCAAGGCTGCCGGACACTGGCGCCACCGGGCCCTCTGACCACCACCAGTAGGTAATGGGTCAAGTGTCTTGCCCAAGGATACAACAACTGAGACTGTCCAAGCCGGGGCTCGAACCGGCAACCTTCCGATTACAAGGCGAACTCCCAACTCTTGAGCCACGATCGTCCACAATTATTGCCTCAGTGCGGCGTGGTATGTATGCTATCAGCCTGTGGCATGGCTGAGGTGTTATGGAAGAAAAGGATGCATCAATAGCAGCCTTCAGCTCTTCTGCATTGTTCCGTCTCATGTCTCATCTTTCTCTTGGCAATGCCCCATAAATTCTATATGGGGTTCAGGTCAGGCAAGTTTGTTGGCCAATTGAGCACACTAATCCCTGTGTGATATCGCCGTATAACTACCTATATGATGACTTAGACTAATAATGCATGTTAGATAATAAAAGTTATGCATGAATTCAGCTAACACAATTATTTATTGCATATTTTCTTTGGATTTTCTACAATAACTTTATAAATAAATGCAAATCTCATATTGTTACAGCTTTGAAATACAGAACTTTAAAACTTTCCCTCATGAAAGGTAATAAATCAGTCATCAAGACATATTTTATATGCAGTAAAAGACTGTCAAGATAATTCTGACTATAAAGTCAATGTATTAACATTAATTTCCTTTGTCAAAACATGCTGCTGACAAAAGCTGAAAACATGACAACTCAATATAGTAAAGCTATGTGAACCCCCCCCCCCCAAACTTAAAGCAATGTGGTGAGTGACAAAAGGAATGTCATGTGACGCTATGCATGGAAGGCAGAGTTGTGGAGCCAATATTGCAGGACTCAGGTGAGTAACTAGAGTTAAACCACAGCTTTGTTGCTGGAAATCAAAGGAAAGGAAATTCAAGGAACTAGTGATGCTACGTCTGATACTGAAACCCCAAGACCTGTGTTGAGCATAGGGGGCATGTCCAAATGAAGTCCATGTCAAGGCCCTTATCAGGTTACAGAATATGGCATGACCAAACATAAATGAGGCCCCGTTTCACTGAAATGAGGGAACTCTTTATGTGATTCGATCTGTTGAAAATGCAGGAATCGATTTCTTGCTTAAACTGGATCCGAGGTGTTCCCTAACATCAGCTGTTAGGGAGCATTTTGACACAGTATCTCACAATGACAACATACATCTTTAATCAATCACAGATAGGCTTATTCAGGACATCATATGGGTATTCTGCAATTTGGTACATCTTTATGTTTATATATCGACTGGCATGTAGCCCATATGTAATATCACAGCAGGGCTGCTGTACATTGAATAACCAGCAGGTGTCAGTACTTCCAAATGAGCTGTTGAATGGGTCTTCATGTGATCTGGATTTTGGCAAAGCAAAAAGGCAGATAACACGGCAAAAAAGGCAAACTGTCATGAGAATTGGACATATTCTTGGAAATGCTAACTAAAGAAATACACAGGAAACCACCAAACAGACAGGACAGACACCTATAGGGAGGTTGCAAAAAAGAAAGAAGGAAACTAAGGACTTAAATAATCATTAGTTAATCGGGAAGATAGAACACACCAGGCAACAAGACTAGGGCAACAGAATTGAAACACAATGCACGCAGGACAAGAGACTACCAAAAGAAGACAGGACACAAACAGAGATAGACCCAGATTCCAGATACATAAACTTAAACACAGAGGGAAGGAGTAAACACAGACATGTGAATAACAGGAAGACCAGACAACCATAGAGACAGGGCACAGAGTAGATACGGAGACATGACCAGGGCCAATGATGAAGATAACTAAATATTGCAAACTAAGGAGAGATCAGGATATAAAAAGATTATAGTTTCATGTTTAGTTTGTAGTCTGTAAACTAGACACAAACCAAAGGTAAGTCGTAAACGTACGACTGTCCCCACCACTAACTCATGACCCTACGCTGTGTTCACTGCATGATTCCATGTTTTGGCACTGATCACCACCTGCACTCATGTATATATCTTTCTACGTAGCACTTTTAATTCTTATTCTTACTTTTATTTTTTCATGTCTATTTAAGATAAGATAAGATAAGATAAGATAACCTTTATTAGTCCCACACGTGGGAAATTTGTTTTGTCACAGCAGGAAGTGGACAGTGCAAAAGTTATGAGGCAAAAATTAGGATACAATAAGAATAAATACAGTACACAACTGTACAGAATAGAATAAAATAAAATACTATATACAGTAGAATAAAATAAAATAAATATACAATAAGATAAAAATAGAATACAAATACAAATGCTATATACAACTGAGTAAAAATACAACGATGACAGAAAGGATTATTGCACTTAGTATTATTGCATATGTATGGATGTGTGTGTTTGATCAGTTAAAGTCTTTATTATGGAGTCTGACAGCAGTGGGGAGGAAAGACCTGCGAAATCTCTCCGTCCCACACCGTGGGTGCCGCAGTCTCCCACTGAAGGAGCTGCTCAGTGCTGTCACAGTCTGCTGCATGGGGTGGGAGATGTTGTCCAACAGTGATGACAGCTTAGCCACCATTCTCCTGTCACTCACCACCTCCACTGGGTCCAGAGGACATCCTAGAACAGAGCTGGCCCTTCGGATCACCCTGTTCAGTCTCTTCCTGTCCCCAGCAGAGATGCTGCCGCCCCAGCAGACCACACCATAAAAGATAGCAGAAGCCACGACAGAGTCATAGAAGGTCTTCAGGAGTGGGCCCTCCACTCCAAATGACCTGAGTCTCCGCAGCAGGTACAGCCTGCTCTGCCCTTTCCTGTAGAGGGCGTCTGAGTTATGAGTCCAGTCCAGTCTATTGTTCAGATGAACACCAAGGTACCTGTAGCTGTCCACAGCCTCAATGTCCATACCCTGGATGTTCAGTGGTTGCAGTGGAGAATGCTTGTGCCTGCGGAAGTCTACCACCAGTTCCTTGGTTTTACTGGCGTTGATCTGGAGGTAGTTCAGCTGGCACCAGTCCACAAAGTCTTGGGTCAGACCTCTGTACTCCTTGTCGTCCCCATCAGTGATGAGGCCGACTATTGCAGAGTCATCAGAGAACTTCTGCAGGAAGCACTGGGTGGAATTGTGGGAGAAGTCTGCAGTGTAGATGGTGAAGAGGAACGGAGCCAGAACCGTTCCCTGTGGGGCCCCCGTACTGCAGATGACCCTGTCCGACACACAGCCCTGAGTCCTCACATACTGTGGTCGGTCGCAATTTATGACAGCATGTTTGCACTGAAGCACCGCAGCAATTTCCTAATGTTGTAAACCTGCTCAACATTTGGCAAAAAAACCCATTCTGATTCTGATTCTGATTCTGAGACAAACAATTGTCTCTGTCTTGTGCTGTAGTGGCATCACAGGGCCTGTTTTCAGTAACCCTTCCCTCTTCACAACTGAGTATCTTCTTTTCAATCTCATGTGCTGATCAAAATCTCCACATTAAAATTAGTTATTACTGTTCGTCTTAAAATATGACAGATCGCATTTTGATTCTCTTTAAAAGCTTTAAATAGCTCTACAATTAGAATTAAAATCCATCTTTAACTTTAGAGCGTCTTTGTTTCCCAACATTTTCCATAATTTTCCCCTTAATTATATTCAATAACGAAATGGAGTGTGAATGTGTGTGAATGCTAGACAGAAAGCACTTAGAAGAAGGTGCTTGCGCGAATGGGTGTGAATGGGTGTTCAAGTCATGTTGTATAAAGTACTTTGAGTGATCCGGGAGAGTAAATTAAATTAAAATTTTACTGAATACTGAAGGTCTTTATGGTTCAAACAATGAATTCAGTCTCAAGACAAATGAAGATTTATTCTTGAAAAATAGGCTTACAGTATTGATACATCTGTTTAGAAAACAGGAAGTGGTGGGCTTACATTGCTACATGCTCAGTTAACATTTCTGGCATAAATCATCTATCATATGATAGTGCATCCTTTCAAGCATGAATACAAAGAGAAAGGATCATACTAGTTAATAAAAAAGGGTAGAAGCTATCTGTTGAAGAAAAAGCTTTTTTATATTACATTTTTGTGGGTTTTTTTTAAACACTTTTCTAACATATTTTCCTGAAGCTGATATGCAAATATAAAGCAGAATGTAACCATTTGAATTTGGTCCCCTTCTTGATTTCATTTCATTGTCTGAAAAATAAGAAAATACAGGTTTGAAGTATATACGTACGATTTTAAGTTCAAGCAAACGAACAAGATACAGACACAGAAGGGAACAGGACTATTCTGTTTCTGTCCTTTGATCCAGTAGGCTGGAAGCCTTCAAAGATGTGAGGAATAACAAAGCACGAGACACAAGGAACTTTCAAAAGTGAAAAACAACTAAGAAGAAAAACAAAATGCATAATGTGTCTCTAACTCTACATCAACTTCTTAGACTTTGTAAAATGAAGGGGGAAGTGAAATCAACCAGTGCGAAGAGGACTCCTGCAAACCTAATTCGACTCTTATGATCAGACTATTTTACTTGTATTTAATTTTTATAATTTTAAAAAATATGATGAAATCAGGACTGTAAATAATGCTGAAAGGAGCTTTAAGTTCAAGAGAAATGAAATTCAAGAGTAATAACATAAGTAATTAAGCAATAACATAATAAATCTGTCTTAAAGAAGCATTCATTTTTCATATCTCACCTTCAGCGTCTTCCCCTGATGAAACCACAGACAAACAAGAACAGAAAATGAGATATCATTTTAAATTTAGTATCAAAAACAACAAAGAAAAACAAATCTGCCCTGTTGCTTGAAATGACTGTGAGACCATTGAGGCATATGTGCACGGAAAGTTAGTGGTGAAATAAGTGGAGAACCAAAAATCCCTTTGGCCTTTAATCAGAATGGCTTGAATGGTTTAATTTAATTAGAAACGTAATCTTGAAGATGTGTGTGGATGTACAATTCCAAAGATTTTGCAATTAAAAAAAACCCATACATGCGTATTTAATGCTCCAAACTGTAAAAACAAAAGAAAAGAAACATTGTTTTCTCACCTACGAGATAACCTGGAAAGCCTGTTCCACATGCTGTGATAAATAAAAACAATCATTATATTGTTATCATATATGATGACAGGCTCAGAAACCAACTGCATCTGATCCAAAATATTTTTCTACTTACGTTCCTTCTTGATTTTGAAGCTCTGCAATGCGGTTCCTTAAACAGAACAAAAAAACGTATATTAAAGAGCGAACTGTAGAACTGATGAGAGGAAAAATGTCTCCTCCTTGTTAACAGAAAGCTTGATTCTCTATAAAATGACTCACTTGTATTTTTTTGCCATGAAAATGCAGAAGATGCCAAAGAGCAGAGCTGTACCAATCCCCACTACAGCAGGAATGATGATGTGATTATAGCTCTCAATACCTGGAAATACACAGAATTTATGACATCATTAAGAATGCATACAGTCATTGAAAGATACTTTTAACAGTGATGTTAACATTTTCTTATTTATTCAAAGTTAAGGTGAACCAACATATTGGAAGTGAAGAACTGAAAGGATCTCACGTTTTACATTCAGTGTGAATTTTGAGGAGGATGTTTGCCCTCCATTAAATCCAGCTGTGCATGTCAGCTCTCTGTTGTCATCCTTCTCCTCAGGAATAAATGTCAGGATGGACTGTGTCTCCCAGTTGCCAGAATGAATTTGTCTATGGTACACAATGAGCCTTTCTGTCTTCCAGTTCCATGTAAGTGTAGGTACATGGGTTGGACAGGTGTGCATGACTGAACAGATGACAGTGTAGGGCTCTCCTTGAGTGGCTGCCATTGGCTGAGTCAATGTAGGCTCTGCAGGGTCAGCTGAAGATGAAAAAGGAAGACATAAAGTAAGAGGCAAAGTGATTTAACAGAAAACTGGTATAGATATTTGGAATTGGAAGGTGGAAAGTTGGTGACATACTGATCATGTTCAACTCGACGCAGTCTTCAACAAAGGAGAACATGTCCTTTGTGGGTTCATTACCTTCTTCTTTTACTAGTTCAACTCTGAAACAGAAAGGGCCATTGTCATGATTTCTAATTTGAGTTATTTCTAAGGTGCAGTTGTTCTGGCCCAGCTCTCCCAACATCTTTGTTCGGCCCTTAAAGTTGTCCTTAATCAGTGTAGCATCACTATGAAAGATGTTGTTTCCTTTAGTATCTGGTGTTTTGCCTTTATAGTGCCACATTGCTCTGAGTCTGGAGGAGGGCAGGTTTCCTCCAGTATGGGAGAATGAACATGGTACCACAACACAGGATCCAACCAGAGCGTCAATGCTTTTTACAACCGTGGCCTTCCATTCATCACTGGACACGGAATTACAGATGACTGAAAGATAATTAAGCGAATGTCACTTATAAAGGTATAGAGCACTTATAAAACAATTGTAAATAAAAAGCTGGCTCATTACCTGCAAAAATCAGACAAGTTATCATAAACTTTGCCTCTTTGTCCATGCTTCTCCTTTGTGTAACACACTGGAAAAATAAATAAACTGAACAAATTAGCAGTCAAAAATGAAGCAACTTGAAAAATATATTCATATGAAATTCAAATAATTAAGATTTTCATATGTATTACTATATATACTCTCTGTATTTTGTCACTGCCTTGCCTCTGTCATTTATATTTTGCCTGTTTTATTTTTACTTGTATGCAGCAAATCGCTCACTACCCTCAGTAGTTCCTTATCTTTGTATATTTAAAGTCTTTGCCATTTGACATCAAACTGTAAGAGGGTATCAGGGGTTCTTAGAACCTTCAGTGACTATAAAATATAAAAAAATAGACATGACCAGGTCAGAGCTTCAAATCTGGCAGTATCTCTATGCTTTGACATCATTCATTACCTTGAAATTCTTAGTAAGTTGCATAAGCTACAGTATTGCACAACAGTCTTGAGCCACTGTTCATTTCTCTATATTTTGCAAGGAAAATGAGAAATAAGTGCAGATATTTACTAAAATATTTACCAACACATGGAAATACAGCACATAAAGAAAAAACAAGTTTTTGCAATTCTAACAAACTTAAAGTTGATATTTGGTTTGAACACCCTTATTCTCCAAGACAGCCTTTACTCTTTTATGCACGCTTTCTTGTTATTTCACTAAGAAGTCTTAAGCAATAGTTCTCAAGGCTTCTTGAAGGACACTGAATGCTTTCTTTTGTTCCTTCCTCTTTCAATGCCCATTTAGCCAATGTCCAAAGAAAAACTTTGAAAGACCTTCAGAGAACTATTTTTCAAGACTTGTTATCTAATAATCATATAATCATGTAAATATCTTACCTGCTGTCTGGCTGATTTATATAAGGCTGATTTATATAAGGCTACAAAACACTTTAGCAATGTGTCTGAGTCTTTCAGATCTTTACTTTCAAATCCCCCTCAAAGGGACCACCCACTTACCTCTGACTGCAGACAGAAGCATAGCCTTCTAATTGTTTTTTTTTTAAAATAAAATATGCTTTTCTTTGTGACATGTTAGTTAGTTTCAGTTCTCCATGAACACTTTATCTCACTACAATAATCTGTACCCTTTTTTCTTCCCAGTTGAACTAACAACACGTAAGATAGTGATATCTTAATATGATTCCATATTTTTTTCAAAATATTGTTTATTTGTAAAACACCAAAACATCTGTGGAGAATAGATCAGTGTGCCATGGAGCAAAGGCTCATTTCTGAGAAGTATTACCGGAAATTAATAAGGATACCAACATATTGCACATTACATTTAATATGTAACACATGGATTTTATTTTATATTTACCTTATCTAGGTTTTACTAAACTCTAAATTAATAAATAATAATGGGTGGGACAGTTATTGGTATGCACTATACTACCACACTAGTTTCAAATCCAGTGGCTGGCCAGGGCCTTTGTGTGTACAGTGACATGCGCTCCGTGTTTCCTGTGTGACTTCTGCGCCTTTCTTCCACAATCTAAAGACCTGCATGTTAAGTTAATTGGTGATTTTAAAATTGACTTTAGGCGTGAATGTGAATGTGAGCTCAAATGGCTGTTTGTCTCTCTATGTTAGCCCTTTGATAGATGGGTGAACTGTGCAGTTTTCAGCCCACCTCTATCCCCCAATGGATGGAACAACAACAATAACAATAACAACAACAACAATAACAACAACAACAACAACAACAACAACAACAACAACAACAATAATAATAATAATAATAATAATAATAATAATATAGTTAAAACGTTTCCGATAATTCCAACTCTATCCATTTTGAAGAACCTAAACTTAATTGTCAGAGTGCAATTTTTGCTAATTAAATGCAATTAAGCAACTCATCATCATTTTACTTCCAGAAACAATAAACTTGTCAAACAGACACAAACACAATTTACCTTTTCACTTGTTTAGATTCAATTCAATGTCTACTTTAAAGATATATGTTGTATTTAACTTGTCTTTGTGCCATTTTGAAATGGCACATTTGAACCAGTGAGCTACTTTTGATTTTAGCAGCTCATTGTCTTTGCACAGGAAGTGACTGGTTCACTGTGCAAGATCTAATCGTGGAATAAATGCACATGTTCTGTGTGGGTAAATTTGTAAAATCTGACAAAAGCAGGGCAGCCTCTTCCTGTGTTAAAGGAACAGAGTGCATTCAGGTACGTTTGAGGGTGCAATGATATTTTGAAAATATGCATGATGAAAATAAAATAACCTGGAATTAACTCAAAGGCAAAGGAGAAACTTGCCTGTTATCAGCAGATATCCACCACTAAACATATCTAAATACAGTTTGTTGAGTTTCTTCCGCTGATACAAGGCCAACAGTAATTTTTCTATCTGATTTTAAAATAACTTTGACAACATCTGAACTAATAGTAAAACATGTATTAATAACTTACTATGCATTTTTTCTCATTTATTGTGTTAAATGCTTGCTTCTGATAAGGCCATAGAAAAAGCAGAACAGAAAATTAGAAAGCGTGTTATCACAAATAAACACTCTATTTCTGGAAGCATGTGGGGAAATTACTGTGAGCCCAGTGATGCACTGGGGTGTGA
The DNA here is from genome assembly GCF_057381915.1 of Diplotaxodon limnothrissa. Lineage (NCBI taxonomy): Eukaryota > Metazoa > Chordata > Actinopteri > Cichliformes > Cichlidae > Diplotaxodon > Diplotaxodon limnothrissa. Next base: position 9,566,363 of record NC_140606.1, read on the forward strand.
AAGCTGAAGTTTAAAGTCTATCAGTTATCAAAAACGGCTGCAGCACCCTAACCAAAAAGAGAATGACGTCAAGGTTGTTATTTTTAGTAAAGACAGATCTGTACGTCCTCACATCAACCCAAAGAAACAGTGGTATTCATCTATGAAAAAGTCCCATATGCTAAATGTAATCTATATATTACTGCATAAGTCACATACTCACAACACTGAAGCAACTGAGTGCACACTCAGAGAAAGACTATAAACTGACACTAAAAAAAATATTTTGTAGCTGGGCCTCTAGAAGAAATCTTCTTTCATTCTTTTAATTTATTTCAGTATTGCCATAGAGTATTTATATTACATAAAAAGAAAAGGAACACATAGAACTAATTCGTCTTGATGCATGCTCAGTCATCCAGGTAAGTAAATCCAAAGGTTGATTCTGTTTATCTGAACGTAACGTTTTCAGTGGGAGAAACGTTTAATCACTCATCCAAGTGACTTCTTCAGTCTCAGCTGACTGCAGGTTTCCCCATTCTTATAAACAGTACATTGCATAATGACTGAAACCAGCCCACTGAAGGAACAATGGGCTGGGAGGTCAGTTCCTTAACCTTAATTATGCACATTCTTATAACCATTGATCAACAACCACTGACCAAAACCCACTGATCAAAGACCACTTATCAAAGACCACTGATCAATGGCCATGAGTACCATTCACAGAGAGTTGGGGAATGGCTGCAATCACAGCATTGTAAGATGGTGAAAGATGTACCCTTAGGCCCCTCCTCGATTCAGAGATGGTCTTTCCCTTTTCACGTAAATGGCCTCATTGACTCTGCTCTCAAACCAGCGTTCCTCCCTGTCCAGGATGTGTACATCCTCATCCTTGAAAGAGTGTCCACTGGCCTGTAGGTGTAAATAGACTGCAGAGTCCTGGCCTGACGAGGTAGCTCTTCTGTGTTGTGCAATCCGCTTCACCAGAGGTTGTTTGGTTTCCCCGATGTATAAATCCTGGCAATCCTCCTGGCACTTAACAGCGTACACTATGTTACTCTGTTTGTGTCGGGGGACCCGATCCTTGGGGTGGACCAATTTTTGGCGCAGCGTGTTTTGGGGTTTAAAAGCCACAGAGACCCGGTGTTTAGAAAAAATGCGTCTCAACTGTTCCGATACTCCTGACACATTGACACATATGGGATCACTACAGGTTTTCGCTTGGGCAGCGGTTGTCCTTCTCTCCTGGATCAGCTTTCTTTAGGTGCCTTTCCAGCTTTGACAAAAGTCCAGCTGGGATAACCACATTTACTCAGGGCCTTCCTGATGTGCTGTTCTTCTGCCTCCCTGGGTGCTGTGTCAGTGGGGATGGTGTTCGCTCTGTGTTGTAGCGTCCTAATGACACCCAGTTTGTGCTCCAGTGGATGATGAGAATCAAACCTTAAATACTGATCCGTATGTGTAGGTTTACTGTACACGTCAGCTTTTAGATGTCCCCCATTACTGATGGAAATCTCAGTCTAAGAAGGCTAACCTACCACTTTCATATCCTCCCTGGTGAATTTGATGTGTCGGTCCACCGAGTTAATGTGATCCTGGTTTGAGCGCGAAGTCAAGGAGGCCATTTACGTGAAAAGGGAAAGACCATCTCTGAATCGAGGAGGGGGCCTAAGGGTACATCTTTCACCATCTTACAATGCTGTGATTGCAGCCATTCCCCAACTCTCTGTGAATGGTACTCATGGCCATTGATCAGTGGTTGTTGATCAATGGTCATGAGAATGTGCATAATTAAGATTAAGGAACTGACCTCCCAGCCCATTGTTCCTTCAGTGGGCTGGTTTCAGTCATTATGCAAATGTACTGTTTATAAGATTGGGGAACCCTGCAGTCAGCTGAGACTGAAGAAGTCACTTGGATGGATTTCTCCCACAAAACGCCACGTCCAGATGAACAGAAACAACTTTTGGAGATAGAACTAATTCATGAGATTAAAATCAATCATTGACTAACAACTTAAAACAAGTAGCTCCTTATATTTGATTTGGCATACTTTTACAGGAATGCCCTTTCTGACACAAACAGAGAGTGGTGTTTGTCCCCTTCGTGATTCCCTATTTTATTGTATGTTTGTCACACAAATATTCCAGATGAACTAATTTAAATATTAGACAAAAATACTACAAAATGCTCTTTCTAAATGACAGCGCTTGTTATTAAGTGAAAAGAAAATTCAAAGCTACATGGCCCTGTGTGAAAAGGGATTGTCAACTAAACCTGATAACTTGTTGGGCCACACATAGCAGGAAGAACTGCAATAAAGTGTTTGTGATAACTGGCATCTGAAATATAAATCTAATACAAAATGTTTCTTGCTGAATTAAAAACACAGTGTGTGTTCTTTAATATTGTAATAATAAAACTACATAATTATAATGATATGTGTATCAGGTAGCTTTTTAAAAAAAATATATATATAAGCCTTTCAGAAAGGCAGAGAAAAGCCCTGTAACTTACTTTAAAACTAAATATGTTTCCCAAAACCGTGAACAGAGCTACAGACCCATGATACCCTTAACCAGGTTGCTAAACCATTCACAAACTTACACCTATGGGCAATTTAGAGTTACCAAATTACATAACCCCTCTAACTGCATGTCTTCAGAATGTGGGAAGGTCAGAGCACCTGAAGAGAACCCATGCAAACACAAAGGGAACATGCAAACTCCACACACTCCACACCCCGTCCCCCAGGGCATGAAGCAGGTATGGAGGAGATCCAGGCCCCAGACAGAGGCCCCAGAGTACAAGGACCCAAGGAGGACCACCAAAGGGGCAACCGTGCCACCCTCCTGGGAGAGGGGGTTGCAGTGACGTGCCCGCGGGCTCTGCCGGCAGCCAGCTGTGCCAGAAAGGACCGAGCCCCAGGCCCAGAGGCCTGAGGGCGCCCCACCCCCCAGAAGGGGCCCAGCTGGGCCACAGACGCCAGGCCCCACCAAGCGGCCACCAGGAGTGAGCAGATACATACATGAGCTCCCAGCCCCAGACACCAAGAACCACCAATGCACCGACGTCTGAGGGCATCAGCCACCGGCAGGGAGTGTGGTGAGGGGAGATAGGTCTCCATACCTTGGAGAGCCGGAGATGTTCCCAGAGAGGTGGAGTCCAAGACCCAACCTGACATATAGACACAGACGAACAGGCGCACACAGACACAAACATGCATTCCCACCCCCATATACACATAAGCAAATATTCGGCACTCACCCGACGTGGAGACAGACAAATAGACATTGTACCCAACAATCACACTTCCAAAAAACTTACTCTATATCTCAGGTCCAGGTACCCCTGCCCCCAGAGGGGCAAACCGTACCTAGACCCAGGAGATGTAACTAGGGCTGGGTATCGGCACTGATTTCTAGAATCGATTGGATTCCGATTCACAAGGTCCTGAATCGATTTGATCCACGATTCAATTCGATTCAATTCTATTTGTATCTGGGAATTTTTTCCTCAGACAGTGAGAAATATTATAATTCAGATCAGTACATTTACATATTTTTGTATCTATAAAAAGGAAGCTGACACTTTCCAGACTTTATCAAAGGTGTAAGCATCACAGCAGATGCCTTTGTGCAGCTGAAGATAAAACACAGAAAAACATGAAGGTGATTTTCCTGGCCTGGGATTTTATAAAAATATTCTGCAGTACATCATAAACGAAAGAAAACCATTAATCAACTTATGAACATTACCTCTGAAGTTACAGCAGTTTTATTAGAGACACGGCTAAGCATTTTGCCTTTTGTATAATTTTAAAAAGTTTAAATTTGTTCAGAAGCCTGTTGAACGGCAGAAATTAGGTTTTCTTTTCAGAAGTAAGTAAAAGGAAAAAAAAAACATCGGCCGACAGCGCTGTAAATAACTGTAGTCTTGTGCGTAACAAGCAAGCGAATAATGCAGAAAACAGATTTCGGGGATAGACGGGAAACTGTTCTTGAAGTACACTGAGAAAGAGAGAGAGAGCTGTGCATGAAGTGTGATTTTATTGTGGTGGAAGCAAAACAGCAAAAGTCAGAGGGAATTCATGACGATGTTTATGTGAAGCTTAGTTTGGATCTTCTTTTGCTGCTGGTTCAGTCCATATTGTTTGGAGAGAGATAAAACTAACAGCTTTAGAATCAGCGCAAAAAGGGCGTAAACACAAAGCGCGGACCCGCCGAAACATCAGAATCAGCGAGCTGTCGGCTTTCAGGCCTGAATTTGTCCGTGCCGTCGGGTGAGAAAGGCGACATCTCACTGATTCTGATCCGCGGGTCCGCGCTTTGTGTTTACGTCTTTGTGCAGAAGCCGTGTACCTGCTCTTATTTACTGTTTTAAATGTTTGGAGGTTGTCAAAATTTTGTGACGTTTCACCTGAGATTCTGGAATTTTGGGCAAAATACATTTATATTAAAAAATCGATCCAGGATTTTAATGAATCGATATCACGTTATCCAAGCCAGAATCGATTTTAATCGATGAATCGATTATTAAAACCCACCCCTAGATGTAACCCTTTTCCCTGGGGTGGAGGCAAGCAAACCGCCACCTTATCTTCAGTAACAGGAAGGCCCCGCATCCCAGACCCCAATCTGACCGCCAACACCTCCTCCCAGCCCCTCAGCCCCGACGGTTAACAGAGAACGGGGCTGAGAGAAGACCCCAAACTTCCCTCCGACCGCTAATATGTAGTGTTCCTGCGTGCTGTTCTAAAGTGCATTTAAAACACAGGAGGGCATGGTGCTTCCTGCCAGAGAGCAGCACGGCTCCTCCCGAAAACCCTCAGTGTCTATATGCATTTAAGATTGAGGGTTGGTCACCAGCCCCAGAGGTGGGTTTGAATACACAGACCATCCTCTGGATGCTGTATAACTTGTCCACCCCCAAGGCCCTGTATGTATGTGTTATGAGAGTATGAATATGAGTATGATAAGACGATTTTTAAAATTTCCCCTTTTGGAGAACAGTTATTAATGTCTGGCATATTTAGGTATATAGAACCAGATATTTTTTGATAAACAAGATAACAACATAGACCACAAGTTCCCAAAAAGATAGCCATCAAAGGTAATGAAAATAGAGGGTCTACATGATTTTGAGCATCCAACAGCTCTCCAAATTGAAAAAATATTAACTTCAATTTTAAAAGCCTGCTGCAAGTGCAAAAAAAAGTGACATATGCTGGAGACATAAGAACTAAAGATGGCTCCAGTCCAGTTCATGCAGTTTATGTAACATCATCAGGGAAATGTCTGTTTTTAATAATTCATTTCTTAATTTAGGTTATAGCAGCTTCATCAGTTTTTAGTTCCCGATTCTGTCTTCTCAGAAATTTAGCACAATACAAGTTAAAGTTTAATTCGATGACTTTTTTTCTGCTTGCCTGTGAAGCCTCCAGAACAGAATTGGGTTGGTAGCAATCACACTTCGGAAAATTATGGGATAAGTGACAGTTGACCCTGAATCATCACGTAGTTCTGCTGAAATAAGCTTTTCACTATTTTTCTCTAATAGTGTGTCTTTCACATCCTGTTTCTCTCCGTGTTCGCTTCTATTTTCTGTCACCCCAACAATTGCAGATGACTGCCCCCTCCAAAAGCCTGGTTCTGCTGGAGGTTTCATTTGGTTAAAAGTGTTTTTTCCTTACCACTGAAACAGATCAGATTCATGATAGTCTATATAACTGTCTATTTGTTCCAGTCTATACAACACATGAGGGACAGTTTGGCTGTGTTTGTCCCATATCTACTTCACATTGCACATACTTTACTGCTATTGGATCTAGAACAGAATGTAGACCCAGGAACATGGATGAATTTCAAGATGGCTGCTGAGATGAAAAGTTCAAAATAAGATTTAAAGACCTGATTTAAAGATTTAAAGCACTGATGTGCCCATCGGTGCACAGCTGGCAGCTGTGGCTACAACTGTAGCTTGCCTCCACCAGTGTGTGAATGTGAGAGTGAATGAATATTGGAATTGTGAAGCGCTTTGGGTGCCTAGAAAAGCGCTATATAAATGCAATCATTACGTGGCATGTCTCATTCCTTGGGGAAGACCATTCAGTTTCATCACTTTTTGACATCTATATTTCTCACCTTGCAGACTTGCAGTCACTCTCATCCTTGTCTTTAAACTGACTTTGTGACTTCGGTTAAACAATACTGCTATAGCTCACCTGGTTGAGCAGGTGATCTGTTGTGAGCTACAAATTGATGACCTCTGTTCTATCTAATACAGACAAAAAGGTTTCCATGAACTCCCCCTATTTCAAATCTTTGTCTATACTAAAATCACTGAGATTATCTGAGTAGAGAATCTTTTTGCTATCTTAAAGAAAATAAGGAGCAGCACATGCAAAGCTATTTATTTGTTGGGTCTCAACCCTGATTTTCACCAAGAATAGAAGGTAGAAAGGAGGAAAATATAGAATACCTCCTGCAAAAAAGAGGGTAAACTGTGCAGGCAGGTATAGCTGCTTGTAATCTAACAGTGTAGAAACCTTTTGAGGGAAAGCAGGAGCAACAGAGAAAACACATACACATGTACAAGCAAATACCCACCTCTGTCATCCCACACACACAAACATCAGGCCACACAGGAAGAGGATAGACTGAAGGGCCACAGCACTTCCCCACTTTTACAGACAGAGAGTACAGCAGACCTGAACAATGTTTGTATATTATTACTGCATCTGTTCTAAACATAAAATGAGCCAAAGGCAAGGAATTTGAGCTTGAAATAACAATAAATTGCATAATTTTCCTTTTGGTAAACACTTAAAATGAGTGACTTGTAATGATGTTGTCCTATTACAGTGCCAAGCTAAAATTCAGTGAGCTCTTTAGAACAAGCCACTCTTTCCCAAATACTTTTAAGATCCCATGGCAATGTGTTTAATTTTATGCACCTGTGGCAAACGGACTGAAAACACAACACATTTTCCATATGGTATATGTTTAAAGCAGCTGCATTGCATATTTTATCAACTCTCTCACATGTTTTTTTTAATCCTGTGTCTGTACTAATATTTGTTGGTTACCAAATCATGAACGAACTGCTTTTCTGTGTAAACTGTCTTAACTGTGTCCTATTTAGAGTCCAACATGTCACTTCCCATTCTGCAAATATAGAAACGAAAAAAGATACTGAGACAAGCTAAATGACATTGAGAAAAAAGAAGTGAAAATGTTACAAACACAACTAATGGCTAATCACCAGGGGAATGTCCGAGGTTAAATTTACTTAATTTTGTCTGTCTCTAGTAAAACCTTGTCTTGATGCATGTTCAATCATCCAGGTAAATCCGAAAAGGTTGATTCTGTTCATCTGGACTTAGCGTTTTCAGTGGGAGAAACGTTTTCGTCACTCATCAAAGTGACTTCTTCAGTCTCAGCTGACTGCAGGTTTCTCCAAATTTATAAACAGTACATTTGCACAATGACTGAAACTAGACCTGAAACAATCGCACAAGTCCTGCTGATTGGCTGAGGAAGAATAAAGTAGTCATGGCCAGTGTTGGGTAAGTTACTTTAAATTAGTAACTTAGTTACATTACTAGTTGCTCATATCAAAAGTAACTCAGTTACTTCAAGTTACTCGTTACTTTCAGAGTAACTAGTTACTAGGGAAAGTAACTTTGGTTTTACTCAGAATTCTCTTGTTAATGTGTTGCTTCCGTAACTGGATACCCAGCAAGATTGCCATTCTTCTAGCTAGCTTACTTGCCACAAGTGCACTGTGCCACCTACCAATAGAAAGGAATAAATAATGTGCCCATTTCCACGAGAGAAATCCCACGCCTGATTCTATCCTAGCCTGCTTTTTACATCCAACACAAAAACTGCAGTCGTGGTGCTTTCGATTGCACTCAGAACTTGGAAATTCTGCCTTCTGAATAGGAAGATGTAGGTAACACCAGACTGCAGATGAGCTGCATACAGGGCTAGACTGGGACAAAAAAATCGTCCCGGGCATTTTGACTAGAGACCAGCCCACCATTATAAGAAAAATCATAAAACCTTTGAATGAAAATAAACACACAGTGATGTACACTGTTCTGATGGTATATATGTATCAATCTATCCATTGTTTGTTGCAAGACTCAGATAATTATTTTTTTAAAAGTGAGACATTTTAAATGAGAATAAGAAAGTATTTCCTTGTGCCCCGCTTTCCCTTTTAATGCCCTACATGGACCCCTGGCAACACTTTGCTAGACCCGCCCCTGCACAGTTACCAGCTGTCAGCTACTTAGAAAAGGATCCTGGTGTTATTTGTCTCTCAGAAACAGTTCATAACTTCCCTTCAACTCATTCATGTCACCTAAAAGGTAAACCTGTTTCTCCATCACAGCTCTGATGATCCAGTAAGGACATCTCCTGGTTTCATCTTCATGTTTCCCTCTCATCACATAACCAAACCATATCATGACCAGCAGGTTTACAGCTGTGGCTCCAGCAAACATCAGCTGATACTAGAAATTAATATTAAATAAATTCTAACAACAGCTGATCAAGCTTAAAAGTGCTGCTGTTGTTTACCGCGACATCCGCTGGTTTCCTCTTTCTGGCGCAAAGTGGGCGATAAATAAACAAGAGAGAAAAGCCGATCAGCTGATCATTGATCGGTTTCATGATTGAAGTAGAAACAGGAGAGGGAGGGGGAGAGGATGAGAGAAGAAGAGGCAGCTGTGCAGCGTAAACACAGAATAACTCCAGCTTTGTGTCTTTGTCATTGTAGCTGAAGTCCGGGACAAACTGTTCCTTTTCACCTCAATACGAAACGCGTAATACTTTCTCTGAATACGAGACGATTCCATTTTTTACGGGACGGTTGGCAACTCTAATAATTAACCTTATGAACAAAATAAAGTTCAACATTAGTAACATAGCACCCACCCAGCTGTATAGAAACTCCGTCATGCTAGCTAGCACGCAGTAGGAAAAAGTCAGCATAACGAAAATAAACTCCACCTAAACTTGGTTCATATCTGACCCAGATGGACTGCAGGTTATAACTTCTTACCTGAAGTTCAGTTCACCTGACACTCTCGGACCAGCGGCCGCTTCGGGTCTCTTTTCCTTCTGCCTCCCTTTTCCTTCATCCACCTGCCGGCCTCCACCACTTGCTAATGTTATTGAATCTGTGGAAGCTCCGCGATAGCCACCACACAAAGTAACGAATAACGAGCCTATCTAAATCCCAGTAACGAGTAACGCGTTCCCGGTTTTGGCATAATAACTAGTTACCGTGCTCGTTACCACAATAATAACGTAGTTACTGTAACGCGTTACTTAATAACGCGTTAGTCCCAACACTGGTCATGGCAAACCAATCACATGACCGATTTACAGTTTTTCCCAATTGTTAAACTGCATTTCAAAATCCATTTCCCTTTCCTGTTCGCTCAGGGATGAACTTTTGGATTAGCTGTTGGATTAACAACTTCATTTTAAAAATCTTGCGGCTATTCAAATTAGCCACACCGTGGGATGTAAGGAGCTCTCTGATTGGTTGGACAGACGCAGACTGTCTGCCTGGATTTTTTAGCTCATAGCTTCGCCCTGCTAAGAAGCATGTGTGCTTGTACAAAGGCCGTTCAGCCTCGGGATTTACATTCGGCTCGATACATATATGTGAAGAATGAAGGGACCCTGCAGCGAAACGGAGAGCGCAACCTCTGAGTGCCTGTTTACGCAGTTTGACCACCTGTTGAAGGTAAGGTGCTAACATGGCTAACGCTAGCATCACCGCTTGTAGCCCCGTTATTTTAAGGTCATCTTAGCTTATGAAAATTTTACGTCGCAGCTGTACAAGCTAGCTACGTGTATTGTAAGCTGTTGTGCTCTTCACAATAGTGATGGGATTTCCGGCTCTTGTTGGAGAACCGGCTCTTTCGGCTTGGCTCACTAAAAAGAGCCGGCTCTTTCGGCTCCCAACCAGCTCTTCAGGTTGTTTTGTTGCTTTAATTAATTTATTGTTGATCGATTGATCGATATGATCGATTTTGTAATCGTATCACCAGACCTGCGACCATATGTTCTGGACACTCGGGTAAAGAGAGGGGCTGAGCTGTCAACTGATCACCACCTGGTGGTGAGTTGGATCAGGTGGCAGGGGAGGACGCTGGACAGACCCGGTGCGCCTAAACGTGTAGTGAGGGTGTGCTGGGAACGTCTAGCAGAGGCCCCAGTCCGCGAGATCTTCAACGCACACCTCCGGCAGAGCTTCAATAGCATTCCGAGTGAGACTGTGGACATTGAGTCCGAATGGACCATGTTCAGCGTCTCCATTGCCGAAGCTGCTGCATTGAGCTGCGGCCGCAAGGTGGTTGGTGCCTGCCGTGGTGGTAATCCCCGAACCAAATGGTGGACACCAGGTGAAGGGAGCCACCAGGCTTAAGAAGGAGTGCTATCGGGCTTGGTTAGCCTGTGGGACTCCGGAGGCAGCCGACAGGTATCGACAGGCCAAGCGGAATGCGGCTCGGGCAGTGGCTGAAGCAAAAACTCGGGTGTGGGAGGAGTTCGAAGAGGCCATGGAAAAAGACTTTCGGACTGCCTCGAAGAGATTCTGGCAAACTGTCATGCGTCTCAGGAGGGGAAAGCAGTGCTCTACCTGCACTTTGTATAGTGCTGGCAGAGTGCTGTTGACGTCGACTGAGAAAATTGTCAGGCGTTGGAAGGAATACTTCGAGGCCCTCCTTAATCACACTGACACGTCTTTCGAGGAGGAAGCAGAGTCTGGGGATGAGGGGAATGACCCGCCAATTTCCGGGGGCGAGGTCACTGAGGCAGTTTAACAACTCCTTGGTGGCAGAGCCCCTGGTGTTGATGAGGTCCGCCCCGAGTTCCTGAAGGCTCTGGACGTTGTAGGGCTGTCCTGGTTGACACGCCTCTACAATGTTGCGTGGAGATCAGGGGCAGTACCCCTGAACTGGCAGACCGAGGTGGTGGTCCCCATCTTTAAGAAGGGAGACAGGACGGTGTGTTCCAACTACAGGGGATCACACTCCTCAGCCTCCCTGGGAAAGTCTATGCCAGGGTGCTGGAAAGGAGAGTTCGTCCGCTAGTCGAACCTCGGATACAGGAGGAACAATGCGGTTTTCGTCCTGGTCGCGGAACACTGGACCAGCTCTTTATCCTCTCAAGGATACTTGAGGGTGCATGGGAGTTTGCCCAACCAGTCTACATGTATTTTGTGGACTTGGAGAAGGCATTTGACCGTGTCCCTCGGGGTGTCCTGTGGGAGGTGTTGCAGGAGTATGGGGTGTCTGGCCCATTGCTACGGGCCATTCGATCCCTATACAACCGTTGCAAGAGCTTGGTTCGCATTGCCAGCAATAAGTCGGACTCGTTCCCGGTGGGTGATGGGCTCCGCCAGGGCTGCCCTTTGTCTCCGGTTCTGTTCATAATTTTTATGGACAGGATTTATAGGCGCAGCCAAGTGGCGGAGGGCTTTCACTTTGGTGGCCTCAGAATCTCATCTCTGCTTTTTGCGGATGATGTGGTTCTGTTGGCTTCATCGGGTGAGGGCCTCCAGCTCGCACTGGAGCGGTTCGCAGCCGAGTGTGAAGCAGCGGAAATGAGGATCAGCACCTCCAAATCTGAGGCCATGGTTCTCAGCCGGAAAAGGGTGGAGTGCCCACTCCGGGTCGGGGATGAGTTCCTGCCCCAAGTGGAGGAGTTCAAGTATCTCGGGGTCTTGTTTGCGAGTGATGGGAGAAGGGAGCTGGAGATCGACAGACAGATTGGGGCTGCAGCTGCAGTAATGCGGACGCTGCACCGGTCCGTCGTGGTGAAGAGGGAGCTGAGTGTAAAAGCGAAGCTCTCAATTCACCGGTCGATCTACGTCCCTACCCTCACCTATGGCCACGAGCTGTGGGTAGTGACCGAAAGAGCGAGATCGCGGATACAAGCGGCGGAAATGAGCTTCCTCCGAAGGGTGGCTGGCCTCTCCCTTAGAGATAGGGTGAGAAGTTTGGCCATCCGGGAGGGGCTCAGAGTAGAGCCGCTGCTGCTCCACATCGAAAGGAGCCAGCTGAGGTGGTTCGGGCATCTGACAAGGATGCCTCCTGGGCGCCACCTAGGTGAGGTGTTCCAGGCATGTCCCACCAGGAGGAGGCCTCAGGGCAGACCCAGGACACGCTAGAGAGATTATATCTCTCGGCTGGCCTGGGAATGCCTTGGTGTTCCCCCGGATAAGCTGGAGGAGGTGGCTGGGGAGAGCCTCGGATAAAGCGACCCGGCCTCGGATAAAGCGGATGAAGATGGATGGATGGATGGACAACACAAAACACTGCAAACCACAACACAATTAAATATAAATTAAAATATGAAAACAAAAAGAAGATGCAGATTCTCTGTTTTATGGGCCTGCTTGAATAAACTTTCTGAATTCTTTAAACTGACACATCACGACTTCACAAATAAAGCTGGAAGCAGCTCAGACTATTAGAACCAGCACTGAGGCCTGTTACATTTATACAGTGTTAGAGCAATGGCTGCAACCTACAGCCTTTAAACTAGCGATTACAATGCTGACAGCAAACTCATCAGTCCAGATGTTACCACATAACTTTGTGATACTTAGAGTTAAAACAACTGAGACAGGCTGATTAAAATAACAGCTGTCAGTTCTCTCATTCCTTATATCAAGACTGGAGATCGCACTACTGATTTCAGTTCATTTAATATGTGAGTGAACAGATTCATTCTCAATTGGACATAAATGATGATCAAAGGTTGTATATATGAATTCATCAAATCCCAGCCTCTAACACAGTGCGCTGCATCTTAGCTTTGAATGTCCAGTATATTCTAATCAGTGCGATTTAAGCATTCACTGAACCTACAGTATCTACACCTGTGTGGCAAATGTGTGGTAAAGATACAGTTAATGTAATGCAATTATTACAGTTTTTTTCAATCGCTAACAAGCGCCTACCCATACTTCAGATACTTTTTCTAAACTCTTAACACAGACTCACACCTACAAAACACAATTGGCCAAATGGATAATTTTCTTCTCAAAAATACATTTTGTTAAATATATACTAACTCTTCATTTCAAAATAGAACACATCTTTCTCTGCACACACTAACTGTACAAAAACACTATAAATCTGACTCAAAATGAAATTAGTCTGTCAAAGAATAACACTTGTTTTCACTTCACAAGGTACATGCAGTCAATCAAAGTACACCAGGTTTCAAAATACTGGCTATTATTGACATTACAAAAACTGCATAGACTTTTATGTTTCAGTTTTACAGGTATTTGCATGCGAAACATGCAATCCACCATTTTGACACCAGAAATGTCTTGGTTGGTAACTGTATGTCCACATGTACAGTAATGTTCACATTCAAAAGCATTCCAGTAAAAAGCAAACAAGTTTATGTTTCTTTACTGTTTACTACAGGAGGTACAGTAGAAACACAGTATGATAGGACAGAGAAAGTTTTACAGTATTGCTTACAGTGAACAAAATATCCATGAAACACACAAGAGCATTCTGAACAAAAAAACAACAGCAAAAAGCCAAGATCAAAAGGGGGGGAGGGGGGCTAAAAAAAGGCAAAAACTTTGCATCTAATCTCTGCGATCTTCAGGGTTAGGCCACATTTTTTCATCAACATCACATCTGATGTTATCCAAGTCGATGCACCTGGGATAGAACCGCCTGGTATGTCGGATCCACCCTTGGCAATCGTCAACTGTGATGTCCCTGGAGCCAGCATCCATGGCTTCGAGGAGGGACATCTGGTCATGTGGCTGATGGTCATAAACCTTCCACCTCCATGCAGAAAAGAACTCCTCTATGGGGTTGAGGAAAGGTGAATAGGGTGGAAGGAAGAGACTTACCAGTCTTGGGTGGACTTCAAACCATGTTGTTATTGCTTGCGAGTGATGGAAAGCCACATTGTCCCAGGTAATTACAAAGGTCCTCATGTTTTCACCCTCCTGACCTTGCTCTGGAACCAGGCGCTGGTGGAGATCATTGAGAAAGGCAAGCAAGCGCTCTGTATTATAGGGTCCAACCTGACATCTGTGAAGGAGTAATCCTGCATTTGCAATTGCTGCACACATGGTAATGTTTGCCCCTCTCTGTCCTGGCACATCAACTGTGGCCCTTTTTCCAATTACATTTCGTCCACGTCGACGCCTTTTGGCCAGATTGAATCCTGCCTCATCGATGTATATGAATTTATGAGGGGCCTGGTTGGCCTCCAATTCCATAACTCTCTGAAACAAAGTTTATGTAAGTCATGTTATTACTGTATACCATACTGTACTGTAACCTAGTATTGTGTAGGTTACCTACTTGCAAAGTGCAAAGCTTATAGAACTGGACATTGGATTGAATATACACTATACCTGGACATATTGTCGTCGTAGCTCCTTGACCCTCTCACTGTTCCTCTCAAAGGGAACAGCGTAGAGCTGCTTCATCCGCACTCTGTGTTTGGACAATGTCCGCGTAATGGTTGTGAGGCTGATTCTATCGATATTGTCAAATATCTCATGGTCCGCCACAATTCTAGTTTGAATTTCACGCAGTTTTATTGCATTATTTGCAGTAACCATTTCTACAATGGCAAGCTCCTGATCATTACTGAGGAGCTTTCCTCTTCCCCCAGAGGGTGGAAGACATTGCATTCTTTAGAAAGACAAAAAATTCAACATATGCATTACTGTATGACCATAGTGACATGTCAAGTGAGAATAGAAACAATCCATGTAAAATGCAATACTTACCTGTTGGTTTGTTGAAAGATGCGTATAATGGAGGCAACCGTTGACCGCCTCAAATTGGGCTGCACTCTTTCACCAGCCTCTCTTAGTGAAAGACCATGGTTGATTACATGGTCAATGATAGTGGCACGAATTTCATCACTGACTACTGTTCTTGCAGCCCTTGGAATGCCACCACCACGCATTCTTACACCTCTACCTTGCCCTCTCCTTGGGCCTGCTCTTCTCCCTGGGCCCCTTGCTCTTACTCTTCCTCGACCAGACATTACAGTGTTTGTCTTTTTTTTGTTTCCAAAAACATCACTCCTCAAGGTCTTGCCTTATAAACCCCACTGAGTCTAAGCCAGAATGGAAGAAGCTGTCGTTGGCCCAATTTACCCAACATAAATCAGCTGTGTGTCAATTATTCAATTGTTTGTTTATTATCAGCTGATATATATTTTTGATATTGATATTGTTTTTGTACTGATATCATTGCAGAAGCAGAGGTTTTTATACTGTATCTACGGTTTGGAATATTGTTTTTGCTATTGTGGGATGTTGTGTGTTAACATTCGTAAATACTACAAAAACAGTCCATAATTTTGTTGGGAGGTATAGCTTGTCTGTTAAGAAAATGTAAGCATTGTGGAAATGTGTTCACTGACTGCATATTGGGTGAACACGACATGAAATGTAAGAATGGTATGGCCACAACAGACCGATGCTGTGCTAATTGTGTTTAGAGTTTTGCAAATGTGACAACTGTTTGGACAAACGCTTGTTAGCGACTGGAAAAAACTGTAATACAATATACATCATGAAAAACAAAAGCTGAAATTGATTCAGTTTAGTACTTTTCTCTGTATGCTCTGTGATTTTAAAGGCCTTAAATTCTGTGATATATACTGTAAATGATATTCACAGAGGTCCTAAAGTAGTTAAATCACTGCCGATTGTCTGTTTGTTTATATTTTCACATGTTTTTGTGTCTGTAGGGCTGTTTGATGACGATTTAGACTCCTCTGGGAGATGAGGACACGTCAACATTTACATACTATGATGTCAAAAAACTACCTGTTCTCTTCTCTAAATCTTCAGATTATGGTGGACACGGTGAATCTACTGATGTTTGGTTGTACCCTTAGTCCGGCCTCCTTCATTGTCATACCATGGACAACAACACGGTCAATCCCAGTAGCTCTGATTTCATCTGACATTACTGTTCTTTGTCCTCGCTGACCACCTTGACCTGCTTGACCTCCTCTCACGCGAACTCCTCTTCTTGGATTTTTATCCATTGTAGTGCCTCACATACCAGTGCTCTGACTTATATGTACCTTCACATCATTAGCCGCAAGTGTGATAAATTTTGAGTTGTTGTGTTCAACTGGTGACACCTGAGCTTTAATTGTGTTTGTGTCACGGAGGAGCAGGGAGGACTCGGCGCAGACTGAAGTCTCAGAAAAACAGGTTTATTTACACACTCCAGGTGCACTATATACAGGTGAGGGAGAAGGGGGCCAGGGTTCCCAGGGGTGCAGAGCGGGGTCGGGAAAAGCGTCCAGAGTCTCCAAACCAAAACACGAGAAATCTGCATACAGAGAACAAAGGGTTAGCACGGAACTTTTACGGACAGAGCTCAAAACTGGCTGAGGCTAAAGTAGCACTGACGAGCGTTATTCAATAGTCCAGCGGCGAGGTGCTCTCAGTCACTGCCTTAAGTAGCGGGAGCAAACAGGGTGAGGAGCCACAGGTGATTGCCTACAGGTGGTGGAGGCCGGGAGCTCACAATGAGCTCCGCCCAGGCAGCGAGCAGAGAGAGAGGAGAGAGAGAAAAGACAAAACATAACATGTAGCCACACAGGGCCAGCCGAGCAGGCACGGGGACCGTGACAGTACCCCCCCCTCAACGGGAGCCTCCCGGCGACCCACCAGGCTTACCCGGATACCGACGATGGAAGTCCCGGATCAACTCCTTGGCCAGGACAGCCGACCGGGGCACCCAGGACCGTTCCTCCGGCCCGTAGCCCTCCCAATCCACCAGGTACTGGAAACCCCGTCCCCGGCGCCGAGAGTCCATAATACGAGTGATGGCGTACACCTCCTGACCATCCACAAGCTGGGCGGGCGGAGGGGCCCTAAGAGGGGGGCACAGCGGGCTGGAGAGCACGGGCTTGACCTGAGAGACGTGGAAGACGTTGTGTATGCGCATATTGCGCGGCAGCTTCAGGCGAACAGACACCGGGTTGACAACAGAGTCAATTTCAAAAGGCCCAAGGAAGGTGGGCGCCAGTTTCTTAGACTCAGCGCGAATAGGCACAAAGCGAGTGGACAGCCATACCTTCTGACCCGCGGCGTATGCAGGGGCAGGGGTCCGACGGCGATCAGCGAGGGCCTTGTTTCGCTCCTTAGTTCGGAGCAGGGCCGCTCTGGTAGTACGCCAGGCCCGACGGCACCTTCGGAGGTGGTGTTGCAGAGAGGGGACCGCATGCTCGCCTTCAAGAGCAGGAAACAGCGGCGGTTGGTACCCCAGAGAAGCCTCGAACGGCGACATTCCCGTGGCGGACGACGTGAGGCTGTTATGAGCGTACTCAATCCACGGTAACTGGTCGCTCCAGGTGCCTTGGTTGTGGGAGACAACACAGCGAAGGGCAGCTTCCAGCTCCTGGTTGGCATGCTCCGTCTGTCCGTTGGTCTGAGGGTGAAAACCAGATGAAAGACTAACCTTTGCGCCCAGGGTCGTGCAGAACTCTTTCCAAACCCGCGAGGTGAACTGAGGGCCTCTGTCGGACACGATGTCGTCAGGGATGCCGTGCAGCCTAAACACATGTGCCGTGAGCAGTTGAGCAGTCTCCAGTGCGGTCGGGAGCTTTATGAGGGCAACAAAATGTGCAGCTTTAGAAAAACGGTCCACAATGGTTAGTATTACTGTGTTACCTGAAGAGGACGGCAGCCCCGTGACGAAGTCCAGGGCGATGTGGGACCAGGGCCGGCCAGGAGTGGGGAGAGGCTGGAGCAACCCGGACGGCGGTTGGTTGGGACGCTTGTTTTGAGCGCACGTGGGACAGGCGGTCACATAGTCTCTAGTGTCTTTTATCAGGGAGGGCCACCAGAAGTAACGTTGCAAGAAGGAGATCGTGCGATGAAGTCCAGGGTGGCAGGAAAAGCGGGCGGTGTGACCCCACTGGAGAACACGTGACCTGACGGACGTGGGTACATAAAGCCGCCCTGGTGGGCCCGTCCCTGGGTCGGGTTCGGTGACTTGCGCCTCGAGGATTTGGGATTCAATCGCCCAAGTGACTGCTCCGAACACGCAGGAGGAGGGGAGGATGGGCTCAGGGTCAGGGTCTTTCTCCGTAACGGTGAACAGCCGGGAAAGGGCGTCAGGTTTTACGTTTCGTGACCCGGGCCTGTAGGTGAGAGAAAAGTCAAACCGTGAGAAAAACAGAGCCCACCTGGCCTGCCGGGAGTTGAGACGCTTCGCTGACCGGATGTACTCCAGGTTTTTGTGGTCTGTCCATACAATAAAGGGATGCTCAGCGCCCTCTAGCCAGTGCCTCCATTCCTCTAGTGAGAGTTTCACAGCCAGCAGCTCTCGGTCCCCGATGTCGTAATTCCACTCCGCTGGTGTGAGGCGGCGAGAGAAGAAGGCACACGGGTGGAGTTTACCTTTAAAGCGCTGAGACAGGACTGCCCCAACCCCCGTCTCCGACGCATCCACCTCCACCACGAACTGTTGGTTGAGGTCAGGCTGTTGAAGGATAGGAGCGGTGGCAAACCTTTCCTTTAGGCAGGCGAACGCCTCCTGGGCTGGCGGGTCCCACTGAAATGACACCTTCGGGGAAGTAAGTCTTGTGAGAGGCAATGCGATCTTACTATAATCTTTAATGAAGCGCCTGTAGAAATTGGCAAAGCCCAAAAAACGCTGGAGCTGCAGGCGATTTGGGGGCTTGGGCCAGTCTAGGACTGTTTGGACCTTTGCCGGGTCAGGCTTCAGATTACCTTGAGCGATGATGTACCCCAAGAACGCCACTGAGTCTACGTGGAAGTCACATTTCTCCGCCTTCACAAAGAGTCTGTTCTCCAACAGGCGCTGGAGAATCTGTCTCACATGGACTTCGTGCTCCTTCACAGTCTTTGAAAAAACAAGAATGTCATCAAGGTAGACAAAAGCACAGCGGTTAATAAAATCCCTGAGGACATCATTGACTAGCGCTTGGAAAACAGCAGGGGCGTTCGTCAGACCGAAGGGCATTACCAAATACTCAAAATGACCAAGATGTGTATTGAATGCCGTCTTCCACTCGTCTCCCTTTCGAATCCTCACTAGGTGGTAAGCGTTTCTCAGATCGAGTTTGGTGAACACTGTAGCCCCTTGAAGTAGTTCAAAGGCAGAGGAGAGAAGGGGCAGCGGGTATTTGTTTTTGATCGTGATTCTGTTGAGGCCACGATAGTCTATACACGGCCGGAGGGTTTTGTCTTTCTTGCTGACAAAAAAAACCCCCGCACCCACAGGAGAAGAAGAGGACCGCATAATGCCCGCGGCCAGCGAGTCGGTGATGCATTTCTCCATTGTCTCTCTCTCAGGTTGGGTGAGACTATACAAGCGGCCAGAGGGAAGCGGCGCCCCCGGGAGGAGGTCAATGGCACAGTCGTAGGGCCTGTGGGGGGGGGAGCATTTTTGCTTTGTCCTTGCTGAATACTGCTGCCAGGTCGTGATAGACAAAGGGAACAGCGGACAAATCGCACTCCTCTGTGGGCTCAACTGTGGTTAGCCGAGTGACCGGGGGGGTGGCAGTTTTAAGACAGTTCATGTGGCATTCCACACTCCACCCCGTAACACGCTCTTTCTTCCAGTCTATCTGGGGGTTATGTTGCACCAACCAGGGGTAACCTAACACAAGTGGTGCAAACGGTGTCTTGAACACGAAGAAGCTAATCCTTTCAGTATGGTTACCGGAGAGTGTGAGAGACAAGGGTTCAGTAATATGAGTGATGTCTGGCAAACGTTGGCCTGATAAGGCAGACACACGGAGCGGATTAGGCAAAGCTGTGGTAGCAACGTTCAGCTTTGTGGCTAGTGAGATATCAATGAAGCTCTGCTCAGCACCAGAGTCTATTAATGCAGAAAGAGGGTGAATCGCTGTCTGTATCATGAGCTTTGCGGGCAATGTTAAACGTGGATGGGAGTGTTTACCAGACAGGTCGCCCACCAGTACCCTCTCCATTACTGGTGGGCGCGCTCTTTTGCCAGAGCCGGGCAGGTGGAGATAAAGTGACCCTTACAGCCGCAATACAGGCACTCACCAGCGGAGAACCGACGCTGATGTTCCGCGGGTGAAAGGCGGGAGCGTCCTATCTGCATCGGCTGCTCTCCTTCCTCGCCCCCGCTGTACTCACGGGCTCCTCGTGACTCGGGGGATGGGTCTCTTGTTGCCCGCGGCTCCCGCGGTGCGTGCCTCCGCACGCTCCGGCGCGCACGCAGCCGATCATCCACCTGAATACACAGCGACATAACAGCCTCCAGAGATTGAGGGAGTTCACGCATCATTAATTCGTCCTTTAGGTCGTCATTGATGTTGTTTAGTAACGTGGTCCTTAATGCCTCCTGC
Organism: Diplotaxodon limnothrissa; assembly: GCF_057381915.1. Taxonomy (NCBI): domain Eukaryota; kingdom Metazoa; phylum Chordata; class Actinopteri; order Cichliformes; family Cichlidae; genus Diplotaxodon; species Diplotaxodon limnothrissa. The sequence goes on from NC_140606.1 coordinate 9,586,741, forward strand.
CCCCACTTTGTTTGCGCTGCCAGGGTCCAAAAATCAACAGAATAATCAGCCATGCTGCGCTTACCTTGTTTAAGGTTGAGTAAGCGGTGACCGGCGGCTTCTGTGCTGGAGCCCTTATCAAACACAGCCTTAAACTTGGAAAGGAAGTCAGCATACGTAATTACAGGGTTTGCTTGAAGTTGAGCCTGCGCCCAGGTCAAAGCACGGTCACGTAACAGCTGAACGAAATAGGCGATCTTGACCTCATCGCTAGAAAAGACATGTGGCAATTGGCGAAAATGCATAGCGCACTGCATCAAAAACCCCGCGCACTTCCCCAGCTCCCCCGTGAATGCCTCAGGTGTGGGCAACAGCTTATCCAAAGACACAGAGGAGAGAGGTGGTGCAGCAGCGCTTGCAGCAAAGCCTGATGTTACCTGAGGAGATGAGGCAGAGGCTGGGCGCTCCGGGGGGCTCGCCTCGGGGGGGCTCGCCTCTAGTGGTGTTCGTTGGGCGACGGCCAGAGCCAAGGCGGCCACCTCTCCACTGAGCCGGACTAACATCTGCTCATGCCGGTGTAGTAGCTCCTCCAAGGTGATCGGGGCCGGGGCCGAGGAAGCAGAGTCCGCTGAGTCCATGGTTGGCTGGACTATTCTGTCACGGAGGAGCAGGGAGGACTCGGCGCAGACTGAAGTCTCAGAAAAACAGGTTTATTTACACACTCCAGGTGCACTATATACAGGTGAGGGAGAAGGGGGCCAGGGTTCCCAGGGGTGCAGAGCGGGGTCGGGAAAAGCGTCCAGAGTCTCCAAACCAAAACACGAGAAATCTGCATACAGAGAACAAAGGGTTAGCACGGAACTTTTACGGACAGAGCTCAAAACTGGCTGAGGCTAAAGTAGCACTGACGAGCGTTATTCAATAGTCCAGCGGCGAGGTGCTCTCAGTCACTGCCTTAAGTAGCGGGAGCAAACAGGGTGAGGAGCCACAGGTTATTGCCTACAGGTGGTGGAGGCCGGGAGCTCACAATGAGCTCCGCCCAGGCAGCGAGCAGAGAGAGAGGAGAGAGAGAAAAGACAAAACATAACATGTAGCCACACAGGGCCAGCCGAGCAGGCACGGGGACCGTGACAGTTTGACTTTTGCCACCTGTGCTCACCATTATGCAACACAGGTGCATCACAATGACAATGTGTTGACAAGATGTGTCTAAACAGGTGAAAAGTGCTTATGGTTTTTCCAAAAGAGTGACTGATTCAATAAGTGGGTTCAGGCAACTGAGACTACTGACTAAGAAATCCGAGCTTTATAAAAGGGCAACAGGTGAGTTCTTCTGTTTTTGGCGCAATGGATGCCAACATAGAAACAGAGGCAGAGCCAGAGGAGTGAGAGTAAGAGGAGGAGGACGAGGACGACGAAGACCAAGTAATGATGAGATTGCTCTGATGAGATCAAGGCCACTTTGGTTGACTGTGTGGTCAACCATAGTCTAACAATGAGGGAGGCTGGGCAAAGAGTACAGCCAAATTTGAGCAGGCACATGGTAGCATCCATCATCCGAAATGAGAATAGGTAAGAAATCTCACTGTACTCAAGAAGTACATTACTATAGCACAATATTGCCTGTGGACTGTTCTGTACACTTTGAAAATGCTGTCAAGTATGTTTCACGTATTTGGAAAATGTATTCCTACTTTGGATTCCTACATAGTAGGTCCATTCACAGTTTTTTACAGTACTATTTGTATTGCAGAGCTGAAAGCTTACCAACACAAGGTGGTCGGGAACGTCTGTCTGCTGAACAGGAGACTGAAATCATAAAAATGATTCATTATAAATGGCTCTAGAAAATAATGACAAAAACAGTACAGCAAATACAAAGAAAAATAACAGAAGACAACATATTTCAAAATATTGATAGGGTCAGTTTATCAACATTGGACCATTCCTTGAACAGAAATAATCTGAGGATGAACCAGCTCTACGGGGTGCCATTTGAATACAATTCAGAAAGAGTCAAAGAATTGCAATACAACTATGTGCAAGTAAGTCCCATACAATCCCACAATTGATGCATACTCTCAAGACTATAAATTACAGTACTGTACAGTAATCATACTCTGATTATGCTTCACAATAGTGACCACTCCAAGTCTATATTATGTATCATGTGTGTTTCAGAGTCGGTAAATGGTTCATTGTCCACCCACGCTTTTTAGTTGTTTATCTCCCTCCATATTCTACATTCTTCTGTTGTTTGTACATAGTATACCAGGGGTGTTAAACTCAAATACACAGTGGGCCAAAATTCAAAACTGGAACAAAGTCGCGGGCTAACATTAATATTTATTGAAAAAAAATCTTCCTCTAGATATAAGAATGAATCTTTTCTTATGGACTCAAACAAGTTTTGATGAAAAACTGAATATGGAACAAGCAAAGCTTAATACTAAACAATATGTATATTAGCTATATAATACCAGCAGGCCAGCTCTAATAGTAATTTGGTATGGCTTCGCGGGCCAAATTTGGCCCACGGGCCAGAGTTTGACACCTATGTAGTATGCCATAGTACACCATAGTATATGCAACTTTGTGTTGGTTGGGATGAACACTGTGTACATTGCATTTTTGGGAAAAATACAGTGTATACAGTGGGGCAAAAAAGTATTTAGTCAGCCACCGATTGTGCAAGTTCCCCCACTTAAAATGATGACAGAGGTCAGTAATTTGCACCAGAGGTACACTTCAACTGTGAGAGACAGAATGTGAAAAAAAAATCCATGAATTCATATGGTAGGATTTGTAAAGAATTTATTTGTAAATTAGGGTGGAAAATAAGTATTTGGTCACCTCAAACAAGGAAAATCTCTGGCTCTCACAGACCTGTAACGTCTTCTGTAAGAAGCTTTTCTGTCCCCCACTCGTTACCTGTATGAATGGCACCTGTTTGAACTCATCATCTGTATAAAAGACACCTGTCCACAGCCTCAAACAGTCAGACTCCAAACTCCGCCATGGCCAAGACCAAAGAGCTTTCGAAGGACACCAGGAAAAGTATTGTAGACCTGCACCAGACTGGGAAGAGTGAATCTACAATAGGCAAGCAGCTTGGTGTGAAAAAAATCAACTGTGGGAGCAATCATCAGAAAATGGAAGACATACAAGACCACTGATAATCTCCCTCGATCTGGGGCTCCACGCAAGATCTCATCCCGTGGGGTCAAAATGATCATGAGAACGGTGAGCAAAGATCCCAGGACCACACGGGGACCTGGTGAATGACCTGCAGAGAGCTGGGACCAAAGTAACAAAGGTCACCATCAGTAACACACTACAACGGCAGGGAATCAAATCCCGCAGTGCCAGACGTGTTCCGCTGCTGAAGCCAGTGCATGTCCAGGCCCGTCTGAAGTTTGCCAGAGAGCACATGGATGATACAGCAGAGGATTGGGAGAATGTCATGTGGTCAGATGAAACCAAAGTAGAACTTTTTGGTATAAACTCAACTCGTCGTGTTTGGAGGAAGAAGAATACTGAGTTGCATCCCAAGAACACCATACCTACTGTGAAGCATGGGGGTGGAAACATCATGCTATGGGGCTGTTTTTCTGCCAAAGAGACAGGACGACTGATCCGTGTTAAGGACAGAATGAATGGGCCCATGTATCGTGAGATTTTGAGCCAAAACCTCCTTCCATCAGTGAGAACTTTGAAGATGAAACGAGGCTGGGTCTTGCAACATGACAATGATCCAAAACACACCGCCCGGGCAACAAAGGAGTGGCTCCGTAAGAAGCATTTGAAAGTCCTGGAGTGGCCTAGCCAGTCTCCAGACCTCAACCCTATAGAAAATCTGTGGCGGGAGTTGAAAGTCCGTGTTGCTCGGCGACAGCCCCAAAACATCACTGCTCTCGAGAAGATCTGCATGGAGGAATGGGCCAAAATACCAGCTACTGTGTGTGCAAACCTGGTAAAGACCTATAGTAAACGTTTGACCTCTGTTATTGCCAACAAAGGTTATGTTACAAAGTATTGAGTTGTATTTTTGTTATTGACCAAATACTTATTTTCCACCCTGATTTACGAATAAATTCTTTACAAATCCTACCATGTGGATTCATGGATTTTTTTTTTCACATTCTGTCTCTCACAGTTGAAGTGTACCTCTGGTGCAAATTACTGACCTCTGTCATCATTTTAGGTGGGGGAACTTGCACAATCGGTGGCTGACTAAATACTTTTTTGCCCCACTGTATATATTTGGTACCATGTATGTGTGTTTTGTATACACATGCACTTATGTAGACCTATGTACTGTCTGTAATAAGTGTAACACTAAAAAAAAAAAAGGCTTACAGTAAGTTATTTTGATGACTGGAGAAGAAGTGGTCATAGTGTTTTACATTAAGCACATCAGTGTTCAACTATTTCTTATACAGTTTTTTCTGATTGCTTAAGCACATTTTTTTGTAACTTTTGGCTAATTTTGCAAAACTCTTCACACAAATAAGAAAACCTGTCACCCAATAATCAAAACATTGTAGTTCTCTTGCAAAAGCAAACACAGCTAGATTAACTCTTCACACCTTCGTAAAAATGGTGTTTCCGTATCAAACAGTACACACAAGCCATCATCTACTAAGCACACAATGCGCCAACTGCACACTGATGGTATGAATACAAAACACATCTGGCTTTTGCTTTCTCTGTGCACAAGGTAGGCTATGTCAGTTTGAGCTCATACTTCTGTCATAGATCCATAAGCATAGAGGGATCCAAACTTCAAGTACTGGTGTTTATTCAAACACATCAAAACAAACACAAGTGTTTATTTCCAAGTATAGGATTATTTGCAATCGCCATAATGACTATATGGGTTACTTGGTCTGCAGTGAACATGCTTCCTCTGCCCCCAGCATCTGGTCATCTAGCAATTCTGTAAAGTAACAATTTCAGTATTTTTACATCAATGGTATTGGTGTGTTTCTCATTGGCATATGGCAGTGCTACAAATCTTTGTGCGAAGTGACTGTACTAACTGATTCTCATTTCAAGATGTCCTTATGGTGCTTGCTACAGTGTAGCGGCTCGAGTTAGGCTGGACCCGTTGGCCAGCTACCCTCAGGGTCATTCCACGGTTGATTACATGGTCCACTATTGTAGCTCTGATGTCATCAGCAATTCTATTTCTTACTCTTCCTACCCTTCCTCTCCCCCCTCCTCATCTTCCTCTCCCTCCTCCTCGTCTTCCTCTTGCTCCTCCTTGTCCTTGTCGTCCTCTTCATCCTACTTCTTCACCTCCACGTCCTCTTCCTCGGCCTCCTCTACTTCTCACTCTTTCTGCTCCCTCCATTGTACTCCGCACACACAGCTTACCTGTATTATAGTGCTTAGGCTGATTGCAAAGTGAACTAATTATCTAAAAAAGTTTTCACATGTGAAAGTGTGCCAGACAGTTGGCAAATTAGTGTTAATGATAGCCATACATGTGTATACTTTTGTTAGGAGTGTGTTGGAAATTTGGTAATTGAGTGTTGTGCAGTGAATTGTGCCTACAGTTTTGCAAAGTGTGTGTTACAAAATTGCAAACTGAGTGCAAAGCAGTTTTTGTGCTTTTAGTTTTGCAAACTCAGTGAGTGGTTTTGCCATAAGTCTGAATAGTTTTTAGAGATTGTGCTACAGGAATCACAGTTAGGGTTTAAGCATTCAGAAAAAACTGTAAATGTCTATTCATGTGATGGTTTGTGTGTCTCATTTGAAAACAAAATGCCATTTTGACAAGAAATTACATTGTTTTGAATGTAGAGTTTCATCTTGCAGAAGAATTGAAGGGTTTTATCCATTGTGTGTGTGTGGTTTTTTTTTTATTTGTGTGTAGAGTTCTGAAATATGAGGCATGCTTTCAGAAAATGTGTGTAAACAATTGGGAAAAACTGCAAGATAAAATAGAAACAAGATGCTGTCAACCCAAGACAACCATGATTCTCCATTTTCGTGTTAAAAGTGTGGCCTTCAAATATATATATACCAGTTTTAAATTGTGGTGATAGGCCATGTAAAACCAGAGTCATGATAAAAAAAATATACTCAATGCTTTTTCCTGAATACTATCGTTCACAGTCTAACGACAGTGCTTGCAAACACTCTGCTTGTGAACAAAAGGAAAAGAGAAGAAAAGAAAAAAAAACACCCCTTTCCTATTGGTGGAAAAATGTACCATGTCGACCAATCAACAAATTATGTGGCAACATGGAATTTGGTTGTTTAGGAAGAGGGGGAGGTTTTAGGAGTGATGGCAGTGAGAGAATGAAAGAGACGTCCTTTGAGATGTGAGAGATTTGTGATGTTTAGTGTGTTTGCAGTGTGTATCTACTGTGTAGTGTAGTCAATAGTTTTGTTTTGTGTGTCAGAACAATGAGGTGACTGGTCAATGTCACAGTTCCTGCCAAAAAGCTACTACAGGCAGACTGTAGTGTAAACGCTGTCTCCCGGTGAAAAAGAACAGGAGGAGTGATACACCTCCTGCTGTCAGGCGTGCAGGTATCAGGCTTGTGATGTTCTCCTCTGTCTTATAGTGGACAGAAATTGTTTTTTGGAGTTGCACACATAATTTGTGTGGCTAAGTACTTTTTCAAAGTAACTTGCCCAACACTGATGGTGACAGGAAGTGTGCTTAAATAGTGGAATTTATGATTTATGAGGAGCAGGTGAGTTAACCAGCTGATCATTGAATATGTGAATGGGAATATCAGGCAAACATATGGAGACGCTGGGGAGGAGCACCTGTATGAAGAAACGTTTACCACTGACAGGGAAGAGAAAGAGAGAAAAATAAGACCCAGACTGGGCTAAAGAGTTATTAATGATCACAATCTGTTTATTTTCTCCGTTTTTTTCATTCATTCATCATGTAGTGTGCGTTTCATTCATCTTTTGAAAAAAATTTGTTTGCACAGTGGCTTTTTCTTTTCACAAGGATATTAACAGAAGTAGAGAGACAACGGCATCAATGTTTTTGTTCTTTACAACAAGAGTGAGTGTTGCTGATGTTTGACAATCAGTTGCCAAGCCCTTGGGATTTGTGATCATCGCCTTCTAAACAACATCATGCACAAATGGAGAAAAAACTGTGAGAAATTCTAAGCCTTAAGTCACCAACAGGCAGATCCATAAACTGACTTATTATGAGATTTTGATCCAGTTTTACTCTGCACATCTGTTTTTATTATTACGGTAAGGTTATTTCATTCTGCACAGCTTTGCTGTCTTTACGGTAGTCAATGCAAACACACATCCACATTAAAGCCACAGAACAGTCACGTTTTGTACTTATCACACATGACACTACCCAGCGAATCAAGTCATTCCTTCAGAGTCGAAGTGCCATCGAGGAGACGAGACAAGGAATTCTGAAGTAGTAAGTGATATAGGAGGTTAAATGTTTTTGTGAGATTGTCACATTTGAAGTTTAGTTGAGGAAAAAGAAGTAAAGAGGGAAACTGAAACTACAACTTTTCCTTATGTTTTGTTTATTAAGTGATTTATTTGAAGACAACTTTCTCAAAAGTTCTATATTTTACTTTTGAATGCAAAAGGTACATTATTATTATTATTATTATTATTTTTATTATTATTATTATCATTTTATCAAAGAACCCTCCAGTTCAAATAAATTAAATGATAAATGTTATTTAAATTGTTATTGAATTGTAGTTTCTTTCTTTGACTTGGCAGCCAGATGTTGAATAAATAAAGACATGGATTCCACGATTACTACTATTACTAACACCATTACTACCTCAAAATATATTGCATTGAATCACAATTCACGTGAAACAGTAGAATATTCTGGACCTTTTTTGGGCACATTTTCTCTGACTGGACAACTTTAAATCTTTATTGAATACACCTGTTAGGCACCCTTTCTGAACTCTGTCTGAATTGGTTATTTTCTATAGTGACTGTATGAGTGCATTTTGACCGTGTTTCAATTAGCCTGCAGTTTTTTGTGTTGCCCCCAGAGGTCAGAGTGGGTATCTAGGTCAGAGTATCTAATAGTAAAACAAAATGCACCCAAATATGGAAGACACAGAACAACAGAGACCCCTCCCAGCAATCTGCACAGACAAATCAGTTACTACTACCTCGATATCAGCTTTCATGGTTTTTTTTTCTACATAGAGAAATAAACTGACTTTGTTTTCTATTCTGGTCGTTTGGTTTCTTCTTCTTTTCTTTTCCCCTTTTTTCCATTTGACAGGGAATCCAGTGCTAATCATCATCAGACCAGATTAGCTCACATTATTCTCAAGAAAGAGTACTGAGTGAATGTTGCGTCTCAGATCAGCCAGGCAGCAGCTTTATCAGGTAAGTGAAAAAAAAGTCATCCTTTACAATGTTATACACCTGTATGTGGTGACACTAGTACATAGATCTGATAAAGATTCAGTAGATTTTTGTGTTCATTTTATAGGTTTTATCATACCTTTGAAATCAAAATAATGCACCTTAGCTGTTATGGGGTTTGTTTTTGTTTTGGGGGGTTTTCTTAAAGATTTGGGGTAATTGTAGTGATAACATATACAGTAAAGCAGAGTGTATAAACATTATACAATAAATATGACTACACTACTGTGTCACAAAAATGTTAAAAATTATTTTGAAAGTTAAATATTAGTGTATATTGTGTGTAATCAAAATTGATTAACCTTAACACTATTAAGACCAAAAAAGAAAAACTAATTTAAAATGAACATAAAAAGAAGCCTAATGAACAGCAGAAAATTGCTTGGCTAGAAAGTGAAATATCCACTATGTTTGCTAACACGTTTGTCAGTCACTGCTTGGGGTTTTCAACCTCAGGTGAAAACTCGATAGGAGAGGCATTGTGCGAAGACATGGCATTCATAGTTGTCAGTACTATTGAAATGTTGTATTCCCAAATGCTGAGTGGAACATTAATGTCAGTCTCAAGACGCTTCAGAAAAAAATGTCTAACATGATAGTGATCCAAAAGAAACCGCAGCCATCCTGCAAAAGTTTTTAAGAGAGTTTTAAAAAAAAACTCTGACTTGGATGAGTATGTGCACAAAATTAAAACAGCTAACTGGCACAAAGAGTGATACACAATATCTTTTATTTTTCATATCTACACAAGACTGACATTCTATTCTTCCATTCAGAAATGTATTTAAAAAATGAAATAAAATTTTAACATTGGATTCTAAATAATGAAGGGTACGCCCTCTAGTGGTACTTGAAGGTTTTGTTCCATGGCTGTATTTTTGGTATTGTCCGTTTTACCCATTTGTTTAAATTACACACATACATATAAGCAATATATGATACTTTTACTAAAATAATGCCATTATTTACTTGTGAAATATACTTTATTTACATTACACAGAGGGGAAATCCCTTTTCTACTGTGATGGCTTGTATTTGTCAGATACAAATTGGTATAAATAATTATATATAAATGTCTATTTGCATTAATGCTGTTTGAACATTCACTTTGACAGCTGTGGTTTATTTTGGTTATGATGGTAAAATGTAGTGTTTTGATTTCTTTAGTGTCAATCAAACATCCCAACATCAGAGAAGAATGGCCAAGCAGAAAATTATGATGGGATTCTGTCTGCTTTTTGCAGGTAACATCACTGGTCAGCTATTTATTTCCAGTCTCTTTATGCTTAATATGTATAATTAAATAATTTCCTTGTTATTTTCAAAATTCTCTGTCAGCCATCTGTAGCTCCGTGTCCAGTGATGAATGGAAGGCCACTGTTGTAAAAAGCATTGACGCTCTGGTTGGATCCTGTGTTGTGGTACCATGTTCATTCTCCCATACTGGAGGAAACCTGCCCTCCTCCAGACTCAGAGGAATCTGGCATGAAAAAAATGACAAAAAAAGCAACATCTATCATGAGGATTATACACTGATTAAGGACAACTTTAAGGGCCGAACAAGGCTTGTGGGAGATCTGGGCCAGAACAACTGCACCTTAGAAATAACTCAAATTAGAAATCATGACAATGGCCCTTTCTGTTTCCGGGTTGAACTAGTGCGAACAGAAAACAATGACCCCACCAAGGACAAGTTCTCCTTTGTTGAAGACTGCGTTGAGTTGAACATGATCAGTATGTCACCAACTTTCCATGACTTCAAACATCTATACCAGTTTTCTGTTAAATCATTTTGCCTCTTACTTTATGTCTGACTTTTTCATTTTCAGCTGAGCCTCCAAAGCTTACATTGATCCAACCAAAGACAGCCACTCAAGGAGAGCCCTACACTGTCACCTGTTCAGTCATCCACACCTGCCCCACTCATGTTCCTAAACTCACATGGAATATGGATAGTACAAAGGTCATTGTGCATCATAAAGATATTAAACATGGAAACTGGGAGACACAGTCCATCCTGACAGTTATTCCTGAGGAGAAGGATGACAACAGAGAGATAACCTGCACTGCTGAATTTAATGGAGGGCTGAAATCACCTGAAACTTTCACACTCCATGTAAAACGTGAGATATTTTTAATTAGTTGTTGAATTTTGTAATGTTGAATAGAAGTTTTACTCTGCTTTAAAAATAAAACTAGGTTTAGTCTCATTTCTACTGTTGCAGCAAAAAAGAAGGGCACTAACACGACTTCTATTTTTTTCAGGTGTAGAGAACTATAATCACATCATCATTCCCTCTGTGGTGGGGATTGGTACCACTGTGGCCTTTGTACTCGTCTGCATTTTCATGACTAAAAAATACAAGTGAGTAATACAATGTCACCGATCTTAACTGACAGCAAATATCTGATAGGCAAAACACCTTGAGGAAAAATAAGTATTTTATATTTATAAGGCGTGTCTTCAGTTTTAATTTAAAACAATTATGGAATTTAACTTTTTGTGTACAGCATCTTAATTTGCATGCTTCTTAATAAACAACTTTTTTTGTTAAAGGAAACGCATTGAAGAGCTTCAAAGTCGAGATGGCAGGTAAAAAAACAACACAGTGATTTTAAATTATTTCAAATGTATTCTTTCATTATCATAATGTAGTTTTCCCCAATTTTTAGCATGTGGAATCGGCTGTCGAGGATGTCTCGCAGGTGAGAAAATAGTATTTGTTGGAGAGGAAATAGAGGAAAAAACCAGCTGCCCTTACCCTCCAGTGTTGTTGTTTTTTTAAAGGCTTAATGCGTCTTGCATTTTTGTCATATAAAATCACATTTGCTTAGCCCATTAGTACGTTACAAAGAGAAACAAACGCATGCCACATTCTTGAGTAAGTCATCCTCCTAAGACCCAAAGATCCACTTTTGTCATCTGTGGAGGACATGAGCCTGAGACCTCTATGTAAAGGACCATTTTTGCAGATATTATGATTCTGTTGCTAAAACAAAGTCAACAAAGTCAAAAGGATTTTACTCAAAATTGTGGAAGGGGAGTCAAACTTGGAGCTTTAATGAAATGAGGCAGAGAAAGGCCAAACATTATAGCAGGAAGGTGAAACCTCAGAGCAAGACATATTAGCTTTTGTTTAGGAACAATATAATTGCACCCAGCATCTATAGTAAAACATGGTTTAATGTAGACCTCTGAATGCAAATTCACACATTACACCCCCGCTAAGGCCACAGATGGTTGATTCCCTTCATAGAGGCAACCTCTGTGGTAGCTGAGAAACAAAATCCCACCACTTCAGAGTAATAATACTTCTTATCAATAATGGACATCAGGTGTCATCATTTTGTCCCTCCTTAGAAGCTGTATGTCGCTATCTGAGCTTTTATCTTTTTGCTCTGTTATTTGTCCTTCCACTACTTCATCTGGATGACTAGGATGACTCTTCTTCTGCCTCACTCAGCCCTCTGTCATACCATCCATGGTCATTGTTAGTGCCATGGGTGACATGACTTAACAACCCAGGTTGAGGTGAGTGTTTGGCATGCAGAATGAACTTTAGTTCTAGTACAGGGGACAAAATAAAAATAAAAATCATAATTTTGAAGAAAGAAAATATGTAAAAATATGTAGCAATATATAACATGTTCCTTTCAACCACAATATTTAAATTATCTAAAAATAATGTAAATATCAAAGATTTTTTCTTCTGGGTGTCAACAGGATAAACACTTAACCATATTTCTTTTTCATGTGGTATTGTAACTGTTAACTGAATTAACGAATAATTTAATTCGTGGAATCTCCAGGATTCGTTCTGGAGCAGGACCATCTCGTTCGGATCAAAGGCAAGAGTAATTCTAATGAACTTTAGTTCTCTGACTGCAGTAGATATTCTTAGTGTGTAGTTCTGTACAACCCCTTCCACAGTTCTGTAAAATGCTGCAGATGTTTGGCCTCACTGTAATTTGCATTTCTGTGCAGAAGTCCGAAGCCTTTTCTCATTTTTGATCAAATCTACACTTCTATTTATGTTTCTTAAAACATATGCCTGTTTCTCTTCCTCTTTTTTGCGTACAAGGTCTATTTGGAGCAGATTTTCAAGGTAGGGTGTAAAAAAAACATTTATAGTGGCCAGCCTTGTCAGCTTCTTTTATAAGCGGTATATATATATATATATATATATATATATATATATATATATATATATATATATAATTTATTTGTATTTTTCAACAGAAGGCCTAAAGGGGACATAGTAGATTTTGGTCATAGGTAAATATGCTCTAAGTTCTTAAAGAAGAATTTGTCTATTGTATTTGTTTTTCTGACTGTCTAATTGTTGTGCAGTCCAAACAATGTGAATTCGAAATCCTGTGATAACCAGAAAGTCACAAAACCTCGTTTCCCATCTCCCAAAAGGTACTCATCTTCCTCCCCCTGAATTAACCATGTGTTAAACTGCAGGCGTTCATTTGCATTGTTCTAATGTTATTTTCCCTATGTCTCCTTTGTATTGCTGCTGTTGCTAATGGCTCTTAGCCAGCCCAAATCTTACAATTACAAAGAGGTATTGTTAATTTGCCATCCATATGTTCCTTATAATTAAGTTCACTGATGCTATTACTATCTGTGACACTAACAAACTTCATCTCTCACAGGACCCTGATGAAGGTGATGACTACATTAATACCGCAGACCTCAACATCTATGGAAACATCTGAAAAACAAACAAAAAAAGAGGAAGAAAAAAAGCCAGCAATTAATGTTCTAATAAATTTAAATAAGTATAAAACAAATCTATGTGCACTCTTTATGATCACTTGTCCTTGGGATTTCTCATGCATGTTTCTTGTGATGATGTCTTCTGTCCATTAATTACTATAATCCTGTAATTTATGTTGTTTGGTGTAACAAATGCTTGTATCCATAATTCTGAAAATAATATTTGTAAAAATGCTACTCATGTTTTGGCTGAATAAATCAACATGAACCTTTTTTTAACTGACTTGAATGCTGTTTTGTTTGGCCCCAGGGTTTGGCTGAGGGAGTCCCTTTTCAAATCATCACTGCTTTTGTATATATGATGTAATTTCACCATGATTTCATATTAAATTACCTAGATTTTATAATTCTTTTAATGTGCACATAGAAGGGAGCATAGAGAAAATTAATAAACAACAGTTGGCTGAAACAAGAGACACTGAATGCCTTGGTGAAAATGTCAAAGAATGAATCAAACAGTCTAAGAGAGGAGTGAATGTTAAAATTAGAATCAAATCTTAGAGATTAAAATGCAGATTGTATCAACTATCCCCCCCCCCCCCCCCCCCCCCCCCCCCCAACAATTTCCAAACTAAGTTAAGCTAAACTAAACAGCTGCTGGCTCCAGTACTATATTTGTCTAACAGTTAGGATAGTATTTAATTTTTTTTTTGTCTTACTCTGGGCAGTGTTATGACAAGATAACTAACAAATGTAAGGTTCACCCCCACCCCACCACACCCCACCCCACCACAACCACAAACACCAGCACCACCATGCATCTGCACAAAGAAAACAAAACTGACTTCTAAAAATTTATGATCTCTCTCAGTTCCTTCAGTGCAAGCATAAAATTAGCCACTTCCTCCAACAATTATGAGAAGTTCCTCAAGTTACTCAAGAAGTTGGACTGACAAGTTTCACAAAGACAAGTCATACTTATCACCCTGAAGAGTTTAAAAGTGTAACTTATAAATTACTTATAAGTTACACTTATCGCATAAATCACACTTATCACACAAAGGGACATTTTGGGTTCTGGTCATATGTATTTATGAGCAAGAAAATTAAAAGACTTAATGTTTTTCTAACTGCACATTTGCACAATTGATTTTAAAAACCTTTTATCACAAGAAGGTCAGTGAGAAAGAGAACAAAGTGATAGTAACTGTAATTATTCAGTTATGCTTTTTTAAATTAAAATTAAACGCTTTTTAAATTATGTTGTTTTGTTAAGAAAATAACTACAACTTTAATAGTTTATTCAACCTGACACACACCATTAGGTTTTAGAGCTTTTCCCCACTTGTGGGTGGAAAATCATAACCTCCGCCCACACTGGGTGCTTAAAAAGCTGCATTTTTAGTGTTACTTGTATCTTCATGACTATTCATCTGTGTTGGTAAGTAAATCACTATTTTTTTTTCTTTTTGCTGAAGTAATATCAACAGATGTTTTTTTATTAGACAAAATTTGTTCAGAAAAAGAATTGTAGTTTTAAAATGTAGCATTCTCCACTTCTCCATTTTACAAATGGGGGGGCGGGGGGGGATTAATGTTATTTAAAGAAAAAAATTTTCCCGTAGGATTGTTTATATATATAATAATTACCTTTTTTCTGGCATGAAAACCTGTTCTGGTTTAATAGTCTTTCAGTCAGTAAGAAAGTGGGTTGGGTGCTGACTATATCCATAATGCTTTCCAAGTATTACCCTCTTAAAACCTATTAAAACTCTTTTTTGTTTAAGTGACCCTAGAAAACAATGCTGTACCTACTACAGTCTGGAAAACCTCTGTAACAGTACCGTTTATATATTACTCGAAGACACCACTGTACCCCGATGCATACAGTAGTAGGGATGGGACCATAATATAATAGAGATCAATCCCTTAATATTATATTATACTTAATTTTGGTGAAAATCAAGTGATGGTCAAGATCAAGGTAACACCAAACGTAAAAACTAGTAAAGACTTTATAATACATGTAATATCTTATGGATTGTCTTCAAATATAACAAGAAATACTAAGCCTAAGGGGTCATGAGTACGTGTATTGGCTAAGCATTTGATCTTGATCTTCATTGTTAGTGCCCAAGGTCAAAGTTGACCTTGAAAGTTTTTTTTTTTCAAGAAACCACATTAAGTAATATATCACATGACAGAACGTGGAGAGAGTAGCACAACACACATTTTATTTTTTCAATATGATACCCTATGACTTCACAAAGACAACGTAACTGACTGATGTCATCATATTGTAATAAAAACATCATAAAATGTCAAGGTTTTAGTAAGTTTTAATTTCATATATTTGTTTCAGGAATGCTATACCATTAATAAGATGTCTGGGTCTGGACCATTTTTCCTGTGCATCTATAGCCTAGGTATGGTCATTTCAATATATATATGTATATATATATATATATATATATATATATATATATATACTCGTGTGTTTTTGTGTGTTTTATATTTCAGTTTCTCTCATTGCGTCATGATTCTCTTGCAGGATATATTTGGTGCAGCTCCAGTGCTTGGCAGGTGAAAATGCCAAGAAATATCAAAGGATTGTTGGGTTCCTGTCTTGTTATCCCTTGCAGTTATGATTACTATCAGTATCCACCTAGAAGACCAGATCGTGTAGTGTGGTATCAGTATGTGAGCAGAGGATATCCAATAGTATATGACAACTGGAACTGGAATGATGTGTTGGACATATTTAAAGGAAGAACACGTGTATATACTTCTTCACACCATCGGACATGTAGTCTGTTGATTGACCCAGTGACCTTGGCTGATCACAGTCAGAAGCTTTATCCCTGGGTGGATCCTGAAAATGTTGGATGGAGAACCTACCCTTTCTATGACACAACTGTAACAGTTGAAGTAGTGGGTAGGTAAATAATTTAAGATTTCACTATAAATTGATCACTATGTTGTTATATGATTATGTAAATCTTCACATTTTATGATTTAAGGCACAGCAGATCCACCGGTTATCGAGATCTTTGGAAACACGGTGGTTGGGCAGTCTGTAACAGTGCAATGCAGTGTTTACCACACTTGTCCCACTTATCCCCCAAGTCTGAGGCTCAACATCCCCCTGCGAAACGAACGTCTAACTCATAGCCATCTATCTAATGGAAGATCCAAAACTATGGTGACAACCACTCTGTTCATAGAGAAAGAATATCAAATTGTGGAGTGCTATGTGGAACACCGTGGTGGTCGCTCTGCATCAGCATCTAAAACCTTAACCTCATATTGTAAGTGGTGAAAGTAAATTGCATTTTATCCTACACCATCTTTGATATTTAACCATTTTTAATTGTATCCCAGGCTCCATTTCAGGGCTGACTGTCAGCTCTGCATCATATGAATTTCTGGAGAGAGATCAAAGTACAGTAACTTGCACTGTTTCATACACATGCTATCGAAATATTCCAACTGTGACATGGAATTATGGTAATATGCCAGCCTCCTCTGATACTAGCAAGTTATCAGGGGGGGCTCAGTGGAGGACTGTCTCCACACTGACATTTACTGCATCAGCTAATGACAATGGAAGATCGCTGATATGTTATGCACGTTTCGCTGGAGGTCAGACACGACGAGCAACCATCATTCTGCGGGTAAAGAGTAAGTACAAATATTTATTAAATTAAATTTATTAAATGTAACAGCTAACCATACACCCAAAACTCTTACAGCATTTATAGGATTGTCCTGCATTTGTTTTCTCTCACAAACTACATCTGCAATAAAAGTGATATTACCTAATCATAGTTTACATATGCTTTTGAAATGTATTTCATAATAATGACAATAATAATAGGCAGATGACCAAGTTTTCCAGTGGTGCGTGCAGTCATTATCAGCAATTAAGCATTTTTTAACCATTCATGAATACTCGAATGCATATCTCAGAAACCCCCAAAAGTTGATTCTGTTCATCTGGACGTAGCCTCTTCAGTGGGAGGAAGGCTTTGTGACTTCTTCAGTGGCTCGTCACACAGAAGAGCTACCTCAAGGACTCCACGGTCTGTCATTTTGTAACGTATTCTTTTACGTTACTCAATGAGAGTAGAATATTCTGAATAGTCTAAGGAGCTTGGAAAGAAAAGCATCTGGACTTCTTTGAGTTGCTTGAAGATGTTTCACCTCTCATCCGAGATGCTTCTTCAGTTCTAAGGTCAAATGGTGGAGAGTCCCAGATTTAAACCCAGTGGGAGTTTCCCCCCAAAGAGGGACAAAGGATTAATTAATTAATTGATTAATTAATTGATTATAAAAATCAGTTGGAAACCCATCTGGACCAGGGGCTTTTCCACTCTGAAGGGACGTTATTGCATTTTTAATTTCTTCCAGCGTCAGACTTTGTTCCAATTGTTCTTTCCAGTCAGAGTCAATTATAGGAATATTGAGATTGGAAAAAAAAGCGATGAACTTATTTTGAGCTGGTGCTGAATCTCAGGAATATAATTTAGCATAAAACTCTCTAAAATAGTTGTTAATAGCTTGATGATCCTCAGTTGATGAGCCATCTGATAAGATGAGTTGTGAAATAACACGAGATTTCAAAATGAGCTTCTCTGCTTGGGTAGTAGTTAATAGATCAATTTCAGTTTGTAAGGCCACTCTCCTCTTAATCAAATCAGGGGTCGGAGAGCCATATATGAGTCCGTCCAGGGTCTTGATTTCTAAGGATAACTCCTCAATATGCAGAATGAGAGATAAATTGTCCCCGGAGATACGCTTTAAGCGTCTCCCAGAGGGTCGAAGCTGAGATGCCATCCGTCCTATTTACCTGTAGAAAAAAATCTATTTGTTCTGTAATGAACTTCACAAAGTCTGAATCAGCCAGTAAGAGTGGATCCAGCTGCCATCAACAGGGATATTATTATTAATGTAGGCCAGCGCCACTGCAGGTTTCGGGAAACCTCAGGCGTTTCCGGTTGTGTGTGAACTGCAGAGTGGCTGGGTAGAAGAGACCTAACTTGACCTTTGCAGTGTGGACCTTCCTTTTGGACTCTGAGAAGGCTGCACGTCGTTTGTTGAGCTGTTCTGAGCTGTAGTCAGGAAATATGTGGAATCTCGATCCGTTGAATAGGAGCGGGCCCTTCTGTCTGGCGAGGCGTAGGATCAGCTCTCTGGTTTGGAAATGGTGGAGTCTGACAATGAACGGACGTGATCTGTTGTCACCATCTGCTGGTTTAGGAGCCAAACTTCTGTGGGCTCTATCCACCGATGGCGGCCTCTCGAAGTTGTTCTCCCCAAGCACATCAAAGAGTAGTTTGGCGATGAATTCCGTTGGTAGTGGACCCTCCGTATTCTCTGGTATCCCCACAATGCATATATACTGCCGTCTGGTTTAGTTTTCCAAGTTCGCCACCTTCTCTCTTAAAGCCTCTTTCTCTTTAACTAGCGAGGATTGGCAGGTCTCCATGCTGCTCAGTCTCTTGTCAACCTCATTCGTTCCTTCTTCCATGTCGGTAATTTGTTGGCCGTACCCACTCAGGATTGAATGCAGAGAAGCAATAGATGCCCGGTTCTCCTCCCGAAATGAGTCGATAGAAGGGACTGCTCTCACAGCTAGAGATTGACGAGGTACAACACAAATGCTACGGCAAGGAGGAGTCAGGACGCCAGGTCAGGGGGGAGATATCATCACCCCCACCCGAGATTGGGTACATAGCCCCAAGTGCGATAGGAGAAGGATCGTTGAGTGCGAGAGGAACTGACCTGAAAGATAGGATCATGGCCAAGCTTGAAACCTGGATCCCCCGTAGCCGGTTACCAAGATTACGTGAAGTACCCTCAGAAGGTCTGCTAGATTATGTTAATGCAGCACTGCGGACAATACCTACAACCACGATTACCGACACTAACAAGCTGATCTACAATACGGCAGCAGTGATCAGTGAGATGCTTGGCTACAAGTTGAACAGCCACAAGGGGCAGTACCCTCCATGGAGAAGGAGGCTAGAGGGCAAGATCAAAGTAGCGACAAAGAAGGTGCATAAGAAATACAGCAAGCTGTCCATACCTGAGGCCTTGGAAACTGCCACCAGAGAGATAGAAGGCAGGAGAATAAACCAGCTGTTCTCCACAGAACCAGCAAAGGTGTACTCTCAGTGGCAAGGGAACAATAATAATAATAAGAGAACAGCACCACCCAGGCTGGAGACCGAGCAACACTGGAAGAGCATATGGGAGAAGGACACAACCCATAACGGCAATGCTCAGTGGCTAGTGGATCTGAGGGCAGACCACAGCGACCTCCCCGAACAGTAACCATCACAGTGGCAGATATCCAAGAAAGGGTCTCCAGTATGAAGAATTGGACAGCACCAGGGCCCGACATGGTTCACGCCTACTGGCTAAAGAAGCTGACTGCACTCCACGAGCGTCTGGCAGCACAAATGAACCAGCTGCTAGTTAACGAGAGACACCCGGAATGGCTAACCGAAGGTCGGACGGTCCTGATCCCCAAGGACCCCAAGAAGGGACCGGTCCCCTCCAACTACCGACCAATAACCTGCCTCAGTACTACATGGAAGCTCCTGTCAGGCATCATATCGGCTAAGATGAACAGGCACATGGGTCAATACATGAGCGGGACACAGAAAGGAATTGGCAAGAATACCAGAGGCGCAAAACACCAGCTACTGGTAGACAGAACAGTCAGCCGAGACTGCAAGACCAGACTGACCAACCTGTGCACTGCCTGGATTGATTACAAGAAGGCCTATGACTCAATGCCCCACAGCTGGATACTGGAATGCCTAGAATTGTACAAGATCAATGGGACCCTAAGAGCCTTCATCAGGAACTCAATGGGGATGTGGCGCACAACACTTGAGGCCAACTCCAAGCCCATAGCACAAGTCACCATCAAGTGCGGGATCTACCAAGGAGATGCTCTGTCCCCACTGCTGTTCTGCATAGGCCTGAACCCCCTCAGTCAGATCATTAACAAGGCTGGCTACGGATACCGACTACGGAACGGAGTAGTTGTCAGCCACCTCCTGTACATGGATGACATCAAGCTGTATGCCAAGAGTGAACGAGACATCGATTCACTGATCCACACTACCAGGCTATACAGCAATGACATTGGAATGTCGTTCGGACTGGAGAAGTGTAGTCGGATGGTAACAAAGAGAGGGAAGGTAGTCAGAACTGAGGGGATTGAACTACCAGAAGGCAACATTGCAGACATAGAGGACAGTTACAAGTACCTGGGGATCCCACAGGCGAATGGGAACCATGAAGAGGCCGCTAGAAAAGCTGCAACCACCAAGTACCTGCAGAGGGTCAGGCAAGTCCTGAGGAGTCAGCTGAATGGTAAGAACAAGATCCGGGCCATCAACACGTACGCCCTGCCCGTGATCAGGTACCCTGCTGGGGTAATAGGCTGGCCAAAGGAGGAGATAGAAGCCACTGACATAAAGACAAGAAAGCTCCTTACCATGCATGGAGGGTTTCATCCCAAGTCCAGCACCCTGAGGCTGTACGCTAAGCGGAAGGAAGGGGGCCGGGGACTGGTGAGTGTTAGCACCACAGTCCAGGATGAGACAACGAACATCCAAGAATACATTGGGAAGATGGCCCCAACTGACCGAGTGCTCAGTGAATACCTCAGGCAGCAGAAACCCAAGAAAGAGGAGGGAGACGAGGAACCATCATGGAAGGACAGGCCCCTGCACGGTATGTACCACCGGCAGATAGAGGAGGTGGCTGATATCCAGAAATCCTACCAGTGGTTGGACAAAGCTGGACTGAAAGACAGCACAGAGGCACTAATCATGGCAGCACAAGAACAAGCTCTGAGCACAAGATCCATAGAGGCTGGGGTCTATCACACCAGGCAAGACCCCAGGTGCAGGCTGTGTAAAGATGCCCCAGAGACAATCCCGCACATAACAGCAGGGTGCAAGATGCTAGCAGGCAAGGCATACATGGAACGCCATAACCAAGTGGCCGGCATAGTGTACAGGAACATCTGTATAACCTGGAAGTCCCGAGGTCAAAATGGGAGATGCCCCCAAGGGTGGTGGAGAATGACCGAGCTAAGATCCTGTGGGACTTCCAGATACAGACGGACAAAATGGTGGTGGCTAACCAACCGGACATAGTGGTGGTAGACAAACAGAAGAAGACGGCCGTAGTGATCGATGTAGCGGTTCCGAATGACAGCAATATCAGGAAGAAGGAACACGAGAAGCTGGAGAAATACCAAGGGCTCAGAGAAGAGCTCGAGAGGATGTGGAGGGTGAAGGTAACGGTGGTCCCCGTGGTAATCGGAGCACTAGGTGCGGTGACTCCCAAGCTAGGCGAGTGGCTCCAGCAGATCCCGGGAACAACATCGGAAATCTCTGTCCAGAAGAGCGCAGTCCTGGGAACAGCTAAGATACTGCGCAGGACCCTCAAGCTCCCAGGCCTCTGGTAGAGGACCCGAGCTTGAAGGATAAACCGCCCGCAGGGGCGTGCTGGGTGTTATATGTATATTACTTCACGTCATTATGCGGGCCGCAAGTAGAGATGACATGGGCCACGAGATTGAGACACAGGCATTAGAGCCTCTAAATGCTTGCTTTGTTTTGGTTTCCTCTGGTGTTGAATTACCAAAAATAGAGAGGGTGCAGGCTAATATATGAAACAGGAAAAGACCTCCGTGTAATCCATTTATTTCAACAAAGTAACTGTATTCTGATTACCACCTTTGTAAACGGTAACTGTAACGGAATACAGTTACTCATATTTTGTATTTTAACCCTTTAAAGTGGAGCGGGCACGCTCTGTTTTGCGTAACTATTTTTAAATCCCTGTAGAACCGGAACCACGTAAGCTAGCGCAATAATTTTTTTTTGCATAGGAAACCGGAGGAGTTGTACTTACATCTTATGCCCTCAGCTTGTCCTAGGTCACAGTTTCTTTCCACATAGCTTTGCAAAAATTGCATAAAAAGCACTTGCTGCAACAAAAACATGATATTCCAGAAACACGCTTTGCCGATCCGATCAGCTGTTCGTAACACTTCCTACATTGAAATAGACGTCAACGCGAACTATCGCATGTCCGCCATTACCTGCCCGAAACCGGAAGTGATGATTTTTGCGGGAAATGTAGTTTTTTACTTGCAGGCCTTTTAAAAGTCATGTTTGACTTTATGCTTTTCTGGTCTTAAAGGGTTAAATATATAACGCCGGTACATGTATTCCGTTACTCCCCAACACTGCTCATGGTCATTGATTAATGGTCTTTGACCAATGAGCTTTGATCAGTGGTTGTGGATCAATGGTCAGGGGAATTTACATATTAATGATCAAGGAACTGACCTCCCAGCAGATTGTTCATGCAGTGGTGCTAGTTTCAGTCATTATGCAAATGTTATGTTTATAAGATTGGGGAAACCTGCAGTCATCTGAGACTGAAGAAGTCACTTGGATGAGTGACAAAACGTTTCTCCCACTAAAGATGCTATGTCCAGGTAAACAGAATCAACTTTAGGGGATTTACTTACCTGGATGATTGAGCATGCATCAAGACATATTACAGAAATACAATGACTGACAGAGGACTTGGATCTATTATGATACTAGACCTGATGCAGAGACTGAATTGTAAGATTTTCAGGGTTAGAGGGAGTAATGTGCAAGTCCTGGCAATGTCAGCAGAAGTCCACTGTCATCTCTACAGTCTTAAGAGTGTTCAGCTCCAGATTGAGCTGACTGCACCAGAGTACCAGCCGCTCAACTTCTTGCCGGTATGCAGACTCATCACCATCTTGAATGAGGCCAATGACAGTGGTGTCATCTGCAAACTTTAGGAGTTTGACAGCCGAGTTCTTGGAGGTGCAGTCGTTGGTGTTGAGGGAGAACAGTAGTGGTGAGAGGACACATCCTTGAGTGGCACCAATACTGAGGGACCGGGTTTCAGAGGTGATCTCCCCCAGCCTCACTTGTTGCTTTCTGTCTGTCAGGAAGCTGGTGATCCACTGACAGGTAGCTGGTGACACGCTGAGCTGGGAGAGTTTGGAGGAAAGAAGTTCAGGCACAATGGTGTTAAAAGCCGAACTAAAGTCCACAAACAGGACCCTGGCATAAGTTCCCGGGCGGTCAAGGTGTTGCAGGATGTAATGCAGCCCCATGTTCACTGCATCATCCACCGACCTGTTTGCCCGGTAGGCAAACTGCAGAGGGTCCAGCTGGTGGCCTGTAATGTCTTTCAGATGGGCTAACACCAGTCGTTCGAAGGATTTCATGACCACAGACGTCAAGGCGACAGGTCTGTAGTCATTCAGTCCTGTGATGGTGGGTTTCTTGGGAACAGGGATGATGGTGGAGCGTTTGAAGCAGGAGGGAACTTCACACAGCTCCAGAGATCTGTTGAAGATGCGAGTAAAGATGGGAGCCAGCTGTTCAGCACAGGTTTTGAGGCAGGAGGGTGAGACGCCGTCTGGTCCGGGGGCTTTCCTGGGCTTCTGTTTCTGGAATAGTCGGCTCACATCCTGAGTGTGTATTCTGAGTTTCAGGGAGGAGGAAAGGGGGGTGAGAGGTGTGGTGGAGGTCGTTGAGTCTGGATTGGAGAGGGTGGTGGTGGTGGTTGAGTCTGGATTGGGGAGGGTGGGGGTGGTCGTTGAGTCTTGATTGGGGAGGGGCAGGGTGAAGGGGGGAGAGGTGGAAGGTGTGTTGGGGGTCAATGTCTGAAGCAATGTCCCTGGGGAGGGGAGGGTGGGGCGTGGGAGTCTGTCCGTCACAAACCTGCAATAGAAAGTGTTTAACTCGTTGGCCAGGTCTTTGTTTGCTTCAATAGTGGGTGGGGGGCGTCTGTAGCTGGTGATTTCCTGCAGGCCCCTCCACACTGACGCAGGGTCGTTGGCTGAGAGCCGTTCTTCCAGCTTCTGGGAGTAGATGCTTTTAGCTGCTTTGATCTCCTTGGTCAGTGTGTTCCTGGCTTGCTTGTACAGGACCCTGTCACCACTTCTGTAGGCGTCCTCCTTGGCCTTACGAAGATGTTGGAGTTTAGGAGTGAACCATGCTTTATTGTTGTTGTATGTGCAAAAGGTCTTTGTTGGCACACACACGTCTTCACAGAAACTGATGTATGATGTCACAGTGTCCGTGAGCTCATCTAGGTTCTCAGATGCAGCTTCAAAAACAGTCCAATCAGTGGAGTCAAAACAGTCCTGCAGTTCCTGCTTTGCTGCGTTAGTCCACTTCTTCACAGTTTTGACTACAGGCTTGGCACGTTTGAGTTTTTGCCTATAAACTGGAATAAGATGGACCATGCAGTGATCAGAATGTCCCAAAGCTGCCCGGGGCACAGAGCGATAGGCATCTTTTAGAGTGGTGTAGCAGTGATCCAGTATGATGTTGTCCCTGGTGGGGCAGTCTATATGCTGTCTGTTATTATTCCTCAAAGTTGCAAAGAGATGTTTTGTCTCAAGTTCATTTCATTTCAAACAGAGTGTGAGCCCTTTTTAAGTGTTAGGCAGAAAAGGCTGAGGGTATTGTTGTTGCTCCACCATTGAGGGCACTTGAGTTTGAGAATGCAATAACTCAAGAATTAAGTCATCTGGTTTAAGTTCACAGGACAACTTTTGGAAAATCATCTGGGGTTTTCAAATTTATACCATACCTGCAACATCTAGGAGGCAGGGGGTAGCACTGGTGGATGCCAATATTTATTTATTTTTTGTTAAGATCAAAAGTGCTTCAAAAGCTTCTTCTCTTTTGCAGGAAACATACTGAATCTGGGTTGGTCCTTCACTGCTCCAGCCACCATAACTGGGTTAAAAGGGTCATGTCTCACCATTCCATGCAAATTCTCCTACAAAAACTCTCAGCCTAAAGACCTTCAAGTTATATGGTACTTGTATCAGAGGAACGAATACCCAGCTGTATACAACCAAGAAGGGACAGTTATTAGAAAGTTTAATGGTCGAACAAGCTTGACTGGATCAGTAACTGAGAAGAACTGCAGTCTTAAGATTGAAAGGTTGGAGATGTCAGACAACCATAACCAACTTTATCCATGGATAGATAAGAACACAATTACTTCCTACCACACCAAAGGTCACTCATTTTATGATGGATCTACTGAACTTATTGTTTCAGGTAAGCATTCATTAATTTCTTCAATTCAACTTTAATTCCATTGCTATACATCCAAGTTACTACAGAAAGAAACCCTTACCACGACAAACTGAGTCCTCTCTGATTTATTTTTTATTTATTATTTATCTGTATTTTAGTTTTGTGCATGTATAATTTGCAATGATTTGCCTCAGCATATAAATTGTAGTTAGAATCTTTAGCTTTTTCCTGGCACAGTGTTGTCTAAACCCAATAAATGTATTTCAATAACACTTAAAACTACAATACTTATATCAAACCATTAAGAGAGACACATAAACTAATGTGAAGAAATATTTATTTTCAGCTATCTGTATTTTTTTCTTCCCTATCACTTTTAACTAAGTTTGTTTAATTGCAGTTATTACTTCCTGCAAATGACTCAAAAGTTGCTGTGTTGCTGTAGCTCTCAATTTTTGCTTTGAATTAACAGAACATGCACCAGAACCACAGTTGAGCATTATTGGTATCCTCAGAGTGGGAGAGCAGGGCACTGTGTCCTGCAGTGTGCAGCATACATGTTTCTCTGCTCCCCCAACCTTAACCCTAAAGGGTTTACCTGGAATTGATCAGAACATGGACACTCTGGTATCTGAAGGGATTTGGGAAAGTAAAATAGTTCAAACTTGGACAGTAGAAGAAGAGCACCAGAGTGTAAGTTGTGCTGTTAACTACCCTGCGGGTCAGAGTGCCGAAAGGTCGATTCCACTGAATGCTGAATGTGAGTACCATGTAATATATTCAATGTGCAATATATTTCATGTACTGAATTTAATGTGACATGAAAATGTAACATTTTCCATTTATATCTCAGGCTCCATTTCGCCATTGAATATAAGCTCTACATCAGATGAATTTCTTGAAGGGTATGATAGCAAAGTAACATGCACTGCCTTATACACATGTCACAAGAATACACCAACTCTCACATGGAACTATGGCAGTGTGGCAGCATCCACTAATACAGAAAAGGTACCGGGGGAGACTCAGTGGAAGACCATCTCCATACTGTCATTTAAATCTTCACCCAGCGACAACGGGAGATCTGTTACCTGCTTTGCAAAATTCAAGGGGGGGCAAACACAAGAAGTGAGCATCAGGCTGCGGGTAAAGAGTAAGTGCAAATAGTAATTATCTTCATTTAAAAGCTCAGACAGACAGACAAAAAGTTATTAGAGTAGATATATACCAGAAAAAAATGAATGTTGTTAGTGTGGTAGGAATGACCGTCATTCGGCAATGTGATTGCAAAGTCTTTATTTACAATGTGCTTTTAAGCAGCTTTTCAGTTCCCCATAACTTTACAGCTTATTCATCTTGCTGCTTCTGCTACCTCTTCTCTTTCTTCTCTGGCCATGGCAGCTACGTCCATGTCTGTTTTGTCTGTTAAGATTTATTTTTAAGATTAAATAGTTCTTCAAAAGTTTTTTTTTTCTAATTTTTTTGCAGGAAACATACTCAATCGGGGTTGGTCCTTCACTGCTCCAAGCACCATAACTGGGTTGAAGGGATCGTGTCTCATCATTCCATGTAAATTCTCCTACAAAAACTCACAGCCTAATGACCTTCAAGTGATGTGGTACTTGTACCAAATCAATGGATTTCCAGCTGTATTCAACCAAGGAGGGAATGTTATTAGTAAGTTTGATGGTCGAACTAGTTTAATTGGATCAGTGGTGGAGCAGAACTGTAGTCTTAAGATTGAAAGGCTGGAGATGTCCCACAACCATGACCGACTTTATCCATGGATAGATAAGAACGCAATTACTTCCTACCACACCAAAGGTCACTCATTTTATGATGGATCTACTGAACTTATTGTTTCAGGTAAGTGTCATTGAACTCCCATTTACAGTCACTTCAACTTAAATCCAAAAAATGATTACAGAAAGCTTGAGTCAGGACTTCACTTGTCACTACATTCAGTCATTTAAAATTTACTTTGTTGGTTTGTTGCTTTTCTATAAAAAACAAACAAACTAACAAATGCGCAGTAAAATATTCAGTATAACAGAGTAACCAATGCATTTAATTCCCACAAACTGGCTGTTAAACAAATACTACAATTATGTAAACATTCATATTTCTGGAACATAGAACTCAGAAGTTACTGTATCACTATAGCTCTTGAATATTTCTTATTCACAGAACATGCACCAGAACCAGAGCTAAATATTATTGGTACTCCCAGAGTGGGAGAGCAGGGCACTGTGTCCTGCAGTGTGCGCCACGCATGTATTTTTGCTCCCCCAACCGTAACCCTAAATGGTATACCTGGAAAAGACCGGATCACGGACACACTGGTATCTGATGGGATTTGGGAAAGGAGAGTAGAACAAGTTTGGGAAGTAAAGGAAGAGCACCAGAGTGTGGCTTGTACTGTTAGCTACTCTGGGGGTCAGAAAGCCACCAAGGAAATTCCACTCAATGTTGAATGTAAGTTTAATGGGAGGGTTTACTTGAATTAAACAACAATTGCTATCATTAAGCTTCACTCTAACTTTCTTGCTCAGGTCCATTTCAGGAAATCACTATGAATGAACCACCAGGGGAGTTAACAGAGGGCATGGCGAAGAATGTCACTTGTTCTGTGATCTTTAAGTGCAGGAAAAACACACCAAGTGTCATCTGGAACTACAACAACATGCAAAGTTCATTAAACACCAAACAGACTCCCAACAATACATACACTATAGTGTCAAATCTAACTTTTATTCCCTCCCTAAGTGATGATGGTAAACTTTTGACTTGCACTGCTCAGTTTATTAGTGGGGAGTTCTCAACATCTGCAACTCTTACTGTAAAACGTGAGTTCCTACATGTCGCCCTCCTGATTGTTTGATACTTTACAAAATATACCTATTAGCTTTCTGTTGGAAAACTGATTTTGTTAGATTGGTAAAAAAAAAAATAAATAAATAAAGCCAGCCGCCAATTAGCTCAGGTTAGCACATACACAAGCAGAAGAGGAAGCCATTAGCTTGACTAGAATTAAAGCTAGCGTGTTTGATTTGGGCATTATATATGAACATATAGCTGAGTCATAAGCTGGAAGTCACTGAGAAGGGAAAAGAGGGAGAAATACAAAACTTTTAGATAATGTATCCAGAAAGACATTTTACATGTGCATTAAAGTGCCAGACCTGTAATAGATGGGCAACTTGTCCAGGGTGTACCCCACTTTTCACCCTATGAGCGTAAATTGGATCAGCAGAAGAAAATTGAAGGATTGCTAGATGGATGAAAAGTGCCACAAAACATTTGTAAAGAGAAAACTAGAAAGAAAAGTATAAAACCTGCCTCCATCTAGATTTAAAAGATTGTCTCCATTATTGCCCAGGGACCAACAATTTTTATAACACTTTATAAGTCTTATAACTGTTTCTATAAATCTGAACCAATAGGCTTATGGCTTACACCTTACATATGAGACCTACTTTCATCTAACTTTCCAAAAACACAAAAATACTCCTCTAGATGTTGAATTGTTATTAATTGGTTGTTATCATTTTCCCAGAATATGAGAGAGATCCATTTGAAAATTACAGTAAGTGCACTTGTCAGCACTCTCAAACTCTTTTTGTTTTCATCATGTCACATCTCAAGAGGATTAATTTAAACCAGCATCTAACATTTTTCCCATTACAGCAACCTCTGCTTTGCCTGCCGACGTCCCTTTAAGATTTAGTGCCTTGACGCGCTCCTGTGTGGTGATTCCCTGCAGTTTCCAGTACAAAGAGGATGAACCGATGACCCGTGGCATCTGGTCCAAAAAAAGCGGAGACATTGTATTCCATAATGGCCAAAGCTATGTAATTGACCATTTTAAGGGCCGAACCAAAATGTTAGGAAATCTAAATGAGGGAAACTGCTCACTGGAGATTGATGACATCAAGCCCTTTGACAACGGACCCTTCTGTTTCTATGCAGAGAAAGGACATGAGACACATACATTCAACAACAGCTGTGTATTTATTATCATGAAAGGTTTGGAGTCCCACTGTAGATCACTGAAATGTGACAAACACATTGCTTTCTAAGTATCAAGTATAATCTTCTTTGTGTTTGTCATGCTCAGCTTCTCCAGAAAAACCAGTGATGACCCCCGTTCCAAAAGAAGTTGATGCTGGTTCAACTATAACTGTTTCGTGTTCTGTTACACACACATGTTCATCACATCCTCCGGTGTTCTCATGGAGTGTCTCTCACCTCACCATTGAGGTCTCAGAGATCATGATGTCACGAGGCACCTGGCAGACAACTTCCACAATCACTTTTATTGTTACTGAAGGAGATGGAGTCAGAAACCTCACCTGTAACGCTATCTTTTGGCGTAACAGGGAACAAGCCCACACAGTCAGCTTAAATGTGAAGGGTTAGCAGACACACTTTATCTCTACTCTATATGTTATCGAAGTATTTCTTCTGTTGAATTGTGTTTATTAACCTCAAATGTATCTACATCACCAGGATCACTGATGTACCAGTTTAAATGTTCTGCTCCAATGGCCTTTCCAGTCTCATTTGTGGCTCTCATCATAATCACCTTAGCTGCAGTGTTTGCAGTGTTCATCTGGAGGAAAAGGTTGAGGAAATATAACATTAATTTATATCATATCATATTTCTGATAGTGATTGCAGCTGTCTGTGTAACGATGTTACAATGTGTTGACTCTGAAGCTGAAAATGTTTTTTTTCTCCTCCAACCAAATATAGGAAACACACAGATGAATCACTGAAACCACCACCTCGACCAGAAAAAAGGCAAGTTATTTTAACATAAAAAGTGAATAATAATGACATAATTCAGTCATGAGTCAAGACCTCTCATCACAACTGAATACAGGAGTTCGTACTTTAAAGATGTTCTAAAATGATTCAAAAGAATCTAAAAGCATCCAGAGCCTGCTTCAACAACATATCCATATTAATTAAATATAAATAAGTTTTATCAGTCATATCATATCTGACACAGAAAAATGAAGTTGAGATGGTCAAATGAGCTTTATGAGCAACATGATAAAAAAAAAAGTTGATGGTTGCAATGGTTGTTTTATACACCTGATGTCTATAAATGTGATGTTTGAGCTAATATTTGTAAAAGCATGTGTGAAAAATGTCGCTAATTTGTTAATAACTGTTATTTTTTTCTTTTTTAACGTCTCCACCAAAACAACCCTGTAAATATTTCTCCCTGTAATTTCACAGAAGATCACTTTGGGATAGATTATCCAGGTAACCATTTTGAAGGATTCCTTTGTGACTGTTCTCTTCATTGTATCATGTAATGAAATAAAGTGACTCATGTGATTTATTGTGTATAGACTGTGCCTTGCATTTTAAAAAAACTGACTCCTAATTGTCTCACAAAATATTTAGGAGATACACAGATGACAGAGACAGACCACCAAGGCCAGAAAAAAGGTATATCATCAGTGTTCTGCAAACTGAAGAAATACAGTAAAACAAACCAACTAACAATGCTTTGCTTTCAAAATAGGAGGTCCATTTGGAGTCGATTTTCACGGTAAGGAAAACAAAAAAAGAAAGCCACCATTTGTAACCCTGATATGAATGCTTAACTGGAAATATCCTGTTGATTGTACTCTTAATAGAAAAGAAGAGGATCGCATGGCATGGCAACATGAGAGGAAGCCCAGGTACTGTTGGATTTTGATTGTACAATTTTTTACTGTTAAAGTTGTTTCTCCTTCTTTTTCTTAAGTAAAACTGCAGAAATGTCTTAAAGACCTATATGGCCTCTAGCCACCTGCATTGAAATTCATATAAAACTGAGGTTATTGAACACGGCCCTAAACTATTTAGAAATATTGTATCTAATCATTGTGGGGAAACTTGTGGGGATAGGTTAATTGGATAATCCAAATTGTCACTAGGTGTGAATGTGCGAGTGAATGTGAGTATGAATGGTTGTCTGTCCCTATGTGTTAGCCCTGCGACAGACTGGCGACCTGTCCAGGGTGTACCCTGCCTCTCGCCCTATGACAGCTGGGATAGGCTCCAGCGCCCCCCGCGACCCTGAAAAGGATAAGCGGAAGCGAATGGATGGATGGATGGATGGATGTATCTAATCAGATGCTTAATCTGGATGGCACTACGTTGACATTCAGTAACACTGTGAGGAATCTTGGAGTTGTTTTGACCAGGTTTGACCTTTGACCTTTCAATGTGCATATTAAAAAATTTGTAGGATTGCTTTATTGTATTTACCTAATATCTCTTAAATTAGAAACATTCTGTCTCAGATGCTGAAAAACTAGTTCATACATATTTTACTTTTAGGATGGACTACTGTAATTCATTGCAATTGGGCTCCCTGAAAAGCCTTCACTTGATCCAAAATGTTGCAGCAAGAGTACTGACAGAGACTAGAAAGAGAGGGCATATTTCTCCCCTTTTGGCCTCTCTTCATCACCTCCCTGTTAATTCCAGAATTAAACTTAAACTCCTTCTCATGACATACACGGTCTTGAAGAATTAGGCCCCATCTTATCTGAAAAACTCATAGTACCGTATAAGCTCTCAGACTGTGGGCTTACTTGTCGTACCTAGTATATTTTAAAGTAGAATGAGAGGCAGAGTCTTCAGCTTTCAGGCTCCTCTTATGTGGAATCAGCTCCCAGTTTGGATTAAGAAGACACTCTTCCTACTTTTAAGATTAGTCTTAAAAGTTTCCATTTTAATAAAGCATATTGTTAGAGTGGGATTAGATGACCCTGAATCCTTCCCTAATTAAGCTGCAATAGACCAATAGGACTTCTTTTTCATTGACCTTTTTTCACTCACTTTATGTTTATATGCCACACTATATTTAATTATTAGCTATTATTAATATCTGGCTCTCTTCCACAATGTGTCTTTTATCCTGTTTTCCTCCCCGCACCCCCAACCTGTTGCAGCAGATGGCTTCCCCTCCCTGAGCCTAGTTCGGCCAGCTGTTTCTTCCTGTTAAAAGAGAGTTTTTCTTTTTCCTGTTGCCAAGTGCTTGCTCTATTTTTGGTCTCTACTGTGCAATGTAAAGTGCCTAGAAGCAACTGTTCCTGTGATTTTGCACTGTTTAAATAATAACTGAATTGAAGTGACTTGAACTGAATTGAAATCTTTCCTTTGTCTTGTCTTCTTCTTCTTATTATTATTATTATTATTATTGTTTTCATTCTATAGGCAGTCATTTTGGAGCCGATTTTCAAGGTAGTATTTGTAGTCTTCTTGTTTGTTTTTATATAATTTTTAAATTTCCCTATATAAAAGAAATATACATACACACATTAAGTAATATTTAAAAAAATGTTTATACATTCTGCAGACGCCAAGACTGCACTGCGAACATCAGTGTTGCCTATACGTAAGTATTCATAGCAGTACGACAACTGCCATAATGTCATAGTAAAAACAGTCATAAACTAACATGTTATTTTCTTTAACCCCCATAGTAAACACAGCAGCAATGTAACCTGTGGAGCTGTGTCCAAACCACGCTGTCCATCCCCAAAGGAGTGAGTTTTATTCATGCAATTTTTTCTTTAAATGACATACCAATGTGTTTTATTTCTTTATGTTTGAACAACCTGCTTCCATTTCTATGTTGTTTGATACAGTAACAGGAGACGACCATCCCCTTTCAACCCTGAGGTTAGTGGTGTCGCAGTGAATGACAAAATCCAAATCAACCAAACTTAAGACTTTTTTCATTAAATAACATTACAACATCCAAACTGATCGCAGATTATTACTTAATCTATTAAAAATGTTATACTTTCTCTAAAGTAATTTATTTTGTTATGCTTGATAACAATGCCAAGGTTAGTGTAAGGAACTTGAATTATTTATATGGATGAACTTTTTTTGAAACAAATCCCTGCTACGTAGACTTTGATTTATTTAAAGTTAATTTAGTTTGTTTTGTTGTGTTTGGAAAAAAACAAAAAAGCTAATTATTTAAGAATCATTTTAGATTAAAACTGAATAAATTTTTACTCAAAATTCTTGCAGAATCAACTGTACGGCAACCTTTGACTTCTTCAAAGACATCCCACAGACATCTTAATCTTTCAGGCTCATGTCTCCCAAGTCTCCTGTTTCAAAGGTTATCATCTAGTTGAACAGCCATTATCAACTGCAAAGACGCCTGTGGTGGCTTCTGTTATGAATGCATGCTAATGCAAACTGTACTGTTGATGTCGATGCATGATATGTGGGGGAAAGTTCTTAATGATACTGCAAGATCTAATGTTTTTATAGTTTAACTTTCACTTGGCTTTCTTTAAATTTCATTTAACTTGGTCAATTACAAAATGATCTAGTAACTTGCTTTGCTTAATCTTCTCACATGATAAACAGCAATAAACATGTTTTTTCTGACGTTGCCTCAGTTATTTGTACTGTTTAGTATTTTATTTTCAAAATTGCTCAGTTTCCAACTACTGTCTCACAGTCGCTGTGAAAAAGAAAAACCGAGAGTTCACATTTTAAGGCAGGCAAGAATAACAAACGCATTTTCATTCATTGTACGTCGCTCTGTTTGATCCCAAATAGTCTAGGCTACTAAAAGTATTGCATAGTAATCTATCTTTGGGTAAAAATACATTCTGAAAAAAATACATTTAATAAAACATATATTTACAAAGCATGATTCACAATTAGACATAAATGTTTTATGAGAGGTGTGTTATAATTCAAAGATGCTCTACAAAAGCACAAATACATGTGTATTTGTTGGAGGGAAACTTTCCTTTTTATGATATACTGTATGATCTTTGGTACTTTAAAAACTTATGACAACTACTACTAGACCTGGGTATTTTGAAATAAGCTTTGACGTGAAAGAATTCTGAATAGAAGTACCAGTACCAAATCATTTTTAGCAACAAACTAAATCAGTCTGACAAAAAGCTCATCTGTCAGCGTTTCACTAAAGAAACTGACAAGTAACTATTCATACAGTTATATTTAACATTCTTGAAGCAAATGATTTATCAGTACTAAGTTATTCTGTGCAGGGTTGTGACAAAAAACAGACTCGTCTTCTGGGATCAGATTTCATCATTCGTGAAAGTGCCTACAAAATTAGAACATATCAAATCTTCAGAAAATTGTACATCACGGAAAGTGGCCCATTTTTTTTTATATAAAATCCATCTGGATGAAGATTGGTGACATCCATCTGGATGTAAATCCATTTGTTAGAACAGCCTTATAATTTTGTTCATGGGTGAATCAAGATGGCGCCGGTGTGTGTGGCTGCTCGTCTGTCACTGCCAAGTTTGTTCCTGTTTATATTATTTCTAACTTTTGTCATCCACGAAACAAAGTCTCTGCTAAAGTATGATCGCCAGACACTACTGGACCTCCAACCTGTGGTCCAAAATATTGTGTCGTTTAGAGCTGGTGGCAGCAACCCCTGCCCCCAGTTGTATCGGCAATCCCGGGTTACCTGTACCGGGTTCCTAGGCTACCTTCTCGGCGAAGGCGTTATCGTTGCCGGGGTAAATGAAGCGGTCGGCTGGTGAAGCTAAAGGTTTAACTAAGGAATTGTTCTGCTGTTTTCCGACCAGCACATGGATTATTTCCAAGATTGTTTGTATCTCGGCATTTCCTAGATCCTGTTGATGCCTGTTTGGTGCCTGTGGTCGGCTTTGATGATGCTCCTTGGCCTCGCTGCCCATGCCCTCCCAGGCTAAACCTCCGCCGT
This sequence comes from Diplotaxodon limnothrissa, assembly GCF_057381915.1. Classification (NCBI taxonomy): domain Eukaryota; kingdom Metazoa; phylum Chordata; class Actinopteri; order Cichliformes; family Cichlidae; genus Diplotaxodon; species Diplotaxodon limnothrissa. The sequence continues at coordinate 9,621,749 of NC_140606.1, forward strand.
CAACATCATCGAAACCTGAGATTGCTGCGTCGGGTTTCTCGAGTTACTGAAACCGGTGCTCCAGCTGCAGCTCCTGCCAGGATTGCCCTGGTGAACGCCAGATCACTTTTAAACAAAACTTTTATTCTTTGGGACTTCGTCAGTTCCCGTGATCTGATTTTCTGTGACGTGGCTGAGTTTGGTGAGTCCAGTGCTCTATCTGAACTTTTACCAATGGATTGTGCTATTTTAATTCGCCACGGACGTCAGGCAGAGGTGCAGGCACAGCGACTGTTTACAAAAAGGATCACAAATGTAAGCAGTGTTTTCTACAGCCTTCGTTCTCCAGCTTCGAACTTACCTTGTTTTAGGTGAGTCGCTCAAACACGGTTTTCTGCACTGTCATCTATCGTCCCCCGAAATACAATAACAACTTCATAAATGAGATTATGCCCAACTTTAATAGTGTTCTTATTGTTGGAGATTTTAATATGCATGTATGTTGTCCTGATAAGCCACTGGTAAATGACTTTTTTAAGCCTTATTGACTCTTTTAGCCTGGTACAGTCCGTGCCTGGCCCTACACATGAGCATGGACACACACTGGATCTTGTTCTGTCATATGGTCTGCCTGTCACTAACTAGATTTGTGACTGTGCACTCTCAGATCATATGCCTGTGTTATTCAACGTTGGTTTTACACATACTGCAGTTAAATCTCGCGCTGCTGCTCGGCGCTGTCGGGTTGTTAACCCCTCCACTGCCGCGCCTTTTTCTGCTGCTTTTAATCAGCTCTGTGGCCCTTCTGACTTTGTTTCCTCTGACACAGAAGAGCTTAATTCCTGGATTTATCTCTCTGCACTGGCTGCCTGTGTCTTTTAAAGATAATTCTCATGTTTGTTTTTAAATGCTTTCACAATCTTGCCCGCCTTACCTCTCTGAACTTCTTCATCTCCGCACACCCTGTCGGTCTCTAAGGTCAGCTGACCAGCTGCTCCTGGAGGTACCGAGATCCAGGAGGAAGCTCAGAGGGGACAGGGCCTTTTCTATCGTGTGTCCTAAATTATGGAATAATTTGCCCTTGCACATTAGAGAGGCCCCTTCACTGTCCACCTTTAAATCGCGTCTTAAAACCCACTTTTATTCTTTGGCTTTAAACCTCAGTGAAACTTAGTTTCTCTTGTAATGAAATTATTAATTTAATTAATTATTTTACTTTTTCTTTTATTTATATCTTATGTACTTTTATTATATAGTTCCTATGTACAGCACTTTGTGTCAGCTGTGGTTGTTTTTAAGGGCTTTATAAATAAAGGATGATGATGATGATGACTACTTTTCTAACAATAAAAAGGCCACTACACTAGCCATTAAAATTGTACTTTGTATACAATATCTACACGCATTTGAATACAATATTTTATGTCATCTATTTTAGACACTAAGAATCTTTAAATCTGAACCTTTGTTTTAAAAGCTTTTGTTTTTTATGAATTCTAATCAGTTGTGAATTAAACAAATATCGATTGTCGATTTTCTTAGTTTCTTAGTTTCTTATGCGCATGATGCATTTATGCTGCCCCCGCTCAAACACTAACTGTTGTACAACTGGGTACAAATGTATTTGCATCAAAAGCAGGGCTGAACTGGTAATTTGACATTATGGTCATTTTCCCTGTGGGCTGGTGCAATTTTGGGCTGATGGGCCAGCTTGAAGGGATGCTGCGCAACAGACAGACCAGCATTGACAGCACCCCATTTGTTCAATCAAATCTCTCAATGTGATATATATATATATACATATATATATATATATATACACACACACACACACACACACACACACACACACACACACACACACACACACATATATATATATATATATATATATATATATATATATATATATATGTGTGTGTGTGTGTGTGTGTGTGTGTGTGTGTATATATATATATGTGTATATCTATATGTGTGTGTGTGTGTGTGTATGTGTATAACTCTCTTCACATTAACTCTGTAATTGCCTTCACATTTGCTCATGGCTTATTCCTACTATTTGTTGCCATTTTCAGGTTGTAACTCTGTAAATAAAAGAAAACAAAAAAATACATATTTTAGCGTTTCATCTGAAAGAGAGCTTGTTACAAGCATTATGCTATAATGAGTTTATCAAACATTATTCAGGCCAAATGTATTTCTGTTACATATTTTGAATGTACAATTACTTTCATATGTACATTTTCTAGTCTGCAGCTCTGTATTTTGTATGTTCCATCTTATTTTGTTGTTTCCCTCGTCTCGTCTCGTCTCGTCTTTTATTTAGTTTCTGTCGCCCCGTATTCCCATCCTATTGTCTTAGTTCCCTAATAACCTCCTGAGAACAGAGAGAACGTTTTATGATTTCCTACCTCTTTGAAGCTAAAAGAGCCCATACAAAAACATAAGATATCAATTGAAAGCCCAGAACGTCCTTTATTTGCCACATTAGGACTTAGTAAGGTACCTCAAATAAGTCCAAATATTATAGACAAAAAAACAAATGTCCATTACAGAGAACAAACGTACAGGGTGGTTCTCAGGAGGATACATCATCTTTTCATTTGTATGCTGTCTTTTTACTTAATTGTTTCCTGTCTTATTTCCACTGTCTCTTTCTCATGTTTCACTTTTTGTGTCTCCTTGTGAAGTCAGTCTTGTCTGTTTACTCAGTTGTCTGTCTTAAGTTAGCGTGTTTGGTCTTTGTGTCCTGCTACTTCCTGTTTTTTTGGGGGGTTTTTTTGTTTTTTTTCTTGGTGAGCTCATGCCCCTTGTGTGTTGTCAAACTTTCCAGTGTTTTCTTCAACGTAGGTTTCAGTTCCCATTTTGTGTTTTTTTTCCCCCTTTATTATACTATCTTTGCAATCAGTCTCAATAAAAAGGCCTGTTTGCCGTTAAGCTCAATTCTTGTTTGTCGTGTTTTCCTGGATCTTCACTCACTGAATCTGCACATCTTGCAGACTTTTGACAGAAGTGGATAATTAAATTTTCATATTTCACACATTCTGCAACTTGTGGGGACCAAATGAAAGTCCAGAGTTTGTGGATGTTGCAGATTCACCACCACATTTGAACCTGTGCAACTAACCAAAGGAAAGGAAGATTGCCACAGGTCACCTGATAGGATGCAGGCTTTCTGCAAACAGTCACAGTCTGACTTGAACAGCAGTTGCTTTTAGAGAGATTGTCAAACATTTGTAAAGTAATTGCTGTCAACTGATAAAGAAAGACAGATTGCTAATATCTTGCCATCAGTCTGAATGAGTGTTTGAGCACCACTCAACCCAAGTTGCTGCCATTTGGTTGTATTGTGGTTTTATTCCTATAGTAGTGATCACCTAATGAAGCTTTCTGAAGCACTTAAGGGTTTGTTACTCAAAGATTTTCAATACAGTGATCTTTGGTGCCATCTGCTTGCCAAAAGTATGAAGATCAGATTGAGCCTACAAGTTGAAATGAACTACTTCATTATGATTAACCACTCTACAGAGCTGAGTTGAGTGACTTCTTTACACTTGTAAACATAGATTTAAAAAAAAAAAACCCATATGAAATAATGTAAAAAACACAATCTTATATTAGGTTGGGCATATGCTTGTACTGTGAGCTCCTGCCTCTACAAGCTTTTGTAATTAACCAATGGACAGATACATTCATATATAATATACTATAGCTTATATGTATACTGGATTTCTTATGGCGGCAGCACGGTGGCACGGTGGTTAGCACTGTTGCTGCACAGCAAAAAGGTCCTGAGTTCAATTCCACCATCAGGCCGGGGTCTTTCTGTGTGGAGTTTGCATGTTTTCCCCGTGTTTGCGTGGGTTCCTTCCAGGTACTCCGGCTTCCTCCCACCGTCCAAAGACATGCAGCTTGTGGGGATAGGTTAATTGGCTAATCCAAATTGCCACTAGGTGTGAATGTGAGTGTGAATGGTTGTCTGTCCCTGTCTGTTAGCCCTGTGACAGACTGGCGACCTGTCCAGGGTGTACCCCGCCTCTCGCCCTATGACAGCTGGGATAGGCTCCAGCGCCCCCCGCAAAAAGGATAAGCGGATGGATGGATTTCTTATGTATGTTGTTCACCTGGGAGAATAATTGCTTGTGAACGAGTAAAAGAAAAATACAACACATATAAAATTCAAATTCAAAATTTTATTTGTCAGCTACACAATCATACACGGAACAACTTGCAGTTAAATGCTTATTGCTGTGCAATTCCCGGCCACTGAAAGTAAAAGAATAAATAAAAAAATAAAAAATCAAGTATAAATGCTCTGGATGGTGCATGAATAGAGGTTCTTAAGCACCTTCAGAAGTAAATGGAAGTCTCTAAGTCTTTTGAGGAAGAAGAGACACCAGAGTGTTTATGTCACGGGACCATGACAGATCCTGTGTGATATGAAGACCCAGGTATCTGAAATTGTCTACTCACTCCATTAGCACACCACTGACGATGCGCTATTTTATTTTATTAAATGCATTTCATTAAAATGCATATTACACACTGTTATGTGGGCCACATTGGTGCACTATTGCTCGTAATTTCGCACCTGCTGTGTGATAAAGTCCACAATCAGCTCCTTGGTTTAGGAGGAGGTTATTCTCCTGGCACCAGTTCTGCAGGTTCCTGATCTCCTCCAGGTAGGCCTTTTCAATGTTATCAGAGATCAGGCCCACCCTCACAGTGTCATCAGCAAACTTGAAATGGAGGCATGACATGGCTAACCAGTCGTAGGTGTACAATGAGTACAGCAAGGGCCTTAAAACACAGTACTGTGCCACTCCAGTGCTGAGTGAGATAGCAGGAGAGACATGATTTCACACCCTCACTGATTGAGGTCTGTCTTTGAGAAAGTTGAGGATCCACTGACACAGTGATGAGCTGAGTCCTAGATCCTTCCACTTGGTGAAACGATTTAAGGGGATTACTGTGTTGAATGCAGAACTGTAGTCCACAAATAGCATCCTAACATAGTTTCCCCTGCCAGAGACCAAATGGCTCAGCGTCATGTGTAGCAGGTGTGTTATGGCATCGTCTGTAGAGTGATTAAGCTGGTATGCGAACTGTAGTGGATCAATGGCGTCAGTGCTACTGGGCACTACTCATTGAGACTGAGTAGACTGGGGTCACCCAGCACTTGAACTCTTCACCCTCCTGCCCTTTGAGAGGCGCTACAGGAGCCTCCTGATTAAGAACAACAGGTACAGCTTCTTCCCTACAGCTGTCAGACTCCTGAACTCTGCCTTCTGACATCTGACCCACATTAAACTCATGGACTGAACATACACACACCCACAACCAACTGAACTGAACACACACAATGGACAAAAACAAACAAATGGATAACTGTACCCTCATACACACAATAACAACATGGACTGAACCACCACTCACAACCACTAGTACTTTATATAGCCTCTGTAGGAGTTATCCACATATTCCACTTATCTTAACTGCACTACTGTAAATGCTGCATATCTAACATTTCTGGAGTCGTCACAGTACACTAGGACCAGTTGGGTTCGACCACTAGAGTAGTAATGAGTGTAGCATGTAATCAAGGCTGGACTGGGACAAAAAATCGGCCCGGGCATTTTGACTAGAGACCGGCCCACCAGGATAAAGATTGAAAATGTGACGTCATTCAGGGGTAAAACCGTAAAGGATTCTGGGAACTTGTGGCAAGAGGGACTAGCACACGCAGGCTTTCAATTGAACTCAGTTACACAGCGATAAAAAGAAACCCACAAAATGGCAAGAAGCTGTTGTATTATTAACTGCAATAGCCGGTCGCATGACAGCCACGGGAAGCCGACGGGTAAAGAGATCGTTTTTTTTTTTTATCGGATTACGTCGTTGAAGAGAAATTTTTTAAGCCATGTTTCCGAAGTAAGAGCCGACAGATGGTCTGGATATACCAAATATAATGTCTCAGAACACTCCAGCTCACATGTTAGTCTGCTCCAAGCATTCCCACAAAGGTCAGTCTGTTGTAGTTAATGCGTCATTTTTCTTAACATAATTGGTGATATGGGTTACAAGCAAGTCTGGCGCTGAACAGAAATTGTCGCTCCTTTGTTTATTGTGCATAAATAGTAAATTGTCCTGACACAATATTGCGTTTCGCTTCTGTTATTATGGTACATTGACAAAAACATATACTTTTATTCACAGGATAAAACAGTTGTTTTGTATCACTAATTGTCCAGTGCGATTACAGCATACAGTATTATTGTCACTGCTACATTTCTGTGATGCTACCAGAAATTATTTCCACTACTAATTAATTACCGTTGAGCTCAAAGGTCCTATTAATAAACGGTTAACGAATGTGTATTTATGACGACGATTTGTGAGACTGGTAAACTTACCTTTGTTCGTACGATGGTCTTTACTTTCTACACGGTCATTTCAAGGTCCTGCACCCATCCGTCGGTAAACTGTACCTGGGCTTGTTGCAGTGATCTGAAGTTACTAAACTTCATGAGTGTATGCACTCACTCCAAGAACCGTATAATTATAAATCTGAGCGTGGTGAAAGTTGGGCAGCACGCTAACGTCTTTTGTCCACTCTGTGTGCTCATAAGGGTCTGACACTTTCACTCCTTTGATTTTTCCTCGCATCTTTTCTTTGTCTTTTCGTCGAGTCTGTCTTTGTACGGACCGGCATTGTTCTCCTTTTGTTTTGTACATTCCTTTTTTGTGCGTCAAAGAAAAAACAAGAAGGTATTGGAACCGGAGAATGAACGTTTTGCGGTGCTGCAAATGCTTGCATTTGATGCGGTACTTGGATTGTTTTGCCACGAGTTCCCGGCATGCAATGCGCGAAAATCACGTGATTGCTAAACAAGGGGGAGGGTGCATCCGGCCTCCTCGGCTGTAATTGGTCCAGCCCAGAGTTGATCATGACCAATTGGCCAATCCAACACCTTTCATTATATATACCCTTCCTAAAAAAAATAAAAAATAAAAAATCCATCGGCCCATAAAAACAAAAAATCGCCAGCGGCCCACCGGGCAAATGCCCGGTATGCCCAATGGCCAGTCCAGCTATGCATGTAATAAAGACCCCAGACCAGAAAATACGTTTAAATTGCCGGCTTATTATTCTGTAAAAACAGAGAATAGACAGTTGACACACATTACATAAAACATTCAACAACACATTTAAGGAAGAAAAAGAAGATATTTCCTTTCCCTTTTTAGTTCAGTCATTTTGGTTAATTTATCCTATTTATCTGAAAACCTTTTATTTGGCTTTAAAAGGATGTTATTTTCAACCTAGGTTATTGTTTTATTTATTTCAAGTTCTACGTTTGAGTTCTTTAATCTATTTGAATTAACACTGTGTTATTTTAAATCAAGTTTAGTTCTTTAGGCGCAAGATTTAATTTAATTTTCGTCTATTTCACTTTTGGATTTCAACCATTTCTTATTTTGTTTTAACCCAACAAAATTATTTACATTTCCGTTAACACCATTACAGCCTTAGAATGTAAGGTTGACCACAAATAAATTACAAAAAACAAAAAAAAATGTAAAAAACTGAAAACAATTCAGCAAAAGGCTGAATAACCCCTTAAACAAACAAACAAAAGAAAAAGAAAAGCTGTCTCTGTGTCCTTTAACTATTAATCCCGGAATTATTCTGAATGGTTATCCGGTGCTTTGAGAGTCCACTGTTCTTTTGCAGAGTTGTATGGATTAATCCTACCAGCTTTTTTTTCAGCGAAAGAGCACAACGTGCAGCAGGGGGCGTTTTTCCTGCTTGGCACAGTTCAATGGGTCCGTTGGTGGCTCACCATCTTGTTTCTTGCTCAGCGAATCAAACTCCGATTCTAATTCGGCATTTCCCGATCCAAACTTTAATGGCCTACCATAACAACAAAACAATGTGCATAAACATTTGAAAATAACACACGGGTAGCCCTTAAAAAACAGTGGCTTTTTTCTGCATTTTGTGCAGCATGAGCTGTTGGAAATGTGCTATATCAATAAACTTGACCTTGACCTTGATAGAACCCCAGCCAACTCCTCATGAAATCTAACTGTCAAATAAGTAGAGGTTCTTTTGACATTTTTACATTTTCAAAAGCAATTTAATTTACAGCTCAATAATAATGTAGTAAATATTGGGATAATAAAGTGGAAAAAAGAAGGTAATGATGTATAACTAGCAAGTTATTACCACTTAATCAGCAAAAAAAGTTATAGAATAGAATAGAATAGAATTCAACTTTATTGTCATTGCACATGCACAGGTACAGGGCAACGAAATGCAGTTTGCATCCATCCAGAAGTGCTTAGTGATATAGATATATTACAATATATATTAGCAATAATATAGATATGTAAGTATATTACAGAAATGGGTCTATTATGTTATAATGTACACGGTATGAAGTATGTTGTGAATATTCTATAACTATAAGTATGTACAGGCTGTAGTGAGTACAAGCTATGTACAGGATATGGACAGGATATAAATATGAAAAACTATACAGAATATGAAATAAATAACTTTACAGGAATCTGAGATATACAGCTATACAGAAATGGGAACTATGCAAGTTGTAAACAGTTGTAGGGTTAAAAATTATCGTATGTACAGAATGATTGTTTACACAGGGCTATACAGTAGTGCAGTTAAGGTAAGTGAGGGTGTGGATAATTTCTACAGAGGCTATATAAAGTGCTAGTGGTTGTGAGTGGTGGTTCACTCCATGTTATTATTGTGTGTTTGAGGGTACAGTTGTCCATTGTGTGTGTGTGTGTATGTTCAGTCCATGAGTTAACGTGGGTCAGATGTCAGGAGGCAGAGTTCAGGAGTCTGACAGCTGTGGGGAAGAAGCTGTTCCGGTACCTGGTGGTCTTAGTCCGGAGGCTCCTGTAGCGCCTCCCAGAGGGCAGGAGGGTGAAGAGTCCATGTGATGGGTGACTGGGGTCTCTGATGATTTTCCCAGCCCTTTTCAGACACCGCTTCCTGTAGATGTCTTTTATGGCAGGAAGTGGTGCTCCGGCGATGCGCTGGGCAGTTTTCACGACCCTCTGCAACGCCTTCCGGTCCGAGGCAGAGCAGTTCCCGTACCAGACTGTTATACAGTTGGTCAGGATGCTCTCGATGGTGCAACGATAGAAGTTCACCAGGATGTCTGAGGACAGGTGGTTCTTCCTCAGAGTCCTCAAGAAGAAGAGGCGCTGGTGAGCCTTCTTGACCAGCTTGGAGCAGTTGGTCGTCCAGGTGAGATCCTCGGAGATGTGGACTCCCAGGAACTTGAAGCTGCTCACACGCTCCACAGCCGTCCCCTTAATGTGGATGGGTGGATGTGGGTCAGCATTCCTCCTGTAGTCCACGATGAGCTCCTTGGTCTTCTCGGTGTTATTAAAAAAGTTATTAAGTAATAGGTAATTATATCAACAATAGCTACAACTGAGCAATATTAAATTGAAATTTATGGATCTTATTCCCATAGTGCTTGAAACTAACAGTGTAAATTTAATGTAATGGGGAAGGCTTTAGGACCTGGAAGATTTAGGGGAGAGTTTAAATCGGAAGTGGTAGTGAGCTCACTTTTTCTCTCTCCCACAAAACACGTAAGCACGATAGTGGCTAGATTTGTGGTGTGCAGAGACGCTAAGAAATTGTTGGAGTGCTAAAATAAAGCAGTAAAGATTCCTTTCATGTCAGGGTCAAGCTCCCATTCAACAGAGAGGTGAGGTATCAAAAATGTTTAAGGTCATGCATCTTTTACTAAAAGAGTATATTAAATTCTAATTGTGTGATGTTCATGATATCCTGTTCTCTTTCAGTATTGTGTAACATCACACTAGCCAAGCTGCATAACAGGTACATAATTCAACCTAAGTTATGACATCATAGTACAAGCTCCTGTAAAGCATTACTGTAAATCCATGCTGGGATGTAGCCTAAATTGTATGCATTCCTATGCAGGGCGGTCTGCATGTGTGACAAATAGAATTCTATTCTATTCTATAATTTTACTTAGTCCAAGATAATCAGGACATAATCAGATGCGAGATGTAATTTTAATTTATTGAATTTATGTTTGAACTTACAGATGGTTAATTTCCTGGAAATAAATAAATAAATACTTTAACAATACTAAGTTTCTTCTAGCCTACAAGATTAACTCAACCACAGAATGCTAATGACTTCTCAGGCTACACAGGCATGCAGCAGTTTTGCTACACAATGTCACCTCAACACAGAAAATCTATGAGAAACATTTGGAACTTTTACTGATTATAGTTTACAACATCATAACATTATTTTGAAAGGGGAAGTAGAAATCAGAGCCTCACAGCATAAAGTTGGATATGGTTTTCATGCCGTGAAACATGTATATATACGCTTTTCTATGCATCGGGGCACTCAAAGCATTTTATACAATTTGCCTCATTCACCCATTCTTACAAGGTCATTTTATATATTTCAGGAGTCCGATACCATGTACAAAATGTCTGGATTTGGACATGTTATCCTGTGCTACTATATTCTAGGTATGGCAATTTCTAAGAACAGATTAATGGAACACTTTTTAATCACAGTATAGCATTGTTGGGGGAAAACTCTGTAAAAGACCCAGGAGAAATAAAGACACAATGAGACAAGATCACTTTTTATGCTTTAACGTGCACACGGGTAAGCTGTTCAGAACAACTCACAACGTGTACAGAGGCTGGGCACTTTTTATAGGAAAGACAGTGAGAACAGGATAAGAAAATACAAAACAGATAAAATAAACAACTCCATATGTGGCGCTAGTCTCGTCAGCAGAGAGCTGGGAGAAAGCTGTGAGAGATAAAACAATCTAAAACAATATGTCCCAAAACAGTATGTCTTTGCTGAGAAAGTCTAAAAAGATAATTCTAAACTAATCTAACCATAGACAAAAGGGCATCTTTGTACATTTAAAAGAAGGTAAAGAAACATAGAATCATTTTTCCTGTAACATTCCCTCCTGTTTTAACTTATTTTAAATGTATACAACAATTGTCTGTGAAGGTTATTTATTAAGTATCTTAAGCAATTTTTTAATTTTCAAAATGTCAGCATAGCAGAAATGGAAATCATTTGGTCTAAAGAATAAAACAAAATAAAATAATAAAAAGAACAAAGAAAATCATAGTAAATGAAAATCATAGTAAATGAAATAACAAGTGGAATAAACAAGAAAAAATAATAAAACTAAACTACAAAAAATAAAGGATAAAAACCTTATATTTAAAACGAAAACTACAAAAAATAAAAGGATGAAAACCTTATGTTTAAAAGGATGAAAACCTTATATTTAAAATGAAAACTACAACAAATAAAAGGATGAAAACCTTATATGTAAAATGAAAACTTCAAAAAATAAAAGGATGAAAACCTTATATTTAAAATGAAAACTACAACAAATAAAAGGATGAAAACCTTATGTTTAAAATGATGAAAACCTTATATTTAAAATGAAAACTTCAAAAAATAAAAGGATGAAAACCTTATATTGTACCTGCATAAACTACTAATGTGTTAATCAGTGCATGATCACTTGACAAGTCATTTTTAATCACCACGTCATTCATTAGCAGTTATTACAAGTTCTCCTCTAACAGAATTGCAACGGGATGCTGTTCTTCTTGAGGCACGGCAACATAAGCAGTCATTGTAGTTGTTATCATCTTTGAAATCATTACTCTTAGACATGGCGGTGTAGCTGCTCCAGATGTGTGGTCAGTGACATATTTCTGCAGAATGGTCAAATTCTGCAAAGCTTCATAAATGTCTCCGCTTACAAACTCCTCCTTGTGATGCTGTTAGCAGGTCTAGAGTCAGTCTGTTCTGCAGCACCATCGTTCTGATGGCCTTCTGTTCTCCTGCTAAAGCCGGTCCCAGGGTCTTTGTCAAAGTTGATGCGTCGTAGCAGAGCATATCGGTTGATCTCCACATGATCCCGCACCTCGGCAGCTCCAATGCCGGGGATCAAGCTCTGTAAGAATTTCACTCCTCCTCAGATGCGAAACTCTGGTTCCTTTACTGCTTGGTGCCGTCCGTGCACATCCTGTCTGGTACTGAGTCTTTGTTTGTAGTGGCATCCGGTAGATAGGTGAGTAGGCAGCTCCCCCACTGCCCGCGATCCATTGTTCATCACACATACTGGCAGTTGCGCTGCGTTCAGTTTGTTTAGTAGAATTACATCAGGCAGTGGGTCTGAGACTTGGGGCCAGGTCAGTAGGTAGGTCTGTCCGGAACAGTTCACATTTGTGGGTGATGATGACCTCCAGGTTGCTTTTGCTGGGATGCTGTAGTTGGCCTTGGACCAAAGAGTACCGTAGCCTGGATGTGTTGCCAGGCCCAACAGACACCAACTGCGATCTTCAGGTATGCTGTACGGCCACAGGCCAGACGTCTGCGAGGATAGGGGCATATGGGTACATGCATAGCAGTCAGTTTTATTATTCCAGTGAGCTGTAGTGTTCATAAACTGCCACCAAAAGTTAGTGGCGTAGCCATGGGGAAACTTGGTGTACTGTCCTTTGTCATACAGTGTCTGCCTTTTCTTCATATTGCGTGACTTGTTGTCCCTCACGGAAGCAAAGATGAGGAGCCCGGCCATGGTCAGGGCCACTGCAGTTATTAAGAGCCACCACCTCATGACGACGGGACACACCCTCCTGTCGCGAGTAGACCCCCCGGCCAGGAAAGCTGACCCCTCCACCGGGCGAGATCACAACAAGTGGGCAAGCCTGCTGTCAGCTGTGTTTAGATGGCTTCACTTACTCGCCTGCAGTGACTCTGATGGATCCAGGATGGTCGTTCCGCAATTTTGCAAGCGGTCGGTGTAGTGAGGAGGACTTGGTATGGCCCCTCCCACCTGGGTGTGCTCCAGTTTTTCCTTTGGAGCACCTTGATCAGAACCCAGTCACCGGGCTTTAGTCTGCAAGACACTGGAGAAACATCATCAGGTTGTTGATTATGTACAATGATCTCTTTGTTTTCCAATAGCTTAGACATCCATTCTGCTAATGTGTTTTCTCTGATTGCTTTGTCTATTGGTTGACTGGTGATCGGCAGTGGGAACGGCCTGCCATGAATGATTTCAAATGGAGTTAGTTTATGGGAGCCTTGCGTTAAGCGCATCCACATTTTCACTAAACCCAAACATTCAGGCCACGGCCTTCCTGTTTCTGCCATGCATTTCCTGAGCCTTTGTTTTATAGTGCCGTTAGTTCTCTCTACAAGGCCTGCGCTCTGAGGGTGATAAGCACAGTGGTGTTTTATGCTGAAACCGAGTGCTTCAGAGACCTTAGTGATGACATCATTTACAAAATGAGTGCCGTTGTCTGATCGTATCAAAGCTGGGATGCCATATGTGGGTATGAAGTGATTGCACAGGCACTTTGCTACTGAAATTGCATCTGCCTTTTTCACTGGATAGATTTCCGGCCATTTTGAGAACACGTCTATAACCACTAGGGCGTATTTTGACCCTTGACATTCGCTTAGTTCAATAAAATCCATATGAATTGTGTGAAAAGGATAAGGTGGAGTGGGAAAACGGCCTCTTTTTGGTCGCAGATTTCCCTGAGCATTATATTTTTGACACGTCATGCACGTTCTGACAAATTGTTTTGCTGAAGTTTCAAAATTTACAGTGTAGAAATGAGAGTTGACAATACAGGTCATTCCCCCCGATGACAAATGCGTATAGCCATGAGTCACTAATGCCGCCATCTTGTGGAGAGATTTTGGCAGCACTGGCTTGCCATAACACATCGTTTGTCAGAACTGCACCGTGTTTTAGCCATTTTGCCTGCTCTGCTGTGCTTGCTGCTTTATGTTCATTTTTCAACACATCCAGTGGAATCTGATGTGTGTTTACTGCCATCAATGTGATGTTTGTCTTTTGTGCCGCCTGTTTTGCTGCTCTGTCAGCAAAGTTATTGCCTGTAGCAATGAAAGAGGCGTTGTAAGAGGTTGGCATGCTGAACTGGTTTTCCGGTTGGTGTAATCATTCCTCTGGTTTTCCAGATTTTTTGCAAAATGATGCACAGCAGAGAAAACATACTGGCTGTCTATATAAATGGTTATTTGTTTATCTTTGTGTATTTCACATGCGCAAATCACAGCTGACAGCTCAGCGCTCTGTGCAGAATATGAAGAAGAAAGTGGTTTTGCTTCTATTATTTTACTATCTGTGGTTACTGCGTAACCTACACAATTTCGGCCTGTGCTGTAAGGTCAAATGCTGTTCTCCTAGCTTCCACACTTGCTGATCATAAGGTGGATCTGGGCCTGGAGTTTGTTTAAATCTCAGAATGTTGTGATACTCGGTCGGTTTCTGGAAAGTGGATGTGGCGGGTGTCATTTAGCATGCACTCAGGTGTAATACCAGAAAAGAATGGCATGACTGCTATCTTAAGTTTTGTCAGAGCGTCTCTACCTAGCAAATTTACTGGACACGACGGGTCATATATGCATTTAATAAAGCACCTGCGGCCACTTGCTGTATGTACTAGTTCTAAAGGGGCAGTTAATTGTTGTACAGTTGTGTGGCCTGAAGCTGACTTTACAACTAATTTGTCCTTTGAAAACTGTAAGTTTAAGTGGCTGCCTCAAAACTGTTTTGCATTATTTCTCTGTGGCTTACTCCTACAATCTCGTGTGGAGTGACCTTCCTCTCCACGGTTCTAGCAGGCGTTGTCTCTATGTTATCTGCTGTTTCTGCGTGGCTGTCTGCAGCCTTGGTGTTTGTGACTTTGCTCGCCTCTCTGTTCCTGATAGCCACCTGCGAATTAGTGTTTTAGTCTGTTGTCAACACGTCAGCCTTATTTCTAAGTTACAGAATGCTTCTTCTCCTTTTTTTTTTTTTTTTTGGTTTGGGAGAATAGATGCAACTCTACATTTTCACTTAAGGCATTTTTAGATAATTTCTAGTTCTTCAAACAATTCATGGATCTCACACATTTCAAACTTTCAAGTTAGGGTTGTTTCCCATTTATACAAATATATACATATTTAACTTTGCATTGCTCACAGCTCATAGCTCACAGCTCTAAACCTAGGCATTTTTCAATCATATGCCTAATCACTATGTGTCACTGTGATTCTCAAGTATTGTCACAAGTTCGTTTAAATTCGTTTCCAAAACCAACAAAATAATCAAACAAAAACAAAAAACATAAACGTGTCAGGACACAAAAGAAAAAAGAAAAATGCTGCCACCCGAACAAGGCAGAAGTCTGCATATGTTGGCTTGTAATAGCATGCAGCTTGTAACATGGTAGACTAATGTGCCTGTGTTAATTCAGCTCCATATTATTGTGTGAAGTTGCACTGGGTTGGGAGTGGTTTTGTGTGTGTCACATTTTTGGTGAGCCAATGGCTGGAATGGGGTTGGACTAATTAGAGGCAGGTGTACTTGATTGCACTGACACACTGGTCTTCTTATAGCCCACACTACAAACACTGCTGTGTTGTTTTGTCTCTCTGTGCAGGTATGTAATGTGATGAAATCAGATATGTTTGGGATGGATGGGTTTTGCCCTATGAATTTTATATTAAGTGTGTCGTTTTGTCTCTCTGTGCAGGCCAGGGCCTATTATATGCCACAGCCTAAAGGCAGCAGGGTTGCAGAGGCTTGAGTGACCACTGACTATATGCTTGCAGGGTGGTGGGTCTCCAAGGACAACTTCTAACCCTGTTAAAGGCAACATGTGGAGTGCAACTTGGCTGTGTGGCATAGCTGGCTCTGGCCTTGGGACTGTGTGTTTTTATACAATTCTTAAGTGGGACACTGGACTGTTTTATCTTTTATCTCTTGATATATTTTTTGTCAATAAATTATCTTTTAGAATTTTATTGACTGACATCTTTTTGCCCATGACTGAAACGGTTGGTCAGACCTAGAGTCTTTCTTTGGGTGTGTTACAGCAGCTTCTGCTCTAAAAGAAACATATAAATAAAAAGAAAAGAAAATGTGTAACATGCTCATCAGCTTAGCAGTGTCTACATATTTAATTCAGCTTCTCAATCCTGTAGTTGTAGCTGTTGTCTACAGGGTTTTGCTTATTGGTTGTTATTATAGGTGTGCTCTATATCTCAGCAATGTGTCATTCTAGGATGATAGGTTTCAAGCTGGTCAAGTGCCTCTATGCACTTCATTAGTTTAGTTATTCTCTGTATTGTCTTCATCTCACATGTCATTACACTGAGTTTCAGCAAACCTTAAGCTTGATGCAGACTACTGCTTAACAATTATCCACCTCACATCATAACCGATTAAGGTGCCTCTTCATATTAATATTATGTCATTGTTAATATTATCCTCTTTGTCTTATATAACAGCAATAGCATATTAGAATATTTTATCAGTGTGTACCACTATACTACTCCTGAGCCAATTTGTTAGTTAGGATCATCTTATTCAGCAAACAGATAATTTAGAATTCATCCAATCTGCGGTCACATTTGTTCTCTCTGTTGCATGGCGGACCAGGCAGTTCTATTATAATATATTATTTATATTTTATTTTGTATCCATCAAGGGCTTCAGATGACCTGCAGAATCATCCTTTTCCCAGGGTGGAGACAGTTACCTTTTCACACACTGTCCTTGGCTGAACAATGACACAGCCTTAATATACCTTATTTATTTTATTAAAATATTTTCGTGTGAATTATTTGCTTTATATTCATTTTATACATTGTGGGCATGGTCATCATGCCAACTGTGTTTCATTGATAATATCACTTTACAGGTTGTTATCCTTGCTATTATTAATTTCAAATACTCTAAAGATAATTTCTACTGTAACTTTCCCTTTGTTCATCTTTATTTCGTACTTTTTATATTTATATCTACTCAGTGGGGTCTGTTTTCAACCCTTTTAAACTACTACAAAACTACTGTGATCTCTAGTTTTCACTTAATAAGGGATTATTATGTTCTTCCTGATATGGGTGTTGCTGCAGATGCGGCTGCAGGAGTGAGTGATGGTTTACTAAAAGGATTGTGGGGACTGCACAGTGTCTCGTCTTCTGGTTTTACTAAACTGGCAGTTGAGTTCTGTTCTTCTGTTTATATTTTGTTTTCTTAAATCTCTCAGTTTACAGACACTGTTTTTGTCCGGCGTCTGGACTTTTCTTTTCTCACCACTGCTCGTCAGCAGGAGTGAGTTTTAATTTCACTTGCTTGATTACCCATCTTATTTATGTATTTACTTATTTTTGTTTAAGTAATATATACACAATACAGCTGCTATCACCTTCGCTGGTATTAGAGACGAGAGTGGTTGCTCACACGCCCTTCTACTTTCGGACTATTTCCAAAAGCGGTGTGAACTTTACGAGACGGAACTCGACCGTTCTCTCAACTCACCAGCACGTCAGTGAATAGCAGTAAAAGAAAAACACAGTAGGAGCAGCTCAGTCTCTTATTGGACCGTGAAAATTCAGCTTGCTCCATTAATTAAAACAATACACACATTCACATTCACAGCTTCGACGCGCGCGCGACCAGAACCCTTATGATAAGGGGAGCTCCCAGAGCTACTTACTCCCTAGACCCAGTCTAGACCCAGCTGGGGGAGCTACCCAGAGCTCCAAAGCTACCAGTCGACGAGCTCCCAGAGCTACCAGTCGACGAGCTACGCTACCAGTCGACGAGCTCCCAGAGCTACCAGTCGACGAGCTACTTCCGCTATTTTAAATTCCCTGAATTCAAAATGCGCTTTTACGCAAGATTGTGTCAGTGTGTCTGTATCTACCTGGTCAGTGTCGCCGGGTCTGGTCCACCTCGATCGGGTCCCACCACCGTGGGTCGCTTTCTAAGACGTTGGCCAAGACCCGAATTTAACGCTCTTGGACTTTTATCACACACCTGGTGTGTGAGCTGTCGACAGACGAACAACGTGGACTGGTCACGGAGATGGGACACGATGGAGGCGCTCCGGCTGTCGAAGGACCAAGAAATGTTGGGGGAAAACTCTGTAAAAGACCCAGGAGAAATAAAGACACAATGAGACAAGATCACTTTTTATGCTTTAACGTGCACACGGGTAAGCTGTTCAGAACAACTCACAACGTGTACAGAGGCTGGGCACTTTTTATAGGAAAGACAGTGAGAACAGGATAAGAAAATACAAAACAGATAAAATAACTCCATATGTGGCGCTAGTCTCGTCAGCAGAGAGCTGGGAGAAAGCTGTGAGAGATAAAACAATCTAAAACAATATGTCCCAAAACAGTATGTCTTTGCTGAGAAAGTCTAAAAAGATAATTCTAAACTAATCTAACCATAGACAAAAGGGCATCTTTGTACATTTAAAAGAAGGTAAAGAAACATAGAATCATTTTTCCTGTAACAAGCATCAAATCTATCTATCTATCTGTCTGTCTGTAAATATTTTGATTTTATCTTGTATATTGGAAATAGTTTGCATTTAAAATTATAATTTATTTTAAAATTATTATAAATTATTTTAAAATTATAATTTATTTTCATTTTTCTCACAACCCTCTTGCAGGATATATTTGGTGCAGCTCCAGTGCTTGGCAGGTAACAATGCCGAGTAAAATCAAAGGATTGTTGGGTTCCTGTCTTGTTATCCCTTGCAGTTATGATTACGATCAGTATCCACCGAAAAGACCAGATCGTGTAGTGTGGTATCAGGATGTGAGCAGAGGATATCCAATAGTATATGACAACTGGAACTGGAATGATGTGTTGGACATATTTAAAGGAAGAACACGTGTATATAGTTCTTCACACCATCGGACATGTAGTCTGTTGATTGACCCAGTGACCTTGGCTGATCACAGTCAGAAGCTTTATCCCTGGGTGGATCCTGAAAATGTTGGATGGAGAACCTACCCTTTCTAAGACACAACTGTAACAGTTGAAGTAGTGGGTAGGTAAATAATTTAAGATTTCACTATAAATTGATCACTATGTTGTTATATGATTATGTAAATCTTCACATTTTATGATTTAAGGCACAGCAGATCCACCGGTTATCGAGATCTTTGGGAACACAGTGGTTGGGCAGTCTGTAACAGTGCAATGCAGTGTTTACCACACTTGTCCCACTTATCCCCCAAGTCTGAGGCTCAACATCCCCCTGCGAAACGAACGTCTAACTCATAGCCGTCTATCTGATGGAAGATCCAAAACTATGGTGACAACCACTCTGTTCATAGAGAAAGAATATCAAACTGTGGAGTGCTATGTGGAACACCGTGGTGGTCGCTCTGCATCAGCATCCAGAACCTTAACCTCACAATGTATGTAGTGAAAGTAAATTGCATTTTATCCTACGCCATCTTTGATATTTAACCATTTTTAATTGTATCCCAGGCTCCATTTCAGGGCTGACTGTCAGCTCTGCATCATATGAATTTCTGGAGGGAGATCCAAATAAAGTAACCTGCACTGTTTCATACACATGCTATCGAAATATTCCAACTGTGACATGGAATTATGGTAATATGCCAGCCTCCTCTGATACTAGCAAATTATCAGGGGGGGCTCAGTGGAGGACTGTCTCCACACTGACATTTACAGCATCAGCTAATGATGATGGAAGATCGCTGATATGCTATGCACGTTTCCCTGGAGGTGAGACAAAAGAAGCAAGCATCACTCTACGGGTAAAGAGTAAGTACAAATATGTATCTAAATTTAACAGCTAACAATACACCTAAAGCTCTTACAGCATTTATAGGATTGTCCTGCATTTGTTTTCTCTCACAAACTACATCTGCAATAAAAATTATTTTACCTAAGTTTACTACATGCTTTTGAAATGTACTTTAATACTACTACTACTACTACTAATAATAATAATAATAGTAATAATAATATTTCCAGTGGTACCAGCAGCCATTATCAGCAATTAATCGTTTTTTTAAACCATTTATGAATATCTGAATACATATTTCAGAAATACAATGACTGACAGAGGGCTTAGACCTGATGACGGATTTGTTAGATTTCCAGTGTTAGAGGGAGTAATGTGAAAATCCTGGCATTGTCAGTAGTAGCAAATAAGCCTGTGTATGCAATGTGCCTGTCACACACGCAGAAAGGACTAGCGCAGACTGAAATCACAAGAGTTGGTTGTTTATTTCTTCCACAGTCACCAAGTGCAATATCTACAAGTGCGGGGAACGGGTCCAGGGGTTCCAAGGGTCATGAGGGCAGTTTTAGGAAAACACTCCAACACAAATACTCCTCCTCTCAGCTCGCACCAGGCCGACTCACCCACTCACGACTAACCAGGGGTAGGAAGTCCTCAGGCAGGCAGGTAGAATCTAACACAGAGACAAGTGAGTGACATGAGACTAGTTCGCGAAAATTACTCGAAGAGGCTAATGGTAAATGGTAAATGGCCTGTATTTGTATAGCGCTTTTCTAGTCCCTAAGGACCCCAAAGCGCTTTACACAACCTGTCATCCACCCATTCACGCACACATTCACACACTGGTGATGGCGAGCTACATTGTAGCCACAGCCACCCTGGGGCGCACTGACAGAGGCGAGGCTGCCGAACACTGGCGCCACCGGGCCCTCTGACCACCACCAGTAGGCAACGGGTGAAGTGTCTTGCCCAAGGACACAACAACCGAGACTGTCCGAGCCGGGGCTCGAACCAGCAACCTTCCAATTACAAGGCGAACTCCCAACTCTTGAGCCACGATCGCTAGAGAATCGGCAGTACACTAACAAGAGTTACACAATAATCCAGCGACGAGGCACCTCCAGCCAGCTCCTTGAGTGAGCGCTGATCACAGGAGATTGTTTGCAGGTGTGGGAGCCAGGGACGGGAGCCCACAGAGAAATCCGCCCCGGTGGTGCGCTGAGTGCGAGAGGGAAGAGAGAAGGGACAATAGACGCAAAAACACTTGTAGCCAGACTGGGCTAGCCGGGGAGGCACAGGGCCATGACACTGCCATTCAACACATAAGTTATTAAAGAGTTTCCTCAGTGTGGTGGAAACCAAAACAGAAGTAAAATGACATGGAACATTTAGGGATACAAATACAAATAATGGAGGTTAATATTGTTATCTGACTTTGGGATGTGTGCACTCAAGTTGTAGTAATAAGATCACAAATGTTTTTCTGTCATCATTCTTCAAATTTGAAAATAGATGTTTTGTTTCAAGTTCATTTAATTTTAAATAGAGTGTGAGCCCTTTTTTAGTGTCAGGCATAAAAGGCTGAGGGTATTGTTGTTGCTCCACAATTGTGGGCACTCAAGTTTGAGAATGCAATAAGTCAAGACTGAAGTCATCTGGTTCAAGTTCACAGGTCAACTTTTGGAAAATCACCTGGGGTTTTCAAATTTATACCATACCTGCAACATCTAGGAGGCCGGGGGGTAGCACTGGTGGATGCCAATATTTATTTATTTTTTGTTAAGATCCAAAGTGCTTCAAAAGTATTTTCTCTTTTGCAGGAAACATACTCAATCAGGGTTGGTCCTTCACTGCTCCAAGCACCATAACTGGGTTGAAGGGATCGTGTCTCATCATTCCATGCAAATTCTCCTACAAAAACTCACAGCCTAATGACCTTCAAGTGATGTGGTACTTGTACCAAGGCAATGGATTTCCAGCTGTATTTAAGCAAGGAGGGAATGTTATTAGTAAGTTTGATGGTCGAACTAGTTTAATTGGATCAGTGGTGGAGCAGAACTGTAGTCTTAAGATTGAAAGGTTGGAGATGTCACACAACCGTGACCGACTTTATCCATGGATAGATAAGAACGCAATTACTTCCTACCACACCAAAGGTCACTCATTTTATGATGGATCTACTGAACTTATTGTTTCAGGTAAGCATTCATTAATTTCTTCAATTCAACTTTAATTCCATTGATATACATCCAAGTTACTAGAGAAAGTAACCCTTACCATGACAAACTGAGTCCTCTCTGATTTTAAAAAAAAAAAAGTATAATGCCACAATCATAAGATAAGATAAGATAAGATAACTCTTTATTGTCATTGCACAGTCATACATAGTACAGTAGTACAATGAAATTGGAAAAACTGTCCTACGTCGGCACTACATATAACACAACACGACACGATATGACACATCACAACGTAACAAACAACACAACACAGTATATTAACTTAGTATAAAAAAGAAGAATAAGTGTATGTGTATTGCACACTGTTATTATTGCACATTAATTATTATTGCACCTTGTTATAAATATAAATATTATTGTTATCGTTTTAAACATTGTTACCTCCCCCTAAAAAGTCCAGGGAGGTATCCAGTCAGGTCAGCTATTTACATTGATCAGGGCTATTGCCCTGTTGTAAAAGCTGTCCTTGAGTCTATTTGTTCGGGACCTCAGCAGCCTGAACCTCCTGCCAGACGGCAGCAGCTTAAACACCCGGTGTCCTGGGTGTGTGCAGTCCCGTAGGATGCTGCGTGCCCTCTTGAGACAGCGAGTGCTGTACAGGTCCTTCAGGGAGGGAAGAGGATGTCCAATGATTTTTTGGGCCATGTTGATGACCCTCTGGAGTGCCTTTCTGTGTGCTGTGGTGCAGCTGGAGAACCACACACTGATGCAATATGTCAGCACACTTTCAATGGAGCAGCGGTAGAAGACGGTCAGCAGCTCCTTCTTCAGGTCCATTTTTCTGAGGATTCTCAGAAAGTGGAGACGCTGTTGGGCCTTCTTTAAGACCGCAGAGGTGTTAGAGCTCCATTGGAGGTCTGTGTCTATGTGCACACCCAGAAACTTGAAACTGGAGACCCTTTCCACGCACTCCCCGTTGATGCTGACAGGCTGCAGCTCGGACTTCCTCCTTCTGAAGTCAACTACCAGTTCTTTTGTTTTGGTGGTATTGAGGTCCAGGTTGTTGTCTGCACACCAATCTGACAGCCTCTGAACTTCAGCTCTGTATGCAGTCTCATCTCCCCCTGAGATGAGCCCCACCACAGTGGTATCATCTGCAAACTTGATGACTGTGTTGTCTGGGTGGGAACTAACACAGTCATGTGTGTACAGAGTGTACAGTAGGGGACTCAGTACACAGCCTTGTGGAGAGCCGGTGTTGAGGCTGAGGGCTGAGGAAAGATGAGGCCCCACTCTAACTCTCTGTGCACGGTCTGAGAGGAAGTCTCTGATCCAGCGGCAGGTGGTGGAAGGAAGTCCAATTTCCAGCAGTTTATCTATTAGTCTGTCCGGGAGTATCGTATTGAAAGCAGAGCTAAGGCCTTGTGGCAAAAGCTTCTGTGGTTTGAAAAGAATCTTCATTTTATATTTTCATTATTTATCATTATTTTAGTTTTGCGCATGTATAACTTGAAATGATTTGCCTCTGCATCTAAGTTGTACTAAGAACAAGTTGTACTAAGAGAGTTTTTTCCAGCACAGTGTTGTCTAAACCCAATAAATGTATTTCAATAACACTTAAAACAACAAAACATTAAGAGAGGCACAAAAAATAATTTGGAGAATTATTTACTTTCAGCTATCTGTATTTTTTTTCTTTCCTATCTCTTTTAACTAAGTTTGTTTTATTACAGTTAATAACTTCTGCAAAGTTGCTGTGTTGCTGTAGCTCTCAATTTTTGCTTTGAATTAACAGAACATGCACCAGAACCACAGTTGAGCATTATTGGTATCCTCAGAGTGGGAGAGCAGGGCACTGTGTCCTGCAGTGTGCAGCATACATGTTTCTCTGCTCCCCCAACCTTAACCCTAGAGGGTTTACCTGGAACAAACCAGAACATGGACACTCTGGTATCTGAAGGGATTTGGGAAAGGAAAATAGTTCAAACTTGGACAGTAGAAGAAGAGCACCAGAGTGTAAGTTGTGCTGTTAACTACCTGTTGGGTCTGTGTTTCCACAAACCCCGCTAATTCTAGAGACTTATTCATCATGAAGAAAACAAGACAGTCGATCGATCGATTACTTGCGCAAGGGAGGCCTCTCATCTGTGTCCAGCACGACAATGACCCCCGATGATGGCCTCCTCTCGCTGCCTTTTATTAACAAACTTCAAACAATAGTTTACAAAACACCTCCCCTTGCAACCCCCTTTGGTTACAAAGACAAGGCACTGTATGTAAATGTATATGTGTGAACTTCTGTAAGAATGTGTGTGTGTGTGTGTGTGTGTGTGTGTTAGACCTCCTGCTGACCAAAGGGTCGTAAACGCAGGAAGCCTACATCAAAAGAAGCAGATCTTCCAGATAGGATGTATCTGCAATAAAACATTACAGCCCCCCACCAGAACCTCGAGAATCTGGGGGGAAGGACAGTGGAGTTTCATCAGTTAAAACACTGTACAAATGGTAAACATAAAAATGACAAACATCTAACAGTTCAACTCTAACACTACCCTGCGGGTCAGAGTGCCAAAAAGTCGATTCCACTGAATGCTGAATGTGAGTACCATGTGATATATTCAATGTGCAATATATTTCATGTACTGAACTTAATGTGAAATGAAAACTCTTTATATCTCAGGCTCCATTTTGCCATTGAATATTAGCTCTACATCAGATCAAACACAAGAAGTGAACATCAGCATGAGGGCAAAGAGTAAGTATAAATAGTAATTATCTTTATTTAACCGCTCACTTTAAGGGCCGAACCAAAATGTTAGGAAATCTAAATGAGGGAAACTGCTCACTGGAGATTGATGACATCAAGCCCTTTGACAACGGACCCTTCTGTATCTATGCAGAGAAAGGACATGAGACAGGGAGTCCCACTGTAGATCACTGAAATGTGACAAACACATTGCTTTCTAAGTATCAAGTATAATCTTCTTTGTGTTTGTCATGCTCAGCTTCTCCAGAAAAACCAGTGATGACCCCCGTTCCAAAAGAAGTTGATGCTGGTTCAACTATAACTGTTTCGTGTTCTGTTACACACACATGTTCATCACATCCTCCGGTGTTCTCATGGAGTGTCTCTCACCTCACCATTGAGGTCTCAGAGATCATGATGTCACGAGGCACCTGGCAGACAACTTCCACAATCACTTTTATTGTTACTGAAGGAGATGGAGTCAGAAACCTCACCTGTAACGCTATCTTTTGGCGTAACAGGGAACAAGCCCACACAGTCAGCTTAAATGTGAAGGGTTAGCAGACACACTTTATCTCTACTCTATATGTTATCGAAGTATTTCATCTGTTGAATTGTGTTTATTAACCTCAAATGTATCTACATCACCAGGATCACTGATGTACCAGTCATTTGTGGCTCTCATCATAATCACCTTAGCTGCAGTGTTTGCAGTGTTCATCTGGAGGAAAAGGTTGAGGAAATATTACATAAATTTATGCCATATCATATTTCTGATAGTGATTATAACTGTCTGTGTAATGATGTTACCATCTGTTGACTCTGAAGCTGAAAATGTTTTTTTTCTCCTCCAACCAAATATAGGAAACACACAAATGAATCACTGAAACCACCACCTCGACCAGAAAAAAGGTACGTCCTTTGAAAAAAAAAAAAAAAAAAGGAAAAAATAATGACATAATTTAGTCATGAGCACTTGATACTGAGCAAAGACCTCTCATCACAACTGAATACAGGATTTGGCAGAAAAGTGTCTACACTTTAAAGGTGTTCTGAAATTATTCAAAAGAATCTAAAAGCATCCAGAGCCTGCTTCAACAGCATATCCATATTAATTAAATATAAATAAGTTTTATCAGTCATATCATATCTGACACAGAAGAATGGAGCTATGATGGCCGAAATGAGCTCCATGAGCAACATGATAAAAAAAGTTGATGGTTGCAATGGTTGTTTTATACACCTGATGTCTATAAATTTGATGTTTGAGCTAATATTTGTAAAAGCATGGCAGAAAAATTGTGTTTCTGATTTCTTGATAATTCTTGTTATTTCTTTCTTTTTTTTAATGTCTCCACCAAAACAACCCTGTAAATATTTCTCCCTGTAATTTCACAGAAGATCACTTTGGGATAGATTATCCAGGTAACCATTTTGAAGGATTCCTTCTTGACTGTTCTCTTCATGGTATCATGTCATATGAAATAAATTGACTCATGTGATTTATTGAGCATAGACGGTGCCTTGCATTAAAAAAAAAAATCAGACTCTTAATTATCTCACAAAACATTTAGGAGATACCCAGATGACAGAGACAGACCATCAAGGCCAGAAAAAAGGTATATCAACAGTGTTTGTTTTGCAAACTGAACAAACACAGTAGAAACAAACCAACAAACAATGCTTTGCTGTCAAAATAGGAGGTCCATTTGGAGACAATATTCCCGTTAAAGAAAACAAAGTAAGCCTTAATTTCTAAACCTGATATAAATCTTTAATTGGAAATATCCTGTTGATTGTACTCTTAATAGAAAAGAAGAGGATCACATGGCATGGCAACATGAGAGGAAGCCCAGGTGCTGTTGGATTTAGATTGTACAATTTTTTACTCTTAAAGTTGTTTCTCCTTCTTTTTCTTAAGTAAAACTGCAGAAATGTCCTAAAGACCTATATGGCCTCTAACCACCTGCATTGAAATTCAGATAAAACTGAGGCTATTGAACACGGCCCTAAAAATCATCGAAATATTGTATCTAATCAGATGCTTAATCTGGATGGCATTACGTTGACGTTCAGTAACACTGTGAGGAACCTTGGAGTTGTTTTTGAAGCAGATATTTCCTTCAATATAGAAATTTTAAAAAATTTGTAGGACAGCTTTATTGTATTTATCTAATATCTCTTAAATTAGAAACACTCTGTCTCAGATAATGAAAAACTAGTTCATGCATATTTTACTGTTAGACTGAAGTACTGTAATTCATTGCAAACAGGCTCCCTCAAAAGCCTCCCTGTTAATTCCAGAATTAAACTTAAACTCCTTTGTATGCCATACACGGTCTTGAAGAATTAGGCCCCATCTTATCTGAAAAACCTCATAGTACCGTATAACCCCAATAGAGCACTTTGCTTTTAGACTGCGGGCATACTTGTGAGAGCCAGAGTCTTAGCTTTTAGGCCCCTCTTTTGTGGAATCAGCTCCCAGTCTGGATTCAGGAGACACCTTCTCCCTTCTTTTAAGATTAGTCTTAAAAGTTTCCATTTTAATAAAGCATATTGTTAGGGTGGGATTAGGTGACCCTGAATCCTTCCCTAATTAAGCTGCAATAGGCCAATAGGACTTCTTTTTCGTTGACCTTTTTTCACTCACTTTATGTTTATATGCCACACTATATTTAATTATTAGTGTTGGAGCTATTTGTTCTTATTTTTTATTATTTTGAAATTAGTTAAAGTTTGTTGTTAGTTTACTTATATTTTGGGATTTATTTACAAGTTTATTTGTTGTATTTTGTTTCAATGTTTGTTTGATGTTACTTTGTTAAATTAGTCAGTAAGAGCTGTAGGGCCATTTTGTTTCTATAAAGAAAGAGACTGGTATAGGACCAGCATGCACTGGGGTGGGCCTATGGTTTTTTTTTTACCAGAGCAGGAGAAGCAGCAAGAAGTAACAAAAAAATGGATCTTGTTATTGCTTGCCAAACTGGATAAATAAACCATAAAAATGCAACTTTCAAGTTTGGACAGTGGACTTCTTTTGCCTGCGTACGAAATATTATCTCAGTGCAGCAGTGGCTTGTGGACTTTTAATTGTGGGATGTTTGGTTTGTCAAACAAAAGGAATTGCCACTACATAAAGTAAAAATAAAAAAAAAACCCGTGGACAAAGGAATAATCCTTCATTAATGGATATGTTGGATATATGGATTTCAAGGATCACCGTCGAACTCGAATAAAAGTTACTGGATCGTCTGTGAGTACTCCCAACAGATTTGATGTTGAGGCCTGGATCAACATGTCACTCGTTCATCAAAACTGGTGAGTGATAATATTGTTTAAGCCGTAAAGGAAAACGGTGAAGCTATTGGAGTTTAAAGACATTATTTCACTACAAAGACTGATGAACTGAGTTTTGATGTACTAAATTGGTGCATAATTGGATCGCTAATTGAAACATGCCAACGCCCTCTGTGGAAATGTTTGTTCGCTGCAATCAGCAGGTAAATGGATGTCATGTTTGTGCTCTATGCTATGGATTCTCAGTGTGCTGTGCATCTTTATAATGTTTGAAATAATCCAAGAGGACAATAAAAATGTCGGATATTAAGAGTAAACAAGAGGATGACACTCAGATGCAAGCAGAGAAAAGAAGCATCAAATTTACACCAAAAGGTTTGGATTGGTATATAAAGACATGCCAAGAAAAGCGGAGTTCAATGTGTAAGAAAGCATCAAAGTATATGGGGAAAATTTCCGCTTTAATGACCTCACATGAACGTTAAGGACGTGTCTTCTGAATTTGGGAAGTTTATTAAATGCTATCAAGATGCAAACGCTTTGCAAGAATCCTTTTTTAAGTTTGCCACTGCCATAAGATGAAGTGAAAAGGCAAACCGCACATTATCAGTCTAAGGTGACAGCATTCTCTGTTTTTATGGACAAAGTAAAGATTTGGTTGCAGGAAACAGGCGAGCCGTATACTGAACAAAGCAATACTGTTCTTAATGATCAAGCTGTTGAAAGTTTGGATGAAATAAATCCTGAAGACAGTGTCTCTAATATCTCAAGTGTAAAGCCACCTTCGAAAACATTGTCACAGCAAAGTCGAATTTCATCAACATCTTCCGCACGCATTAAAGCTGCGGCTGACAAGGCAGCGCTCATGGAGCGACTCGCTGCATTAAAGAAAAAATATTCTATTGAAGCGCAAGAGGAAAAACTGAGAAAAGAAAAGGAGAAACTGAGAAAAGAAAAGAAATTATCCTTGGAAACAGAGCTGGCAGCAACCAATGCAAAGCTTCATGTCTTAAAAATAAACTCAGTTTGTAGCTCTGAGCGTTCTGATGGAATGAACTCTTATTTTAAAAGAGGGCACGTACAAGAAGCGCCTAGTTTAAATCCTTGTGCTGATACATTTGTTCCGGCAGAAAGAGATTACTCTGGTACAAATTCTGCATTCTGAATCACAAGTAATCATACCTAGACAAAGTCAAAACCAACATCAGGTGGATGATTCAGCTCAAGTGACGCAGCAAACACAGCCTCAGTCTCCTACTTTGACTGAGAATTGCACGAAGGAGATTGTCAATATTATGCAAAAACAAAATGACATCACTACTTTGCTTGTAAAACAAAATTTATCTTCTGTCCTCCCAGCCAGAAACATCCCTATGTTTGATGGAGCCCCTTTACAGTACAGATCATTTATGAATGCCTTTGAAAATGGAGTGGAAGCTAAAACTGATAACTGGAGCAACTGTTTGCATTTTTTAGAGCAGTTCACTAGGGGGCAGCCTAAAGACTTGGTGCATAGTTGTCAGCATTTACCTCCTGAGCAGGGCTATTCCACAGCCAAATATCTTCTTGAAGAACATTTTGGGAATGAAAATAAAATTGCCTCTGCATATATGGAGAGGATTGTGAGTTTGGCACCTATTAATGTTTATTTACTCACTCTCAAATACACACATAGGACCAATTTACTAAGATGTCAATTATAAGATTTAGATATGTTCTTGCTATTGGAAGACTTTTTCCCAGACTTTGTACAAGGGAGGCGGCAGATTAAAGGCATGCTTATGGTCAGAGGCAGTGAAACAGTTCTTGCACACAGCCTCACTGAGAAATGTCTAGAAGAGTTCAGACCTGCAGTCGATGTGTGACACGTGCTTTAGTAAAACCTAAGTTCTAATTAGTGTAATGAGACCTGGAGTAATAATATAAAAAAGTATGAATTATGAATTGCCTACAGTGGAGTGCTTGCATGTTGATATTTTTCTCTTATTATTGTGTTTGCGCTATTACTATTGCTACTCCGTCTTACACATGTTTTAAAAGCTCTTTCTGTACTTTCCTCTTCATTACTCTTTCTCCCTCTAACACACATATACACTGACAACACAAATTCATGGATGTTCATCTAACCTCTCTCCTCCTGAAGCACACTGTCTTCATGTAGCAATAAAGATTACATTTAATTAAACATAGTTAGTGTTATAAATAGTAACTTTTCTAAAGGAGGCTGGTTGGCATAAGATGTGCCAAGACAGCTAAATGAGTCTTTGCCATCCCCAGTAGACAATCAGTGGCCCCATCAGACTTTCAGGTAGCAGTGGTACAGTTTGGTCCAATTGGAGCTCAAAAGGATGCCTGCCAGCTCTAACTGGACCAAAGAAGTAAACTGAACAACAAGCAGTGTCAATGTCCTCAATACACCTTGCAAACCTAGAGCACTTATCCTCGATCCTAGGAGAAGAACTCAGTTCCCAAAAAGAAACTTCCACAGTTTAAATGAAAAACGTCAAAAGAAATACAGCAACAGTGAAGGTGGAAGGTGGGGAAAAAAGCTAACTGAATCATACCTTTGTTCACTTATTTTTCAGACAATTTATTTAATATCTTTTTGTTGCTATATATAGACACTTTTGAAAATTGATTTTCCACAAATTGCTTTATTTGCAAGATTATTAAGTCTTAAATGTGAAATGCACAAAATCTGGTACTTTAGAATAATGCAATTGGTGATTTTTAATAGTGATTAATTTATTTTCCTAGCACTATTCCAAACTGTCTTTACAATACATGAAATACAGCAATAAGAGTCGCAGAGCTTTTTTTTTTTTTTAGCTTTATGGATCCCATGTAATGATTTGTTGTTAGGACAGTGTTATACCTGAATAAATTGAATATTCAGCAGTTTAGTTCATTCGATTTTTCTTGGTGTACATCTTTAGTACCCCATGTTTAGCCTGCCGCAGGTGTTGGTTATGGAGCAGCTGCAATAGCACTGTAGACTTTAAGCCGTATTTAAGATTTGTCTTCATATCAAGATCTTATTGAAGGGATGTGTATGAATCAGCCGCATTTTATTTTATAGTTATACATAAATGAAATATAACTTTAAAGTAATTTATTAATTGCATCAGTGTTTTACATTGGCAATCATAAAAGGCAATTTGTTACAAGAGAACATTTACAGGCAATATTAAAAAAAAAAAAAAACAGATTTGGAACAGGGCAGCACGGTGGGGGCAGCACGGTGGTTAGCACTGTTGCCTCACAGCAAGAAGGTCCTGAGTTCAATTCCAACATCAGGCCAGGGTCTTTCTGTGTGGAGTTTGCATGTTCTCCCCGTGTTTGCGTGGGTTCCCTCCGGGTACTCCGGCTTCCTCCCACCGTCCAAAGACATGCAGCTTGTGGGGATAGGTTAATTGGATAATCCAAATTGTCACTAGGTGTGAATGTGAGCACGAATGGTTGTCTGTCCCTGTGTGTTGGCCCTGCGACAGACTGGCGACCTGTCCAGGGCGTACCCCGCCTCTCGCCCTATGACAGCTGGGATAGGCTCCAGCACCCCCCGCGACCCTGAAAAGGATAAGCGGAAGCGAATGGATGGATGGATGGATTTGGAACATTTTGACGAAGGACAAAAATATTAAATATATTTAGTCATTTTTCGCACTAAACTTTAAATCCTCTTTGGGTTCTGGAGAAACGGCTGGAAGCAGTTTGAACATGAGAAAAAATATTAAGACAACAGATTAGCAGAGATTAGCAATGCCACCAAGAGCAGAAAACTTGCACTTGTACTGCTGGTGCTGTTGCAGAAGTCACCCTGGCAGCAGTTAAGTTCTCGAATGAATCCTTTCTCAAATACAGTTTTTGGTTTTTGGCAAAAAAACTTGGAGATGCAGCCCTTTGCAGTTGCATGTGCCCCTTCTGAATTCACTGAGGAAATTAAAAGATTTTTAGTACACTGCACTTTTTAACAGAGGAATCTCTGAATATTCTTATGAACAAAGGATAAAGAAACCTGTTACCTGTTGCTGAGAAGCAGAAGTCCTCATTTTTGTAGCAGTGATGTGTTTTTTTGCAATTTTGTTGATCACAGTAGAAACACTTTTTTCCATTCAGAGAGAGGATATTGCCAACTGTGAAATATAAAAGTAAATGTAATAATTAGAGAAGAAAGATTATGGAAATTGGATTATGAGGTTGAAGCCTTAATTCCTTTTTCAAAGTTAATTCATCAAGTAGGTTTTTCCCAGCTCGTTAACAGGTTTAACAGCAAATATTACTAATATACAAAATACAGGGACTCATCTCTTATTCATTTTGGACACTTTTTGCTCATGGAACAATGCCAGTTCAAACAATAACATCCAAATACTGAGAAACACAATGAAAGTTACCAGAGATTTCTGTGTTGCAAAGGTCAGAACTGCAACACTTGGTGGTGAAAAAGTTCCTGCCGACTCCAGTGCTGAAAGAGCCCTCATCACAAAATCCAGCACAAGTTTTCACTGTGACATCAACTTTTGAACTACCTGCAGCCAAAGTGTAGCCATTGTAAATTGGGCTAGTGCAAAGCTGATTAAAACAAGAACTATAAAATACTATACCTGCATATGTAATCTGTCTGATTGAAGCACACTGAGTACTGAAAGAACATTCTGTTGTCTTATTGCAGTTTTCAGAGGATTCCCCTATGCAATCATAACATTTCAGTGCACAGGCTGACAAAACACAAGATATGAAAAAATAAAGTGAAGTTAAATCAGTGTTTCTTTCAACATTTGTACAAAGCATGAACATATTCTTAAACATTCAGGCTAATTTTAGACAATAACAATTTGACAAGTATTTGAAAATAGGTCTAAAGTATATGTGTTTTAACAACATCTGGGAAAAAACACAGCAAGCAGATGGGGGAGAGAGGAAATAAAAGAGAGCACAAAGAGAGGCAAACAAGAAAAAAATGGAGATCCAAAATGTAATTATTGCTGATGATTAAATGCAACAGTGGTATACAAATGCAGAGAGTGAAAAGATGCCACTGAAGAAGTGCTTCATGGAACATCCTATAGTCTAAGCCTACATAACTAAGGGATCGTTGATGGTCATCTGATCCAGCCCTACCTATCAGAATCCAAATCAGTAACAATCTGCACTTTGTGAAACACGGCTGCTAGCAAACTTCAGTGATTTGCAATCCATGTCATTTGTGCAAAACTAGAAACATCTTGTCTCAGAGTGAAGCTGAGAAACTAGTTGTCTTGTCATAAATTCATCATTTATTACTCTTTGGCTTTTTCAGCTGGTAATTCATTAGTTTCAGGTTGTCTTAAAAACTCCATGAAAAGCCTTCTCTCATACTGGCTTTTCTTGATTAGCCCCTTGTTAAATCCAAAATTGAATTTGAAATTTTTCTCATCACATACAATGTCTTGAATAATTAGCCCCCATCTTTTACTAAAGGTCGCCTTGCTCTCAGACTGCTGTTTTAATTGTCGTTTGTGTTGTGTTACAACGGGAGGAAGCCTTAGGTTTTTAGGACTTTTGTTTTGTTGAAACAGTTCCTAGTTTTGATTCAAAAGACAAATACACTATCTGCGTTTAAGATTGAGGAACAAAATTTTCCTTTTTGCTAAAGCATATAGTTGAGATTGGATCAGGGGTCCTAAATCCTCCCTTAGTTATACTGCAATAGGCCTATTTCTTAGTATTTCTTATTTACTCACAATGTGTTTATGCACCATTCTATATTTAATCATTACTCATTGTTCATTTATCTGTTTTGATTTTATATACTGTTTTGTTTGTTTGTTTGTTTGTTTGTTTGTTTGTTAATTAGTTAGTTAGTTTATTTGCTTGTTTTAATCAATTTTAAATCATGCTTTTTATTTGTTCTTGTTTCTAATGTCTCTGTAAAGCACTTTGAATCACCTTGTTGTTGAATTGTGCTATACAAATAAACTTGCCTTGCCTTGCCTTGCCTCTCTTCCACAGTGTGTCAATGTCCTGTGTTTCTCCCTTGACCCCAAACCTGTCAGATAACTCAGATGGAAGCCTTGCCTGAGCCTGGTTCTGCCTAAGGGTCTTCCTGTTCAAAGGGAGTTGTTTTTACAACTGTCACCAAGTGCTTGCTCAAAGGTGGTCGTTTGGTTGTTGTAGTTTGTCTTTATTGTTGTAGAAATAAGCTGCCTTGAGGTCACTGTTGTTGTGGCGCTATATATAAATGAATTGAATTAAATTGAATTTAAATAACAGATTTTGCTAATGCTAAATAACGTTTTTGCTAGCTAAGCACCTTGACCACCAGCATGTGTGATGTAGAAAATATGGGGTGTGTAAAAGTTTATAATAAAATAACTCCTTTAGGACATTAGCAAGTGTAAGGGCAAGAAATGTGTGATTGTGACAAAAAATAAGACACCTCTCCATAATTGAAATTTCATTATAATAACATATTATGTTAAATGCTCTGGTTGTTCAAATATTTTAATTTCTTTAGTAGTTTCAAAATAATGTGTGTCCCAGTCTCCAAACAGACACACTACTTAAAGAGTAGTTATTCCTCCATTGCACCACAAGAGGGGGTATCTCCTAAAATGAGCAAACAAAAAAATAAAAAAAATTAAAAATAAAAATTAAAAATAAAATAAATAAATAAATAAATAAATATATACAGTGCCTCGGATCATCTGATCAGGGAGATGAAGTTCAATCATCTCCCTGAGATGATTAAGCTTTAATCAGAGCAACACTGAGCTGGACAGCGGACTTACAGCGTATTACAGAGACATTTATGGGTGTAACAGCAATAAAGGCGATTATGAACTTGACAAATACTCCCACTGTGGAATCGGAATGTGTAAAACAAAAGTTGTCTGTTAGATGACAGCTGACGATGTTTGTTGTTAAACGCCACACTTGATGCGTCCTACCCACCCCCGTCATTCTCGGCAAGAAGAGTTTAACTGGTCACAGAGGTGCAATGTTGCACATCCGCAACAGGCAGCTTGAGCAGCTAATGTTGAGCTAGTTAATAGCCCTCATTGTCATCTGTTGTGATTTTATTTTGAAAGAATGCTTCCTGTTATGCGGCGGAGTATACACCAGAGTCCACTTCTGATTATTCCTCTATCTAGATAATAAGTATCTTCAGTATTCATGCAGATTCTGCTGGAAGACCCATCTCTGCTAACAGCTAACCTTTGAACACGCTGTTGTGAAATGAATGGAAAGATATTGTGATAAGATTCTCTGCTCAAAGTGAATTGCACACAGTTCTAATATGTGGGGAGGTCATTTATCCAAATTGAATGGCCTTCTCTTCCTGCAAAACTACAAACAAGCTACATTAATTACATACATTAATTACATGTGGGTGCTAAACGAGGTGCTAACCAAAACTTTTGCACGCTGGTTAAGAACTGAAGAACCTCAGGTCACACTGCTAGTGACACAACAAATGAATAGCCCTCTGTAAATACAATTTACAGGTGGCTTACAGAGCCGGTGTGCTCTAATAAAACGCATGCAGGTTGCAGTATGACATAAGTAAATGAAATTAGGTTGAAATTAATTGAGCTACACATATAAAGTTACACAAAATACCACGCTGTGTTGTAAGGGAAAGAGGAAGTGATGCTGCCTGGTCTT
The DNA here is from genome assembly GCF_057381915.1 of Diplotaxodon limnothrissa. Classification (NCBI taxonomy): domain Eukaryota; kingdom Metazoa; phylum Chordata; class Actinopteri; order Cichliformes; family Cichlidae; genus Diplotaxodon; species Diplotaxodon limnothrissa. The sequence continues at coordinate 9,657,284 of NC_140606.1, forward strand.
GATTTCTTTAACGACTATGTATTTATTTATTTTAAAGAAAGGTGTTTTTGTTAAAGATTTAATTAAAATTTACTTACATTTAGGGAACAGCACAACCCCAATGGTCAGCATAAGGAGATGCATTTTGAGATGGTCACATACAATTTTGCTCTTTTCTTTTAGTTTCTGTTAAGTTTGTAAGCAGTTCTTATGAGAGGGGGTTGTCTTTTTCCTCAGACCACTTCTCCATTCCTCCTTTGATGACAGATTTTTTTTAAGCGTCTTAAAAAAGAAACTGAATATGAAGCCATTGTAAACTGAATTAAATCATTTACATAGCTTACAATTAGTTCAGCTGTTTATGACTCAATACACTAAACTTGCAATGTCAAACAACCAAAAGGTTCAAGCTTCATAGGGCCGTAATTAACTCAGAAATCTGAGTCCTTGTTTTGCTGCTGCTTTTGTAAAGCTCTATTTTCAATATTTAAATTGTCTCTTTTGTGAATTTGTTTTAAAGTTAATGATGCATTTGAATAAAACTGAACTTGTATTATTATTTGACATTATTATTATTATTATTATTTGATTATTTGATTATTATTATTATTAATTGATTATGTAACAAATAAAATTTGAATTTGATTTATTTTGATTTTACTGTTCCATCAAATAATTATTTTCATACACAGACTTGATGATAACCATTATTTAAAACCTATACCAAGGTTTAATTCCTTGGCCTGTATAAGCTCCGGCAAATATGTCAATATAAAGTCAATGTAAAACAAAACTGTTTTCTTTTAAGGAACTGAAAGCTTCCCCAGTCCACATTTGGTTTCGCTGTTACTGAAATGTCAGTTTTTACTGTTAAACTGTTCATTTGCAGAATTACCCTTGTCCTTAAAAAGACAGGAGCACAATTTTTTTTTATCTCAGAAATGTTAGCCATCAGCACATCACAACTACACAATCAAAAAGGACTTAAATATTCTTACATTTTTCTTGAGTGTTACGAAAAATTTCTCACTTACTAGTCACCTTTAGTTGTCAGCACAGGATTTAAAAACATTAAATTTTCTTGTGGGTCGAGGACGGGTCGAATACTTTTTCATGTCATCCCTGCTTCAAAATTAGATAAGTAAATGAACTGTATTTGCACAAACCCAAATTAAAACTACAGCTTTTTAACATGTTGATGGCTTTAGACTTACAGACCAATGTTCTCATCTAATCCATCAGAAAACAAACATATATTTCTAACTGGCAGTAAAACGGCAGTATGTGCATTTGTTGTGTCTCTTGAAAGCCCTCCTTTCATCTTGTTACATCTTAATTACAGCTTAATTTATATCAGTAACTTATTAAATTATTATGAAATGAAGAAAAAAAGTTCACAACTTGTCAATACAGTAATATAATGATGATTGAGAATGCATCAAGACTTTATAACATAATTTTTGTGTGTATTTCTGGTAACATTTGTTTTTATTTTATGAACATTGAAACAATTACATTAAGGAAACTTCATAATCACTAAAACATTGTTTTAACAAGTAACTTTACACAGTCAAACTTTTTGACTAAACTACATTCTCTATACCTGCAGTAGGAGTGACCTACAGTTGGGTTGTTAGGTGGTATCACCCATTACATTAACAGTGATCATGCATTATACGACAGATGATTGTCATTAAAGCAGGACAGAGGATGAAGTGAAGGAAGGCCAGACAGTAAAACAGGAAGGTGTGAGCCAATGTTCCCTCTAAGCTGCGTACGTGCACAATTGCGCACTGCTGGCATGGTCTCTGCGCACAGAAAATCTGCATTGCGCACAGAAAAAAAAAATCTAACCTGAATTGAAATTAAAATGAATACTTTAACGATTCTGTTTTGCAGTGTTAGTCAGTAAGTGACTGGCTGCTCCCGTATGGGATTTCAATGATGCCACCTTATCCCATAGTCCAGCCAATGATGCGATTCACATTCGTATATACGCAGCTAATCAACGTCGTTGATGTGAGGTAAATGGTAAATGGCCTGTATTTATATAGCGCTTTACTAGTCCCTAAGGACCCCAAAGCGCTTTACATATCCAGTCATCCACCCATTCACACACAGGTGATGGCAAGCTACATTGTAGCCACAGCCACCCTGGGGCACACTGACAGAGGCGAGTATACCAGAAAGCTGGCGAAACAAAAATTATGCCTTTTGAGTTTGTGAATTCAATTAATGAAGTAGTGCAGAATGAGACAATGTGTGAAGTTAAAAATGCACCTTGGCACACCCTGATCATAGATGAGAGCACAGACATAACAGTGCACAAAATGCTAGTCCTGTATATTAAATACAGGGAGGAAAATAACGTCAACCATAAAACTGTGTTTGGTGGCATCATCCAGCTGACCGCATGCACGGCTCAGGATATTGTGCAGGCAATAACTCAGTTTTACACCAAGCATGAACTAAACATGCAGAGAATGGTGATGCTGACCTCCGATGGTGCCTCAGTACTGCTAGGAAAGCACAACGGAGTTGCAGCTTTATTAAAGCAGAAAATACCACACTTAACTGAACAACACTGTGTAGCCCATAGAGAGGACTTGGGCATTGATGATGCGTGGAAAGATGTACCTTTGATGCGTGATGTGGAAACTCTTCTTAGAACAGTTTACTCCACTTTCTCTAGATCCACTGTAAAGAGGGGAAAATTGGAAGACCTAGCAAAGGTTCTTGATGAGGCTGCACTGTCATTCAGGCCTCTGAGTGAAGTGCGATGGCTGTCGCGTCACCAAGCTGTGAATGCTGTTCTGAGGAACTACACTGTGCTGGAAGAATACTGCAAGAGAGAATCCAGTGAAAACAGAGATCCAGTGGCAAATTACTGTTACAAAAAGCTAACCGATTCAAACTTCAAGGTTACTCTCACCGCTCTGGGAGATGTTTTGGGTGAGCTGGCACACCTGTGTCTTTCTTTTCAAAGATGCAACCTGACTGTGATGGAAGGGCACTGCTTGGCAAGAGCAAAGATTGAGAAGTTGCGTTCCCAATACTTGACAGAGGAAAAGGATGTTAAGTGGAGTGACCGTGTCATAGAGTCGATGAGGGCCTCATCTGTCCATAGCAAGAATACCAGTGAGATTATTCGTGTTATTCGTAAGCTTTGTGATCACTTGGATGCTCGTTTTCCAGAGGATGAATTAAAGGAGTGGTCTGCATTTGACATTGAGGCATTGAACTCAGACATCAGCTTTGAGTATGGAGCAGGAGACATTGCCACGCTGGCAAAGAAGTGGAGGTCATAAACAGTGAATATTCTGATTTCAAGTACATAATGAGGCACAAACTTAAACATGGGTCAATCAGCACATTCTCAGATATGGTGGCTGCAACGCTAAAATGTGAAGAGCTAAAACACATCTCACAGCTTGTGGATATTTGTGCTACATTTCAAGCATCCAGTGCAGATTGCAAAAGAGGCTTTAGTTTAATGAATCATATCAAAACGGCATCCAGAAATCATCTTGTGGTGGACCATTGGGAACAGCTGATGCCCATAAAGTCAAAGCTGCAAGCAGACGAGGCCATCAACCTGGACGACGTGTACAACCACTGGAGACGTGAGAAGGACAGACGGGAAAAATAAGGTGAAATTTAAGCTCTTGATAAGTTTACTACTCATCTGGTGTCATTTATTGAGTTTTCATTCATGGATATTGATCATTAAATACTGTCACCAGTTTGAGTATTAGAAATGCAAATAATTGTGTCATTATATACTGTATTTTGCAGACAAAGAGTTACAGGACAGTAGGACTGTCTCCCAGACCGCAGTAGAATAGAATAGAATAGAATTCAACTTTATTGTCATTGCACATGCACAGGTACAGGGCAACGAAATGCAGTTTGCATCCATCCAGAAGTGCTTTAGTGATATAGATATATTACAATATATATTAGCAATAATATAGATATATAAGTATATTACAGTAGGACAGGAGGACCAGGAGCTTCACAGACTGGCTCATACTCATCATAACACAAGTCAGAGCTTTATAATAAAAATATTAAGTTTCAAAATTGGAGTTTATAATAGGCTTGATTTGGTTGGCAGTTCATGATTTGCCATAGTTAAAGTCAAATATTCATACTTCCAATAGCGTTGACATAGTGCACAGGTCATTAAAAAAAGATTTTTGTAATTTTCTCTGTAAATGGGCTAAAGCTTTTAATTAAAGGTATTCTAACAGAAATGTAAATGCTGTAATTTGGCTCTTTTTATAAACCATGTAACTTCGATGGATGCGATGCTGTCGTGACCACATTGTACACATCTAATGTCGCTCACAGTGGTCCAAGGGTTCGCTCAGGGGGTCTGTGAGTTCGCTCACACACCTGAAAAATTTGAGGGAACATTGGTGTGAGCTCAGAAAAGGATATACTAACTTTTGAGAAGCCTGAGCAAAGACAAAATTACAACACCCAAAATTTATTATGGATGAGCGGTATGAGCTATGGCTCTGAAGTTGTGAGAATTTGTTTCCTTGACACAAACTGCAGTCAAAGGCAGCAACCTGCTCATCAACACAGGCCTTCTGTGGTTCGACTGATTGAGGCAGCCTTGTTGCAGTCGGTTTAAGAGAGCTGTCATCTTCCAGATGGTTTTATTCTTTTCCCCGTCATCAGAGACACTGAGATCATATGTAAATTTGATGGACTACCTGATCTTGATGAATCTGTCTCAAGTTACAGTACTGGGGATATTAATTACCCAGTCTATCTGGATCCTAGGGTATGAAGTCATAACTGGAACAAAGATTTGCTGAGAAAATTTTTCAGCTCAAGAATGTTTTCAGTTATAACATTTTCATGTTGAAAACAGTTTCAACACAATTTCAGCAGGATTGAAATTAAACTGATAAAGCAATGAGAGGTACAGTTTAATGGACTTTTAGCAAATATTTCATTAATAATATAAATCAGCAGTTAAAGAAATTGAATTTTAGCTGATTATGTACTCTACATGTATTCATTTTGCACAAACCCATGTGTATTCTGTGTTCAGCTGAAAAGTTTCTTTGCTATACATTGTAATGCCAAACAATTATTCTGTTTTAGTAAGCAATCAAACAATAATTAAAAAATTAATAAAATACAAATTATTCCAAACTCATATCTTGTTTCGTTTGTGTGGTGGGTGCCTTCATCTTCTTCCTGCTCAACTCTTCAAAAACTGGTATGTCCTCCTTTGAGCTCTCACCTTTCTGCTCTAATCCCTGCCCAGTTCAAAGTCATCACCTAACAGCAATAAGCCTGACTGACGTCAACATTTTTGAGTAAAATCCTTTCTGCTTTAGTCAAGTTTTTTGTAAGTTTCTAAACTCAAAAGTTAACTACTGTCAGAACTTACAAATCTGTATTGAAATGACATGAGGATTCGGACTACAGAGAAATTAAAATGATATACTTGCTGTTCTGTTTTTTGATTCTTCTTGTAAGAATCAGGGACCACAGTGTTTTTGTTTTTTGTGCAGCCAATTCCCTCGTTGCTGGGTTTCAAAAATGACGGTTTTGTTTTTTGTGATTTTCGTCATGGTTTCATAACTCAGTGATGCCACTGACAAGCCAGTCAATGGCATGCAATCTTTTGACATCACATTTTGGATTGTATTGGATTACTTGGATTCTAGGTAGAGTAGGTACCAAGAAAGTACCTGCTACCAGGTATTAAAACCTAATAGAAAACCCTGAAAACTGTGACAAGCATTAGGTACTAGTGGAAAGAGTGGAGTTTTCATCTATGCAACCACACAAGAAAGCACCTGGCTTTCCTACACGTCTCCTGCCTTGGCAACATCAGCAGCTGCCTTTCTACTCAGTGCTCGTTCCCAAGTGCTCACTGCGATAGCACTGTCCCCCGGTTCGGTTTGGCAACTTCTGGAGGAGAGCCAGTCATCTCAGCCAATCCCCTGGCTCTGGCTGATGAGATGTGACCTGTCCTCAGGGGAAAGCCAAAGTCCCAAGTCTGCTCTATACCCTGCAAGTGGAAGAGGTGGGTCCTGGTAAAGGGTAGGAAGGGACATACCAGATGCTCACGCCATCTGCCAAAGCCATTAAGCTAACAAACAAATTTTACCCAATGGAAAATGTGGATGCTGTTCTGTGCGTCACCACCTGAGTGATCACTTAAGTTCAGCCCGACTTTCTCTTCCAAAGTGAGGTGATGCTTCTGCTTCGATGGCTACTACAGAGATGCCTCACTCTGGGGATGAGGAAAGTTTTGACACTGAAGATGGAATGGCTCCCCCAATTTCACTACTTAACCTCCCTCTCTTGTCATAGCCTGTCATTCTACAACTGGAATGATGCATCTCAATTCTGATGATGATTTAAGGCTATAACAGTCATCAAAAAATAGTGTAACAAGTGAGTGCTTTTGTCCAATGCAGCATCAAGTTTCAGTACTTGGCAGTAATTACCTATTACTGTGCATTTTTTTTTTTTTTTTTTTTTTTTTTTTTTTTTTTTTTTTTTTTTTTTTACACTGCAATACAATTTTAAAGGCAAAAAAAACCCTCCTGGCCAATCCCATGTGTGCTAAGTCGATGGTAGCAAGGGGGTTAGAAGTCACACAACTACAGTCTAAATGAGCTGTCTCCGTCATCAGGGAAAGGTTGGTAAACTCTCAGACCAGTTTTTTATTTTTATTTTTTGAAACAATCCAGATCTGAACATGGAAGCCTTAAACATTACAAGTAAGAAATTTGTTTTCAGTGTAGTAACTACATTGTTCTTGTCACAAATCAGTACAATCAGTGGATAAATATATACTAATTATAGTAATTAATTACTATAATTATTTTAATATTTGAGTCAGAATTCAAATAATTAAATTAAAACTTTTAGTAGTTACTTTAATCCCAAAAGGAAATTAAATCTAAGAAAACAGGTATTCCACCAACAGTGCTATTATCAGTGATGAGTGGAGAGCCTACAAGAATGTTTTGACTGACATGGGGTACAGACATTACAAGGTAAATCACAGCAGGTGGTTTGTAGGTCCTCAATCTGGCAGTCATAGACAAGATATCGAAAGAGCTTGGATGACCAAGAAAGGACATGTCCATAGACTGACAATCATACTGAGATGTTGTTGGAGGAACATCTCATGGTTCTTGAATGGTTATCTTGTCTTGGTTGACGAATTACGACAACCTGATGAACCACAGGGATGCTTATTCAAGAATATACAAAAGATGTTTCCAGTCTGAACTTGAATGTCTTGCCATTGCATGTTGGCATGAACTTTTTTTTGGAAGGGGGGGGCTATTTGGTGTTCTTAACAACGCATTTAATTTTACATGTGTTACTGTTATAATACATTACCATTTTTGACGGTAATTACATGTTATTTTGAGCACTGATTGTAATTTAGGTCTAGGTATAATAAATAGTGACATGTTTTACACTTTACAACAAGGCTTCCTTTGATAACTGTGGATATTTGTAATGCATCGACAAAGTGCTATATTATATGCTAAAAATGTTTGCAAGTGTCTAAAATGTTTAATATAGCAATTCTTGATGAAATATATATCTTAACAGATTTGGCAAGAAACTGGTCAGGATTTCCTCTTTCTCAACCTTAATTAATGCATAATTAATAGTTTTGAATGATTTACAGTGTTTACAGAGTAAATAACAACATTGTCTTATTGTAACGTGGTACTCTATTTCATAAGTATAAGTGTTGCTAGTATTTATGGAACGCCAGGACTGCCATAATGAAATTAATTAAATACACCATTAAATAATTAATTAAATGTGTCAATAATGAATTAAATAAATATTTACGACACATTTAATTAATTAATTGACACATTTAAATAATTATTGACCGTTTAAATTAATTAGTTAATGATTTATTTATTTAATTAATTATGGCACTTTTGTGCCCTTCATGTCTCAAC
>NC_140606.1:9672735-9845235 GCF_057381915.1 Diplotaxodon limnothrissa
GATAGTCACAGTTTAACTGCACAAGATAAGTAAATATAGTATTTTCCCCGAGCGCAGAGCTGCTGGAGCTTGTTTCCTTACAGAGCACTTTATAGGCGAGCCAGCTTTATCAGCGGCTGATGTCCAATCACCAGCACACAGCTTTCAAACCTCAGCTGAGTTTTAGCTCTCAGTGGTTAAACGCTGGACTTCATTCACTCAGGTTCTGTCTGTCGGGTCACGTTTACTTCGCTGTTTTATTTACAACTGAGCAAATCGGTTTGGCTGAGGTTAAAGTTACGTTTCATAACTGCATAGTTTCACAGACGTTTAATGGTTCACTGGCACATGTGTTAGACTGAACTATCATCTAAATATCATCTGTTTTTTAATAGTTATTCAACTGTATTCTAAGCACCAGCTGTCTGTTAGAATGTGATTTTTTTTCTCTCTCTGTTGGCAGAGGTATAAAAATGCGCAGGAAAATCTGACGTGCATGGCAAACTTCACCGACGATATTTAGGGAGGAATAAACACACATCAAACATAAATGAACCATTTGCCTGTCTCCATAATTGAGAGCATTTTCTCTTCTTATGTCAACACTCTCTCTCTTTTTTGCTTTTTCGGTCATGTTATGTTTACCTGTCAAAGGCTTGTTACAAACTATGAAACACATTGTGCAGACTTCTGGATGTTAGAAGAAAACTAATACTGCTCATGAATGAGACTAAAGGCAGGAAGGTGTCCTTTAAAACTAAACATGTTAATAGGACCTCCCTGTTTATATCATAGTTTAAGATATAGCACGTGTATTTCAGTAATAGCCTGCTGAGGCCACTATACGTGCTGGCCTCATATCAAATGTGAAGGCAGACTGAGTCTATGTTTGACGTTTGTTTATATCTAATCTTCCTTTTCAAACATTTAAACAGCAGCGAGTCTGCAGCTGAGGGAATACAAATTCAAATTGTCGGAACAGGTTTGCTCGTTTCTTGGATTCATTTGGTGATTTATTAAATGTATAACTGTTATTCTAATCTGCTGCTGAGTCTCTTACACTTTTCTTTATGCTGTATATTTTCACGTCTCTGGAATAGTTGGCAGTTAGTCAGCTGGGAAACTTTGTGTTAACTCATGGAGCTGAGGATATCGTGGACATGCTGACCTCGCTGCGTGGTGTACAGAGCGAGGTCAGCACGATTAATATTCACAATAAAAATATTAGCCGAACATCATGAAGTCTGTATGTGTTTCATAGTGTCGAACAACCTTTGTACAGTTAAAGCCAGCAGTTACTACATGACGGAAACACCAACGTTATCTCTTTTATGTGTTTATACACAGGTCACGCTGATTACTGAACAAAAACCCAAAGATCAGATGTTAAACAGATTTATTTGCTCTCTCTCCTCCTTAAACATGTTTTTAATGTTAGTTATAATTCAGAATTGGCAACTGAAACACGTAGGACACATAAGAACATCAGGAAATAAAACACCGATAAATATAACCTCAGTAAAAGAAGTCAGCGGGGGTTACTACAGCTGTGTACCGGGGCCTGCGCTTTGTCGGTGGGATTGCTTGCGAGGCGAGCGGGTCTATCCCACGCTTTGCCGTGAGACTGGGACGACATCTCCGAAATCATCGAAACACTTTTGCAAAGAGGCTGTATCTTGACAAACCGACCAGACACATGAAGATTAAACCACTACATTCTCGGCTAAAAAAATATTAAAACGGTATTTGGTAACACACAAACAGGGTTTTTCAAAGCTCAGTTCTGTTAGCTTCCACATGCCGGTTGTTGTGTGCTAGAAACAATGGCCACCAGGCCAAAGCAATGGTTTTGACTCGATCAGCGTTAACCCCGCCCCCTGAGTTTGATGGGTGAGGCTGACAGATAAAATTATTTCATGATGAGAGCCAGGCGCCAAGACTGCCAAAATGAAATAAATAAATATATCATTAAATAATTAATTAAATGTGTCAATAATTAATTAAATGTGTCAATAATTAATTAAAATGTGAAATACATAAATAATTAATTAAATATGTCAATAATTAATTAATTAAATGTGTCAATAATTAATTAAAACGTGAAATACATAAATAATTAATTAAATGTGTCAATAATTAATTAATTACATATATCATAACTATTTATTTAATTAATTAATTCCAATTTTAATTAATTATTGACACATTTAATTAATTATTTAATGGTGTATTTAATTAATTCATTATGGCAGTCCTGGCGTTCCATACATTAGCCACCACCATTTTGTCCGTCTGTATCTGGAAGTCCCACAGGATCTTAGCTCGGTCATTCTCCACCACCCTAGGGGGCATCTCCCATTTTGACCTCGGGACTTCCAGGTTATACTCGGCACAGATGTTCCTGTACAATATGCCGGCCACTTGGTTATGGCGTTCCATGTATGCCTGCTGTTATGTGCTGGATTGTCTCTGGGGCATCTTTACACAGCCTGCACCTGGGGTCTTGCCTGGTGTGATAGACCCGAGCCTCTATGGATCTTGTGCTCAGTGCTTGTTCCTGTGCTGCCATGATTAGTGCCTCCGTGCTGTCTTTCAGTCCAGCTTTGTCCAGCCACGGTATGTACCAGTGTGGGCTAGTGTGGATGTAGCCATAGACAGAGACAACCATTCGCACTCACATTCACACCTGTGGGCAATTGACCTACCCCCACAAACTGCATGTCTTTGGACTGTGAGAGGAAGCCAGAGTACCCGGGGAGAACCACATGCAAAGAGGGGAGAACATGCAAAAGTTGCTCAATTGAGGATGAAAAATGTTTTCTCACATTTATTTGTAATCTATACTGCGCTAGATGACATAACTTATGACATGGATATGAGGTTTGACTCATTCTGTGTCTAAGGTCGTGATTACATTAAATCTGCAATCCTTTGTTCTGTTGTTAATCCACCCGCTCGGGATGTTATCTCTTCTAGAGTAAATTCAAACTGTAGCAATAAATGCAGCTGGGTGAGGTGGAGACAATGTGGACTTAGACTCCTGTTGGAGAAACAGGGTCTAAAAGAGGGATTCCCATTAAATTGTACACACCAAATTCATAGAAATGGTGCAGCAGGGAGAAGTAGACATGGGGTGTATACACATGTCTGTATGTGTGTGGTCTGTTAATAGAGAAAACAGTAGCACATGTTAGTTAAGCAATTTTGATTCTCCCAAAAATCATTAATGTATATATAGTTTGCATAACCCTTGTTGAACAATGAACTGGTAAATGTGAACAAATTAACACATTCAGACAGACTCATCAGGTAACTCAAGAACATTCATTAGACTATCTAGACTAGCATATTAATGCGACCCACCACATGGAATTGTTACATCCCCCAGGAGGATGTTACTACTTCCTACTAACTCTTTGTTTTGTCTAGGCTCCACCTCCTCTGTCCTGATTGGATGCTGCTCAGAGTCCAGCTAATTAGCAGATTGTTAATCAGCAGAGCACTACTTAAGGCCTGTGAAGCTGTGTTTCTGGGCCCTTTGGCCATTTTGAGTGCCATACCTGTGCAGGCTTGCATGCCTTTGTGACTTGTATGTGCATTTTAGTTTTCATGTTCAGACTGCCTGTAGGGGAGAGCTGCCTTTTGTTTTGACACCCTGTTTTCTCCTGTTTATGTGTTGTTAGGTAGGTTATGGTTATAGGTTGTATATTTTGTTTTCTTTGGAGTTAGGTAAGTTTCTTTTATTTTCACATCAGGGATGTTTTGTTTGTTATGTTGGCCTTGGCTCTCCCTGAAGTTAACTCTGTCTGTACCAAAATGTCATCACTAGCATTAAATAAACCTTAATAATAAATAAGTTACCATCTTGGCTCCTCCTTCACTATTTACCTTTATGTTCGTCCCTTCAAACACCCTAGACTAGCCAGGGGACGTAACAGAATGTAAAGATAGTTAGCCTCGAAAACAGCTCAACACAAATTATAGGACTTGGAATAAACTATCAACACAAAGATTCTGACAGGCAATAAATCTATTACTACTCACAGCTTCATAAAGACACAGAAGGACATGTCCAATTCATGGCAAGCCTCGGAATCACTAGTTAAGCTGGCTGCTGTAGCTGGAAGACACCAGTCCTGTGACTGTAATTAACCTCTTCACCACAAGGTGTCAGTGGTATGCTTCCCAACACAGCTGCCCCCAAATTTCTTTCATGTTATTTAAATTTATTTAGGCATTAGCAGTGTTGGTAAGTTACTTTGAAAAAGTAATTATTTATAGTTACTAGTTACTTCTTCAAAAAAGTCACTGAGTTAGTAACTAAGTTACAAGATTCTAAAAGTATTTAATTATTTGAAAAGTAACTATTGCGTTGCTTAAAAAAAAAACAACTCTCGGGTCCAGGGTATAAATGGCCATTTCAAACTACTGTTGATTTTACCTCTATATTTCACCTTTAAAAACTCTTTACTGATACCAAACTCTTTGTTTGGTATCATTTTTTTCAACACAACCTCACGTGTCTGAATTTACAGTTATGATTTCATTTTGACATACTGTATTAACACAGTTGATCTAAAATCAGGCAAAAAACATAAAATCCGATCAGAAAAAGTTATATTTTTTACTGTAACAACCACAAACATGTTTATTAAGTCATATTTCATAACTTTAAATGCGAATATAAATTGTCAATTTTAAAATCTTCTCAAGTTTTGCAAACAACAAAGTTATTTGCAGCCATTTACTTTTTACCCTATTTTTTTAATAACCACTTCAAACTATTTACATAACAATCAGGTGTTCTGCATTAAATAAGATGCTACAGAAATTATTTGTGCCACTCCAAAAAAATAATTTCTGTTCACTATAAATGAGAACATCAAAGCCTGATTGCTGGCCTGACAGCAGGTGTTTGTTTTGTTTTTTGGTTTTTTTGGTCACAAGCAGAGAGTGCTTGCTAACGCTGTCCTTAGACAGTGCGAAACGTAACAAAACTATTCAGGAAAACACCGTGTATATTGTTTGTCATGACTCTGGTTTTACGTGGCCTATTAGCACAATTTAAAAACTGGTATATATCACCTTGTTGCTTTGTCATCTTAAAGTGGTCATGTGCTTGGCTTACCACGACTACTTTATTCTTCCTCAGTCAAACAGCACTTGTGCGACTAATTTGCCCCCTAGCTCCAGGTGTTGTGCCAGAAAGTGATTGCCGTCCGTGGAAGCGCACGCAGTTAAAACGGTAACGTGACTGCACTGCATTTTCTTCTTAGTAATGGTAACAGCATTGGAATGATAGAAGTAGTAATTAGTTAGATTACTGGTTAGTGAAAAAAGTAACGCTTGTTACTTGTAATGTCGTTATTCCTGCGCTGGGCATTAGAACTACTTGGACATAGGTTTTATCTTTGGCCTTTACTGCAGCAGTCTGGATCACTCAATCTGGTCCAGTGAAAGTGTTTTCTATAGTACCCATAGGCCAGAGGGCTCCCGGAAATTGAGGCCTGTTCCATTGTGACTTCCTTTCCATCTGTTCTCTACTTCGGCCGCTCCATAAACATGGTAGGTGTGATATTCACAAGAGTGTTGTGTCTTGTGTGAAAAACTACGCTACCTAGTGGATACTTAATTAAATAAAAAATAATCAGCAGGGAAGCAATGTAATGGTCACATGTGTCTGTGTGGTGCAATCAGCAATGAAGTTTCTGTTATGTTGACACCAGGGTCATCTTCTTATAAACACCAGAAACCCTACAGTAGTTAATAGCAAATTAAGGCAGCCCAGGTGTTATCTGAGAAAACTCAGCTGCCGCCATTTTCTCTTTCCTGGTAGATTGCTGGAATTATAGAAAGCTGGAGGTAATGAAGAATCCCATCGCTCCGTGAGAGGGATGCTGGGTGTAATGGGATCGAGATTAGCTATGTCAAATGATATGTATGCAAGATTTTGGCATTTAGAATACCTTCCACTTCCACAAGAGCAGTATTTAGAATATGCTCTGGGACTGACTGCTTCACTATTACCTTAATACCTCTATATCATACAAAATGTATGCAATATATATGAATCCTATTCTACTGTCAAAAGACTATCCCAGGCTTTAAAATGGTGCCCCATATAGAGAGATTTAACTGTTTAATTTTTGTTCAGTGCCATTTGTAGTGGACTGCAGAATTTATTAACTCCTGTTTTCAACCTATTCTCTGACTGGCTGGAGCAGCATCTAATAACCAACTCGCAAAATAAAACGAAAACACCAGACATTATGATACAGACTTAAAATTTGCACCAATGTTTTTTTTCTAAATTCTATATGAGAAAAGTGAGCGCGAGAGCAGAGACGTCAAGGCTCTAGTTACAGCAGTGCAAGTAAACAAACAATAAATATAAGAAGAGTAAGACAATAAATATACACTTTAGGACTAGGGGTAAAGGGATCAAGGGAGTGTTTGGCCAGGGTGCCAAACAGGCTAGGACCGCCGCTGCTAGTAACGCTCTGTTGCTGACAGGGACACATGTGGATGTTATTAGGTGCAAGTCTTTTGTTTGCTTTACTGTGTGAGCAATATGACATTGTTTGACTGTTCAAAAGTTTTTAGAGCATGCGTTTGCTTTATAATCCTGTAAACCAGTGGTTCTCAAACTGTGGTATGGGTACCACTGGTGCTATATGGGCTCCCTCTAGTGGTAAATAATATACCTAATGGTAAATAATATACCATTTACTGATTGAGGGATTTCTGAAAAATTAAAACGTACAGCTCTGCTTCACTTCCGACACAAATGAAAGCAGAAAACTAAACAGCAGTGACGTTTGTAGGGTTACTGAAATTGGAGTAGCTGGTATCAATGGCGTGTCCAGCGGGGTGGCCTGGGGGGGCACAGGCCACCCCCCCAACCAGACTGGCCACCCCAGGTGCCACCCCAAAGGCAAAACAATAAAATTCAATCAAATATCAAATGTCCGATTATGTTTTCACGGTGACGCTCAGATATCCGAGTGTAAGTGAATGCAGCATCGGCTTCTGCGCTATGTGCATCACGTTAGCAAAGGTAGGAGAGCCAAGCACGAAAGACGTCACTGCAGGAAACAATTTTTCGGTGAAAGAAAATGAGGACAGAATAAATGTCCCGGTAAGTAATATTAAGTTTGTTGAGTTTAGTAAACTTCGGTGAAATTAGAATACCAAGGAAAAAATTACACTTAAAGAATTATTGCAGCCGTGGAATATTTCAGACAGTATGCTACTGAGGGCAGCTAACATAAGAGTTATGAGTTATAAGATGTAAGGTAAGTCGTAACATTGCTGTATGGAGCTGCAGATTTGGTTGCAGGTTAACATAGCTGGACTGGCCATCGGGCTTATTTGACTTATTTTTTATTTTTTTTGTAACGGCATGAACAATGAGAGGTGGTGGATTGGCCAGATGCAGGTCGATGTGTAGAAATAACTCCGTTGTTTGGTGGTGGCTATGGCGGGGCTTCCACAGAGGCAGCAGGTGGATGAGGGAAGGGGAGGCAGGAGGAGAGCCCCGAGGCAGCCGCCAGTCCGAGTGTCAGGTGAACTGAACTTCAGGTAAGAAGTTATGACCTGCAGTCTATCTGGGTCAGATATGAACTAAGTTTAGGTGGAGTTTATTTTCGTTGTGCTGACTTTTTACTGTCAGTTGCAATAACTCATACTGCGTTCTAGCCAGCTTGGAGTTTTTATACAGCTGTTCGGTTGCTATGATGTTACTGATAGTGAACTTTATTTTATTCATAAGGTTAGTTAGTAGAGTTGCCAACGGCTCCTTAAAAAAATGGAATGGTCCCTCAATCAGAGAAAATATTACACGTTCCGTATTGAGCTGAGAAGAGACGCAGTTTGTCCCGAACTTCAGCTAGAATGGAAAAAGACACAAAGCTGGATTTATTCTGTCTTTACGCTGCACAGCTGCCTCTTCTCTCATCCTGCCTCTCCTGTTGCTACTTCAATCATGAAACTGATCGATGATCAGCTGATCGGCTTTTCTCTCTTGTTTGTTTATCGCCCACTTTGCGCCAGAAAGACGAAACCAGCAGATGTTGCGCTAAACAACAGCAGCACGTTTAAGCTTGATCGGCTGTTGTTAGAATTTATTTAATATTCATTTCTAGTATCAGCTGATGTTTGCTGGAGCCACAGCTGTAAAGCTGCTGGTCATGATGTCGGTTTGGATATCTGGTGAGAGGGAAACGTGAAGACCACCCACCAGGATCCTTTTTTATGTAGCTGACAGCTGGTAACTGTGCAGGGGCGGGTCTAGCAAAGTTTTGCCAGGGGGCCAGGTAGGGCATTAACAGGGAAAGGGGGCACAAAGAAATACTTTTCTTTCTTATTCTCATTTAAAATATCTAGCTTTTATTAAATAATTATCTAAATCTTACAACCAAAGTTTTTATCTGACGTAAAATGTATAGAAATCATACATATACCAAAAAGACTGTACATCACTGTCACAACAGGGTTTGTTTTCATTCAAAGGCTTTATGGCTTTAATACCTGGTGGGTCGGTCTGTAGTCAAAATGCCTGATTTTCTGTCCCAGTCCAGCCCTGCAGGTTAATACTGGCAGTGTCACCATGCCAGCTGAATGTATTTCATCATCAGCCAGTGTTGTTCTTTATCAATATTACCAAAGTTTACCATAAGGCAGCATAGAAAGTATTTACTTGCTTTCAGGTTTTATTCAAATATTAGTCTTTTCAGTTGTTTCTCCACTTTTTTCCCGTTTCAAAATCAAACACCAGTTTGTGAGAAGATTATCTTCTTTTTTTAACAGGCAGAGAAAGTTTTACATTGGAACTGGCTAATTTGTCAATTGTTTGCTACAAATGTTCGTATTTTAATATTCAAAAATGTTTTTGCCCAAAACATATGTGCAGTATATGTCAGTAAAAATACTATGCAAATATTGCTGTCCTTGAATGCTGAGTAAACACTGACAAAGCACTGATTGTATCTCTTGTACTTTATCAACGCAGTATCTAAAAACTTTGCACCGTAGTGGTTAAAATCTCATTCTAATAAGAGTTAAAAGTGCATTTGGTTATTAGGTTTATAGGATTATTGAATTATGGTTAAGGGTTGGTAGAAATTTTTTTTTAAACATTATCTGCCAATTAAATCTGCCACCCTTCTCCAAATCTGTGCCCCTACCTGGCCCCCCCAACAAAATTTTTCTAGACACTTCACTGGCTGGTATATTATGATGCACTACATGCTGGCTAGCGACACAGCTATTTTAGCATAATATAAACATACTGAAGCTGGAGGATGAACGCTAACTTTTTTCCATTCGATAAAAGTTAGCACAAGTGTTCTCAACGGTTAGGGAAAAATGCAATTGCATGGCTGGATGCTGTAAATGGACCAAACTTAAGTTGGGAGAACCACTGAGATAATCCAACTACAATAAGGTGGTTATATATTATTTCTTTTCTAGGGGGTCTAGGGGGGGAATAATATTATCAAAATAACTGGAGGAACTATGCTGCCTGCCACAGCCCCATCAAATGAAAAAAAAAAAAAAAACGTTTGTTTTTTTTGGCACTTGGGGTGGTTATCGTCCATTTATCGTTATCGAGGTTAACTGCTCAATTTATCGTGATATTGATTTTAGGCCATATCGCCCAGCCCTAAGCTGAACCAGTCCTACGCCTGTTTCGAGGTTAGCCAGGCGGCTAATGCTATCTACCGCCTGACTACCGAGGACAGTGACGTCATCAGCGAGAGACCGGTGACCAGCATCGCGGAGCATGACGTCCGAGCGGCATTGAGGAGAGTAAACACAAGAAAAGCGGCAGGGCCAGACGGCATCACCGGCCGTCTGCTGCGCTGCTGTGCTGACCAGCTAGCAGGTGTGTTCACTTCCATCTTCAACTAGTCCCTGGCGAAGTCTGTGGTCCCCACATGCTTCAAAAGATCCACCATCATTCCTGTGCCCAAGAACAGCAAACCCTCATCCCTGAACGATTACCGGCCAGTTGCACTGACCTCGGTAGTAATGAAGGTGTTTGAGAGGCTGCTGAAGAACATCATCTCCTCCTCCATCCCAGACACCACAGATCTGCTCCAGTTCGCCTACCGACCCAACAGATCCACTGAGGACGCCATCGCCCATGTCCTGCACACCACCCTCAGCCATGTGCACAAGAAACAGGGCAACTAAATGAGAATGCTGTTTGTTGATTACAGTTCAGCATTTAACACAATAGTACCCAGCAGACCATTCACAAAGCTGAGGGATCTAGGACTCAACAGCCGCCTGTGTGCATGGGTGTTGGACTTCCTCACTGGCAGAACTCAGGTGATGCGTCTCTAACAGCATCACCATCAACACAAGAGCACCACAGGGATGTGTCCTCTCGCCACTGCTCTACTCCCTCTACACTTCAGACTGTGTGGCCACCCACGGCTCCAACACCATTGTGAAGTTTGCTGACGACGCAGTGGTGTTGGGTGCCATCTCCAACAACGATGAGGCGGCCTACATCTCCAGCTGAACGTTGGCAAGACCAAGGAGCTGGTGGTGGACTTCAGAAGGAGTCAGCACAGAGACTACATGCCCATTATCATCAATGGAGCTCCAGTGGAGAGGGTGCAGTCCTTCAAGTATCTCGGTGTCCACATCTCCTCAGACCTGACATGGTCTGCCCACATTCAGGTCCAGACCAAAAAGGCTAGGCAGCGCCTGTACCACCTACGATAACTGAGGAAGTTCAGGGTCTCTCCAAAGATCCTCAGGATTTTCTATACAGGCGCTGTGGAGAGCATCCTCACACAGAACATGACATCGTGGTTTGGGAACAGCTGTGTGAAGGACCAAAAAGCTCTCAAGAGAGTGATCCGTACAGCAGAACGCTGCTGCAGGATTGCTCTCCCCCCGCTTCAGGACACCTACACCAGGAGATGCCGGACTAGAGCAGCGCAGATACTGAAGGACCCGTCCCATCCTGGCAACGAACTGTTCCAACTTCTGCAATCCGGCAGAAGGTTCCGCATCATCCGGGCAAGGACAGAGAGACTCAAGAGGAGCTTCTATCCCCAAGCCATCTGGGCCCTAAACCAATTTTATGTTTATGTTTATTTTACTTTTTATGACAATTAAAATGAATAGCATTCATATAAAAAATAAAATTGTCTCATGTAAACTGTATATGTTATTAAATACTACTATAATGCTGGTCATGCCCATATGGAAAAGAAACAGTAAAATCTTATAAAAGACTTGCATAAGATGTGGCCTACTTCATATAGTGAATCATATAAGGCTTATAGGATTTACTCATGAAAGTGGCCACTTTCTCATTACTTTCATATATTGTTTTAGGAAGTATCCAAAACATACAAGTTTCATTTATATAATTTTTCAAGGGATCTTATATCTGTTTTAACACTTGTATGCTTTTCATACAAGTTTCACACAAGACAGATAGAAACTTTATAAGATTTATATATATATCTTTTCCATATGGGTAGGGAGCCATATGTTTTATGAGGTGGTACTCATTGTGAAAAGTTTGAGAACCACAGCTGTAAACAAAGCAGCACTTCTGAGCTGCTTCAGCAGGCAGGCCACACCTTTTTCTCATCCTATAACACGTGATTTATTCTCAGAAACATTATCCATGCTTGATACAATATCTTCCCAGTACAGGGGCAGGACTATGTGTCAACTGAGGTCAATTTGTTGGGGAGGACAATTTGCAGGTTACAGAAAATGCTTCTTCTCATAAGGTAAAACTAAAGTTGCTTCTCGTGTATTGAATCAAAAATATATTAATCTTAGCATATTGTTTAGGGTCAGGAACATACCCACTGTTTTTCCTGATCCCCGGCTATAGAGGACACCCTGCTTTCTCCACCATGGTTTCAAAACTCCGCAGCCAAATACTATTATCATTGAGAAACACTGGTAAACATTATAAACTCATTTTCACATTTAGAATAATATAGTCTGTCATTTTATTCATATAACCATTCATATAACCTGTTAAAAAACAGGACAAAGCCATCATAAACATCTTTACCCATTGAGCTCCCACAGAAACCATGTCTAATCCCTGTGTGTTACACCCTCTTCCCTGTGAAATTCTGGTGTTAGTTTCCCTATTTATGTTGTTGCTTTTGAGCCAGGTCATAACACTGTGGAACAAGTGCAAAATTTCCAGTGTAGAGGAAGGGGTCTCTCTCCTTCCATTTACTTTTATACAGCAGTGGCAGCAGTGAGTGCAATCTGCAATGTGCAACTAGTCTAGTAGAATGCAATTCTACTAGTAGACTAGTAATATTTGTACAGTATATTTGCACAAGAGTTTTGTACCTGGATTTTAATTGAATACATTTCATTAGTGGCTTTTCCAGAAGGTAGTCAGTCATTGAAGTTAACCAAATCATATTCAAAGCATGCAAAGTGTTATTGTTGGACTAGCCTTCTCTTTTAAATAGAGACTGACGGCAACTATGCTTCAGTTTTACCAGCTTTCACAGGATCTCAGAAGCATGTCTAAAAAGTTCAGAAATTCAAATAACCAAAAGTGTGTGAAATGCAAGGTTTACCAATAAGATAATTTATTTACAAATTTAACAAAGGCTAATATTTGCTATGCAAATAAAAAAAATTTGATTGTCAGGTTCTTTCACTGTCAAAGGAAGGGTTAAGTGGTGGTCAGAGTGAGAGAGAAACCACTCCCCCCAATAAGAATTACTTACAACCTGAACAGAAACTAAACTAAATTTCACTTCTATCTGACCATCACAGAATGCAGATCCTTGCGCTGATCCTTGGGATCCTGCTGCTCCCTAAAAGCAAGTTTTTCCTTGGTTATCTGTTCTTTAACATTTTAAAGAAAGTTCTGTAATTTCAATGAAACTTTTTTTTTTATTGCTTTTACATCATGTTATTTACAACCCAGCAAAAAATGTGTCTACTTCCTACAAATGATTGCACTATTTATTGTACTTTTAGCCCTTTGTTTGAATCTATTTATTTTAGTTGGAGTTTCAGGATTTGTCCATACGGTTAATGCAAGAAAAGTTGATTTAACTCCTTATTTAAATGTCTTTTATCAGCATGTCCATTGGAATGTTATGAATGCATACCAGGACCATCTGGAAGCTGCAATGAGACAACAAAAGAATGTCCATCCAATACTCAGTGTGGTTCAGTCAGAATGATTTCAAATATGGGTAAAATGGTATTTTATAGTTCTTCTATTATTTTTTGAAGTGACCGAGTTTACAATGGTTCCTCTTTGGTTTCAGGTGGTTCAGAATTTAAATTTATGGGGAGAACTTGTGTTACGCCTGATCAGTGCTTCAGTGGCTCAGTCAACTTTGGATTTGCCCAAGTTGTAATTAACAGCAAGTGTTGCACCTCTCATCTGTGCAACTCTCAAGATGTCCCTGGTAATTTACAACATGTTTCTTGGTATTTTGAAATAGTATTTCCTGTTGTGATAAAGAAGTAGATTTTATTAATATTGTGGAAAAAGTTACAAAGTGAGCCAGGTTTAGGAAAATTAATTTTTTCTCAATCACTGAGTTCTCCTGATGGATGAGGATTAAAGCATCCAGTATTTGCATATCTGATGTTTTTTGGCACTTTGATAAAATAATCAAGGAAACAAATATGACATATATATTTGTGCTTCATAGATTGGAGCATACCCTCGCCAAATGGGAAAAAATGCTCGCAATGTGATGGAAATGACTGCACCAAAACTTTAACCTGCAACAGAAATGAGGACTACTGCATCTCAGCAGCAGGTAACAGGCCTAGAACATTAAGTTTCTGTATGTTTCTTTTCTGCTTAGAGGAATATTCAGTGATTCCTTTTTTAAAACTTGCAGCACAGTAGAATAATTTTTGTTTTCTCAGTGAATGCAGGAGGGGAAACTACTAAAGTAAAGGGCTGCGCCTCCAAGATGATTTGTTCAAACACACAAACTGCACAGCTCTCAGGAATCATTGGAGGAGAAGTCAGCTGCTGCCAGGGTGACCTCTGCAACAGTGATACAACAACAGCGTCACAGCCCAGCAGTACAACTGCTGGCACAACAACAGCATCAAAGCCCAGCAGCACAACTGCTGGCACAACAACAGGATCACAGCCCAGCAGTACAACTGCTGGCACAACAACAGCATCAAAGCCCAGCAGCACAACTGCTGGCACAACAACAGGATCACAGCCCAGCAGCACAACTGCTGGCAAATCAACAAGTACCATCCTTGTATGCTTTGTGGCACCACTGATCGCTTTGGTCTTGTTCTCTTAGCTGATGAAAAAAAAATAGCACAGCCCAGTTTTTCTTTAAACCTTCACAATACTTCCACATATTCACCAAGAGTTCGCTCAAAAAATATAAAGTTTCATAAACAACAGTCTTTTTATTTTTTCTCAAATATTTTAAAATTTGCTCCTTTAAAAAAATGTACTTTATGGATTTGTGCTTTCTTTAACATTTCTAAAACATTTTGAACTGATACTCGAAGGTTAAAATGAAAAAAAAAAACATCAGGCAAATCTTGTAAATGAAACAAATGCATAAAAATAGTGTCAAAAAGTGCAAAGTATGTATACTCATTATTATGTCACTTGAAATCTCCCAGCAGCTAGTGTCCTTCCAGGAATGACACGAACATTGATGATGCAGATGTACAGTCAGTTTTCATTTGAATGTGACAACTTCAGTCTTCCTTTAGATCTTTTATATTTATATATATATAGAGAGAGAGAGAGACAGACAGACAGAGAAATAAATCAGATCAGGAAGATAATTAAAAGGCTTCAAACATCATCTGGTTACAGGTGCATGTCATTGTTAACATGTGTACGTAATTATACGTATATATCTAAAATATCCATCACAGTTAATCTGTACTTAAACTGTATTGAAATTTACTTTGAGAACCACCACACAAACTGATTGCAAAGCATATTCTACTAAAAAGTCACTGATCATAAAAATACATAAATAAATAATTTACAAGTCTGTCCTATGAAAACAATTATTTGCAGCTTAATAATGCTTCAGCAATGAAATAAAACAATCTTAAAGAGGATTCAGTAAATGAACTGATTCAAAAACAAAAAGAAACAAATCACTTTAATAAAACAGAAATATCAATCAAATGAACTCAAAACTACAACAATTCAGTTATTTAAATAAGCTTTAAAAAGGCCTTGAGCAGCATCAGGATTAAAAGAATAATGCAGCATAGTTGTTATTCTTCTTTAATCGTGGAGACTTCTAATTAGTATGTATTTAATTATCTAGACCCAGATAGCACTGAGCTATGGACCCTAGCCTTAGATCTTTGCCCAGTTGGTTGTTTAACTTTGCAAACAACAGATGAAAACTACATTGCTACATTTAGCAGAGGTCACATTATGAGTGACTTTGTGTTACACAAACAAAACATGGATAACTTTCACATGAAGAATTCTGTAAAATGCAATTCTTGTTGTATGTTGCACACTTAGATTAAAAGGAATTGAAACCAGCATAGCGTTGTGAGTCCGCCTTTACTGTAACTTCTGCAAATATATAGACATTTTTATACACTTGTACACCATCTGACATAGCTTTTGTTAGGCGCACTGTATTATGGTGAGTGGCCTGGCTTGTTTCAAACTCAAAACACCAATACTTCTTACAGTAGCATAAACGAAATAACCCTAAACAAAAGTCTGATTCCCAGGTCTGAATTAACTGTGATTACAGCCCAGTACAGGTAGACATCAACCACAGTGCCACGAGGTTTTCACACAAACTGGCAAATTAGCTGTAGCTGCTAACCGGTAGCTTCATGGCTAATCTACATTGCTAACAATAAATATACACTAACCACACATGATGGGAATTAACAGCCAACTTTCCTACATTCCCTGCAACCATGTGGACTTATCTTAAGACCAAGGTCAAGTTATTTACTATTTTTATCTGCTTAAGTGCAAATATATAGCCATAGTAGTATATTGTTACACGCTTGTACACACTTTCACACAGCTTTTGTTAGGCGCACTGCATTAGGTGAGTGGCCTGGCTCGTTTACTCCCACTTCAGCTGCTCATTTCAGGAGATACTCCCTCTTGTGGTGTAACGGAGAATAACTACTCTTCCAGCGCTATGTCTCGTTGGAGACTGGCGCACACATTATTTTACAACAATGTGTGCGTGAACAATCAGAACATTTTCACCAAATACAATATTGTAAATAAACGATTATGGGGGAAGGGTGTCTTTTTTTTGTTAATGTCTTCTTTTTTTGTCATTTCTTGTCCTCACATGTACAATTTTTTTTCTCCTGCTCATTAAATTTGATTGGTGACAGTCCCTGGATAAGCAAAAGAAGATGGATGGATTAAATTTGGTTAGTGACTTATCCACAAGTATCCCAAGATATCCACTGAGTGCTTAGTCATTCAAGTTAACCAAATCACATTCAAAATATGCAAAGTTTTATGGCTGACCTAGCTGCCAAAGGTTCTCAATAAAAAACATTACAGAGATGCACACAGATAGAAAAATCCCCAAAAGCAAGATGACTTAACTACGAAGTTAGCAATAACTGGAGCTGGGGGAAGAATTATTTATAAACTAGCAAACAATATTTTTAAAAATCTAATACTTACACTTTATTCAATATGTAGAAAGGGCAATCATAATTAAGCTGTTCAGTACAAGTTGTAGATTCAAGCTGCTCTTCATATTTTTGGCCACCAGGTGCCACAGAAGAGGACTGAGGTTTTTATCCTTTCAAGACTAATTTGACTCACTTATGATCGGCACAGGGTTTTATTTATTTATGTATTTTGCTCAAATTCACCAACTTATCATGTTTATATTACATTGACTTCATGCAAGGTCCAGTTTTTGGTCTCTTGTTATTGAATGTCCCTCTCTGTCTGTACACTGCTAAAAAATAGATTCAGTTGTTGATCTAAATGTACCCCAGTACATTTAGATCAATGTCCTACATGCAAATGCCCCCAGTTTCTTTCAGAAATCATCATTATTAACAGTCTCTACACTCTGTGTAGTGTTGTAGCATGCATCTCACTAGTGTTAATCTTAATCAGGGCCTGTCTCATCTTTGTACACTGCCTCAGTAAAATTGAGGTCAGTACAATTTTAATTTTGCTTCAGCCAGCTGTGTTTTCAAATGTTGTGTGAACAGAATCTGCAGAATATCACAGCAGTTAATCTAACAAGTTGATCAGTTGTTTTGTTCTTTTTTCTGCTTTGAGACATTTTTCCACTTGTAAAATATGAATTATGAGCAGTAACAGCGTTACTTTTTTCAGTAATGAGTAATCTAACGAGTTACTATTTCTATCGTTACAACGCCGTTACCGTTACTAACAAAAAAACGCGGTGCGGCCACGTTACTATTTTTCAACAAACAGACAGCTGAAGCTGTCTTCAGCTTACCGCACCTTATATCAGTTGTACGGAAGTAGCTGTCTATGTAAGTAATCGGGGCGCTGCAGCTTTAAGCAGCAGCGCGCGCTCCCGCGGGCGGCAATCACTTTCTGCCCGACGATCACTTTTTGGCACAGCACCTGGAGCTCAGGGGGCAAAACATTTGCATGAGTGCTGCTGTTTGACTGAGGAAGAATATAGTAATCGTGGTAAGCCAAATAAAACAACCAATTTAAGATGACAAAGCAACAAGGTGATATATACCAGTTTTTAAATTGTGCTGATAGGCCACGTCATGTCACGTCAGTCATGATAAACAATACATATGCGGCGTTTTTTCCGCAATAGTTTCGTCACGTTTACTGTCTAAGAACAGCGCTAGCAAGCACTCTCTGCTTATGAGCAAAAAATAAAAAAACAAAACAAATAGCAGAAATGTACAGAAAAATGTACCATGTCAACCAATCACAAAATGATATGGAAACATGACATTGGTTGTTTAGGGAGAGGGGGAAGTTTTAGGAGTGACGGCGCGCGCGAGAGAGAGAGAGAGCAGGAAAAGAGAGAGAGCGAGTTTTGAGATGTGAGAGATTTGTGACGTTTAGGGTGTTTGGAGTGTGTAGTTAATGTGTTGTCTTGTGTAGTTAGTGTGTAGTGTTGTGGATAGGTTTGTGTTGTGTGTCAGAACAATGAGGCGACTGCTGTCTCCAGGTAGAAAACAGGAGTGATACGCCTGCTGCTGTCAGACCTGCAGGTATCAGGCTGTGATGTTGACAGAAATTGTTTTTTTGGAGTTGCACAAATAATTTGTGTGGCATCGTATTAAATGCAAAACACCTGATTGTTATGTAAATAATTTGAAATGGTTATAAAAAAAGGGTAAAAGGTAAATGGCTGCAAATAACTTTGTTGTTTGAAAAACTTGTGCATATGATTTTAACATTGACAGTTTTTATTTGCATTTAACATTTTGAAATATGAGTCATTAAACATGTGTGTGGTTGTTACAGTACAAAAATATAACTTTTTCTACACAGATTTCATGTTTTTTGTCTGATTTTAGATAAATTGTGTTAATACAGTATGTCAAAATGAAAACATAACTGTAAATTCAGACACGTGAGGTTGTGCTGAAAAGAATGATACCAAACAAGGCAAAGTAAAGAGTTTTTAAATCTGGTAACTCAGTTACTAACTAGTAACTATAATTAATTACTTTTTCAAAGTAACTTGCCCAACACTGATTATGAGTTAACTAAGCAGTGTTGTAACTGTGTTGTGATGACTCTGTAGTGATGAAGAAGGAAAAAGGAGGATGAGACTTGATTTGAAGTTAGTTTTGAGCCACAGGTTTTCTCTTCCTCCTCTTCTTTTTTATAAAAAAATTATAGATATTTCAATCTTTCTTTTCCCAGAAGGTCCATTACCAGCAGAGGGAGAAAATATATTTAAAAGCCACAAAATCTGTGCCACCTCGCTTGTGTATTTTGCTGTTCTTTCTTGCAATTTGACATTCAGAAATATATTTTATGGGATAAATTAAACACTGTCTTAATGTGAGTAAATTTTGTATTACAATTTTCCTTCTATTGGAGACTGAAACCATTTGGCAAGAGTGCCAGATATTTTTTGTATGCAGGAAAGACTATGAAACAGTGGACAGCTTTCTATAACGTGTCAAAAAATCAGCCAGATATCACTCAAAATTAAATCTGCAGATTTTACTATGAATTTTACATGTCTGAAGCCACAGAGCAATGCTATGATAAAACTAACATACAAATATAAGTGATTGTAGTGTATATGACTGAGACCATTACACTGACTCCACAGGCTGAGTGAGTTCAGAAAAACCAATCAGTTCAATCAGACTAAAGTTTTGCCACTAATAAATGTCCTCCAGCAGAACTTTATGTATCAGGTTGGTCCTGACATATGCACAAACATGTTTTGGATGGACTGAATGGCATAACATTAAGCTTGTTATTATGAAAGAAAAAAAGTTTTGCTGTGACAGCTTTCCTGAGATTTCACAAGAGTCAAGCTCTTGGTAAATTGAGAGCTTCGCTTTTACACTCAGCTCCCTCTTCCACA
The DNA here is from genome assembly GCF_057381915.1 of Diplotaxodon limnothrissa. Classification (NCBI taxonomy): domain Eukaryota; kingdom Metazoa; phylum Chordata; class Actinopteri; order Cichliformes; family Cichlidae; genus Diplotaxodon; species Diplotaxodon limnothrissa. The sequence continues at coordinate 9,692,265 of NC_140606.1, forward strand.
AGACGGACCAGTGCAGCGTCCGTATCACTGCGGCCGCAGCAGCAATCCGTCTGTCGATCTCCAGCTCCCTTCTCCCACTGGCGAACAAGACCCCGAGATACTTGAACTCCTCCACTTGGGGCAGGAACTCATCCCCGACCCGGAGTGGGCACTCCACCCTTTTCCGGCTGAGAACCATGGCCTCAGATTTGGAGGTGCTGATCCTCATTCCCGCTGCTTCACACTTGGCTTCGAATTGTTCCAGTGTGAGCTGGAGGCCATTACCCGATGAAGCCAACAGAACCACATCATCCGAGAAAAGGAGAGATGAGATTCTGAGGCCACCGAAGTGAAAGCCCTCCGCCACTTGGCTGCGCCTATAAATCCTGTCCATAAAAATTATGAACAGAATCAGTGACAAAGGGCAGCCCTGGTGGTGCCCATCACCCACCAGAAACGAGTCAGATTTATTGCCAGAAATGCAAACCAAGCTCTTGCAACGGTTGTATAGGGATCGAATGACCTGTAACAATGGGCCAGACGGTGGGTCATCCCCCTCATCCCCAGACTCTGCTTCCTCCTCGGAAGACGTGTCAGTGGGATTAAGAAGGTCCTCGAAGTATTCCTTCCGCAGCGCTCCCCGAGCACTATACACAGTGCAGGTAGAGCACCGCTTTCCCCTCCTGAGACGCCTGACGGCTCGCCAGAATCTCTTGGAGGCAGTCCGAAAGTCTTTTTCCATGGCCTCTCTGAACTCCTCCCACACCCGAGTTTTTGCTTCAGCCACTGCCCGAGCCGCATTCCGCTTGGCCCGTCGATACCTGTCAGCTGCCTCCAAAGTCCCACAGGCTAACCAAGCCCCTTAGGACACCTTCTTCTGCCTGGTGGCTCCTTCACCTCTGGTGTCCACTATTTGGTTCCGGGATTACCACCATGACAGGCACCAACCACTTTGCGGCTGCAGCTCAATGCAGCAGCGTTGGCAATGGAGATGCTAAACATGGTCCATTCGGAATCAATGTTCCCAGTCTCCCTCGGAATGCTGTTGAAGCTCTGCCGGAGGCGGACCGGGGCCTCTGCTAGACGTTCCCAGCACACCCTCACTTAGGTGCACCGGGTCTGTCTAGTGTCCTCCCCCGCCACCTGATCCAACTCACCACCAGGTGGTGATCAGTTGACAGCTCAGCCCCTCTCTTTACCCGAGTGTCCAGAAAATATGGTCGCAGGTCTGGTGATACGATTACAAAATCGATCATCGACCTACGGACTAGAGAGTCCTGGTGCCACGTGCACTTATGGACACTCTTATGTTCGAACAAGGTGTTCGTTATGGCCAAACTGTGATTTGCACACAAGTCCAATAACAAAACACCACTCGGGTTCAGATCAGGGAGGCCGTTCTTCCCAATTACTCCCCTCCAGGTCTCGCTGTTGTTACCCATGTGAGCATTGAAGTCCCAGTAGGACAACGGAGTCTCCAGGTGGAGCACCTTCGAGCACCCCACCCAGGGACTCTAAGAAGGCTGGGTACTCTGAACTGCCACTTGGTGCATAAGCGCACATGACAGTCAGGATCCGTTCCCTGACCCTAAGGCGCAGGGAACAAACCCTCTCAACCACCGGGAAGAACCCCAACATACCGGCAGCAAGCCGAGGGGATATTAGAATACCCACCCCAGACCGCCGCCTCTCACCAGGGACAACTCCAGTCTGAGACAGAGTCCAGTCCCTCTCCAGGAGACTGGTTCCAGAGCCCAAGCCATGCGTAGAGGTGAAGCCTGACTATATCTAGCCGGTACCTCTCAACCTCACGCACTAACTCAGGCTCCTTCCCCACCAGAGAGGTGACATTCCATGTCCCTATTGCCAGTCTTGGCAGCCGGGGGTCAGTCCGCCAGGGCCTCCGCTCCTGGCCGCCACCCGGCACACTTCATTAGTTTAAATATTTATCTATATCACTTCACCTCATATGTCATTGTACTGAATTTGAGCAACCACAAGCTTAATGTAGATTACTTTTAACAACTATCCACCTCAATTAAATCTATGGTCTGGCACACAGGCTGTTGTCGATCAGGGCAAGCTAAAGAATAAACATTTCGTGTCAGCAAGGGGGTGGGGGAAAGCCATTCACCACAGCACATCTTAAGTGCTGCTGATGTGGCAGGCCTTCTCCACACGCTCTTCAAGGCTGGTGTGTTTTCTGAAAACTTCTAACATTTGAATCTCTTCCATTTATAAGCCTGCGATTAACCGCACGGCTCAGGTCCGTATGAAACCCGCGCGACCGTGCTCGCGTGAACGCGCGCAGCTAAGGAGCCGTCGCTCTCTCTCTTTTTTTTTTTTTTTGAAATACTTTGTGCTGCCAGGAGCAAACGTCTGTCACCCTCTGACTCACTCTTGGTTGCCTAGGAACCCATGATAACAACAACAGTCGGTGTCACAGACCACGTGTTCTGCTCCGCACACACTCACACAACAACAACAACGACAACAACGACAACAACACAAAATAGGCCTATTGTCCTTGAACCCATCCGCTGGAACGTTGAAGACAATATAATTACACTGCAAAGCAAGACACAAGTAGGCAAGCTTCTTCATGTTTCTCGTGCACGGGAGAGAAAACCGGACAGGCGCCGTTCCTTCGCTTGACCCCAGTCGCTCTCCTTCGTTCTCCCGTACCACTGTTCTTTTATTGAGGTTACATGAATATGCATAGGTTCATTAACATATGACGTCTACATACACACAAAGAGTACCTTGCCTGTGTGTGTGTGTGTGTGTGTGTGTGTGTGTGTGTGTGTGTGTGTGTGTCAAGGTGTGACCCTGTGAAGACTCCCCAAACGCTGGTGCCAGGAGCGGGTCCATCTGAACAAAAGGCTCTTATACTTAAACAGATATACGTGTGTTTGCTATACCATATATCAGCAAGAGAAGATACGACCTCTCCTAGGAGGTGTGATCTACGCCAGAACACTCTGTAGAGGGAGTGAACGCACTCCCCCTTCATGCTACACAGAGCCGTTACAGACCTCCTAGGATGAGACATTCTTTCAATCTACAAATGATTATACACTTCTAAGCATATGTGAGTAAATATTTCTAAGCATAAATGACAATCAACAATACAAAACCTAACAAGGGGTCTTTACAACATGTTTTGTTATACAGCCTAATATAATCCTCCACATGCAGGTGATGAGTTTGAGTGTTGTCCATGATGGACATTTGCTTGGCTAACACCCTCCTCTCATTAAACTCCTCTATGGGGTCTAAGGGACTGGCCATGAGAGAGCTGGCCCTCTACAACAATTAACTCGTTTCCTGTCCCTCTCTGTGCTGCTTCCCAGCAGAAAATCGCAAACTCATATCAGCAGAGTTGTGATGATTGAATTGACTGTTAACATCCAGGGTGGCTGCATTTACAACAGAACAAAAGGCATGCACGTTTAATGTAATCCAAACCTGTCAGACAGACATCATATCCATTTCACAAGTTGTGTCATCCACAGCAGTATAGATTACAAATAAAGTTTAGGAAAGGTTCCTTGTCTGCCACTGAGCAACTTGTAAACCAAGACATGTCAAGATTCAAAAAGACATGGGCCAATGTGAAATAAGCTCTTATCTTTTAGTTATTTAGAAGAAAGAACATTTAGTCTTGTTTACATGTATATTCACCTTTGAATTATTTAAAAATAAAACCTAATGTCCCAGCAGTTTCTACCTGTAACAGCATGTAGAACAGACCTAATGACATTCACATTAAGGCTACGTTCACACTGCAGGTCTTAATGCTCAATTCCGATTTTTTGATCAAATCCGATTTTTTTGTCTGCGTGTTCACACTACAAATAAAATGCGACAGCAAACGCGCTCTAGTGTGAACGCTCAAAGCGGCCCGCATGCGCAAAAGAAGACTTCACACACAACGCGCTCTGTTTAGACCCAGAGCAAACAGTATTGTTTGATAGATGACCCTTAATATAAAGAGTTCGGACTTTACATTTCCCAATTTTTGCTTTAAGTTATTTTGTTATTTACATAATAATGTAAATAACCTAATAATGATCCTTATTGCTGTTTTAGAGAGGAGCGGTGCTTCAAAGGATAGTTGCAGATTTCTGTCAGAATCTGCAGATTATACAGTACAAATAAAATGTTCACGTTTCTCCAACATTGTCTTCCCAACAGTTTCACTGATATCTACACGGGATGGCCAGAGAAGCGTTCGCGATGTCTTCTCTGGCGCTTCTCTGGCGCTTCTCTGGCGCTGATAATTGGCGTCTGTCTTGTGTCGGTGACGTAAAAGACGGATTTAATGCGACCTGACCGTTCAAACAGCAGTCGCTTTCTAAAACATCGGATATGTATCGGATTCAGTACCACATATGAAAGTGACCCAGATCGGATTTGAAAATATCGGATTTGTGCCGTTCACACTGTCATACCATGATCGGATATGGGTCGCATAGGGTCAAAAAAATCGGATTTGATGCGCTTTCGCCTGCAGTGTGAACGTAGCCAAAGCTTCAGTCAAACAATTCCTTGAGGGTTGCAAAACTGGGCAGGTAACTTGCATAAAATGAAGCTGACTCCGTCCCGAAACCACTGGAAAACCTATGTGTTTAACACAACAACATAGCAGTGTTTGCTCAATATACTTTACGATTTGGCTTAGTGTGCATTGTACTAAATTACTCAGGAAGTGAAACAGCCTCACATGTGTTAGGTAACAGAGGGAGAAAATACTATTTTCTGAAGCACATTGTTTATTACATTCAGTGGCCAATAGGCGTCACTGTGGTGATCGTTTAGGATTTCCAGGCTCTGAATAAACATGGGCATGATCACCTCACATAGCGAATCTGCACAGTTCCAGTGAAATCTGGAGATGATGTGATCTGGGCTTGTTGCTTTTTTGGTCTTGAGCTTCTCCAGCTCCTTCCTCACATGATCAGGAGTCAAGGAGAGGATGGTATAAGGTGACAAAGGGGAAAGGCAATAATTAAAGCACAGAAAGATGAAAAGTGGATGTGAGATATGGAATGATCAGGTTGAAGGGGAAGGAGTGTGACTGGTCATGGGGGCTATATGTGTCACGGTTTGCGGGGCAAGCCGTGTGGATTTGTAGTAAGGACCAAAAGGGCGGCAGTTCTGGTGCAGGTGAGTGTTTATTTATAATAGTGGGTCAATACAAACAGCTAGGGTGGCAAAACATGAAACTAGAAACCTAAACTGGGTAAACTAATAAGACAAACCAGAAACGAAGATGCAGGGAGGTCCGGGGAAATACATACGGAGAGACGCAGGGAGACCGAGGGGAAACAACACAGACGAACCAGCAACTACTATGACAGAAGACACAACTTAAATACACTCAGAGAACACAGGGGGGTTACATACAGGTGGGAACACAGCTGGGAGTAATTAACAATACGAGACTAGGGAGGCAAACTGAAAACACTCACATAAGACACAGACCTTCACAATAAAACAGGAACTTACACATGAAAGGACACAAACTAAGAAACGTGGACTAGATACAGGAACACATGGGCAGAACAGAGTAAACACTAACCAGAGGAAGAACAGAACCAAAATCACGAAGAGAAAACACAAAACGCTGGGTCAAAAGGACCCAGGATCATGACAATATGACACAGATTCAAGGGGTGTGTAGAGGGTACATATTGATAGATGTGGTTGGGGGAGGGAGTGGGGGCAGAATTCAAACCTGTTTTCTTTCATTATACACACTTTTTCAGTGTGCAGTATAAATATGGGAAGAAAAAAGAGAAGAACAGTGTGGGAGAATTAAATTCAGCTGATTTATTATTAAAAAAAATTTCAAGAAAAGAAAAAGGAAAATGTACTCATTATTCCTGTCTTGCAAACACGTCTCATCAGAAGGTAACAGGCATACAGCGTTAAGTCAATCAGGTTCTGCATGTTTGTTCAGAGATTCCTTTGTAAAAACCTACAGGTTCTCACCTTACAAAAATCCCATAGATACCATTATTTTTATATATATATATATATATATATATATATATATATATATATATATATATATATATATATATATATATATATAAAGAAGGGACTGCTCTCACAGCTAGAGATTGACGAGGTACAACACAAATGCTACGGCAAGGAGGAGTCAGGACGCCAGGTCAGGGGGGAGATATCATCACCCCCACCCGAGATTGGGTACATAGCCCCAAGTGCGACAGGAGAAGGATCGTTGAGTGCGAGAGGAACTGACCTGAAAAATAGGATCATGGCCAAGCTTGAAACCTGGATCCCCCGTAGCCGGTTACCAAGATTACGTGAAGTACCCTCAGAAGGTCTGCTAGATGATGTTAATGCAGCACTACGGACAATACCTACAACCACGATTACCGATACTAACAAGCTGATCTACAATACGGCAGCAGTGATCAGTGAGATGCTTGGCTACAAGTTGAACAGCCACAAGGGGCAGTACCCTCCATGGAGAAAGAGGCTAGAGGGCAAGATCAAAGTAGCACGGAGGGAGGTTAGCCAACTAACGGAGTTGCAGAAAGGTGCGACAAAGAAGGTGCATAAGAAATACAGCAAGCTGTCCATACCTGAGGCCTTGGAAACTGCCAAGCAAAGACTCACAGCCTTGGCCAGCCGCTTGAGGAGGTACACCAGAGAGATAGAAGGCAGGAGAATAAACCAGCTGTTCTCCACAGAACCAGCAAAGGTGTACTCTCAGTGGCAAGGGAACAATAATAATAAGAGAACAGCACCACCAAGGCTGGAGACGGAGCAATACTGGAAGAGCATATGGGAGAAGGACGCAACCCATAACGGCAATGCTCAGTGGCTAGTGGATCTGAGGGCAGACCTCCCTGAACAGGGTCCAGTAACCATCACAGTGGCAGATATCCAAGAAAGGGTCTCCAGTATGAAGAGTTGGACAGCACCAGGGCCCGACATGGTTCACGCCTACTGGCTAAAGAAGCTGACTGCACTCCACGAGTGTCTGGCAGCACAAATGAACCAGCTGTTAGTTAACGAGACACACCCGGAATGGCTAACCAAAGGTCGGACGGTCCTGATCCCCAAGGACCCCAAGAAGGGACCGGTCCCCTCCAACTACCGACCAATAACCTGCCTCAGTACTACATGGAAGCTCCTGTCAGGCATCATATCGGCTAAGATGAACAGGCACATGGGTCAATACATGAGCGGGACACAGAAAGGAATTGGCAAGAATACCAGAGGCGCAAAACACCAGCTACTGGTAGACAGAACAGTCAGCCGAGACTGCAAGACCAGACTGACCAACCTGTGCACTGCCTGGATTGATTACAAGGCCTATGACTCAATGCCCCACAGCTGGATACTGGAATGCCTAGAATTGTACAAGATCAATGGGACCCTAAGAGCCTTCATCAGGAACTCAATGGGGATGTGGCGTACAACACTAGAGGCCAACTCCAAGCCCATAGCACAAGTCACCATCAAGTGCGGGATCTACCAAGGAGATGCTCTGTCCCCACTGCTGTTCTGCATAGGCCTGAACCCCCTCAGTGAGATCATTAACAAGACTGGCTACGGATACCGACTACGGAACGGAGCAGTTGTCAGCCACCTCCTGTACATGGATGACATCAAGCTGTATGCCAAAAGTGAACGAGACATTGATTCACTGATCCACACTACCAGGCTATACAGCAATGACATTGGAATGTCGTTCGGACTGGAGAAGTGTAGTCGGATGGTAACAAAGAGAGGGAAGGTAGTCAGAACTGAGGGGATTGAACTACCAGAAGGCAACATTGCAGACATAGAGGACAGTTACAAGTACCTGGGGATCCCGCAGGCGAATGGGAACCATGAAGAGACCGCTAGAAAAGCTGCAACCACCAAGTACCTGCAGAGGGTCAGGCAAGTCCTGAGGAGTCAGCTGAATGGTAAGAACAAGATCCGGGCCATCAACACGTACGCCCTGCCCGTGATCAGGTACCCTGCTGGGGTAATAGGCTGGCCAAAGGAGGAGATAGAAGCCACTGACATAAAGACAAGAAAGCTCCTTACCATGCATGGAGGGTTTCACCCCAAGTCCAGCACCCTGAGGCTGTACGCTAAGCGGAAGGAAGGGGGCCGGGGACTGGTGAGTGTCAGCACCACAGTCCAGGATGAGACAAGGAACATCCAAGAATACATTGGGAAGATGGCCCCAACTGACCGAGTGCTCAGTGAATACCTCAGGCAGCAGAAACCCAAGAAAGAGGAGGGAGATGAGGAACCATCATGGAAGGACAGGCCCCTGCACGGTATGTACCACCGGCAGATAGAGGAGGTGGCTGATATCCAGAAATCCTACCAGTGGCTGGACAAAGCTGGACTGAAAGACAGCACAGAGGCACTAATCATGGCAGCACAAGAACAAGCTCTGAGTACAAGATCCATAGAGGCTGGGGTCTATCACACCAGGCAAGACCCCAGGTGCAAGCTGTGTAAAGATGCCCCAGAGACAATCCAGCACATAACAGCAGGGTGCAAGATGCTAGCAGGCAAGGAATACATGGAACGCCATAACCAAGTGGCCGGCATAGTGTACAGGAACATCTGTGCCGAGTATAAACTGGAAGTCCCGAGGTCAAAATGGGAGATGCCCCCTAGGGTGGTGGAGAATGACCGAGCTAAGATCCAGTGGGACTTCCAGATACAGACGAACAAAATGGTGGTGGCTAACCAACCGGACATAGTGGTGGTAGACAAACAGAAGAAGACGGCCGTAGTGATCGATGTAGCGGTTCCGAATGACAGCAATATCCGGAAGAAGGAACACGAGAAGCTGGAGAAATACCAAGGGCTCAGAGAAGAGCTCGAGAGGATGTGGAGGGTGAAGGTAACAGTGGTCCCCGTGGTAATTGGAGCACTAGGTGCGGTGACTCCCAAGCTAGGCGAATGGCTCCAGCAGATCCCGGGAACAACATCGGAGATCTCTGTCCAGAAGAGCGCAGTTCTGGGAACAGCTAAGATACTGCGCAGGACCCTCAAGCTCCCAGGCCTCTGGTAGAGGACCCGAGCTTGAAGGATAAACCGCCCGCAGGGGCGTGCTGGGTGTTGTTTGTTGTTTTATATATATATATATATATATATATATATATATATATATATCGCTAGCCCGACATCCCGGGGCTAGCGATATTTCCAGTCGGGCTACCAAAATCTATCTCTGCCCTGCCCGTCGGCCTATCGTAGGAAGGAAAAATATATGTCAATGCTTTTGCATTCTTTCGGAAATGTAGCTGGGTAATTATGTCATTGGCATCGGTGAGCCACTGTCAATATGTGACATATTGAAATCGCGTTTGAATTCGCGCTTGTTTTTTGCTTTCACTTTGCAATCACGCGAACTGTGTATAGAGAGCGACAGTACTGATTGGTGACTGATGATAATTTGCGCACCAATTCAGGGTGAAGCAGTGACAGCCAAAGAAAAGCTTACCACAAAACGGAAAAGTTATGACAAATCGGACTATAAGGCAAAAAGAAAGTGCAGCTTTATGGTTTCATGGACAAAAGAATTTCTGTGGCTGCAATATGACGAGCTAAATAACCAGGGGTGCACATAAGTGGTCCGCTGGTGCGCATTCGCTGTCAAAATAAAAAACTGCAACGTGTGTTTGCGTACATAAGATTTTCAGGAGGAGGACAGACATTTGTTTAGAACTCTTAAAGATGTTGAAGAAGCAAGCTCCTTTAAGCAATTACTTTGGTTTTCTTCCACCTCCAAAGAAATGTCAGGAGTCCGAACCACAAAAGAAGCACGTATTCTCGGAAAAGTAGTTGCAGGAGGTGAGCTGGCTTCAAACAAATGATGAACGCACAGAGATGTGGTGCGGAATGTGCCATGAAAATTTAATAAATGACAAATTAAAAAGGCATGAACATTTTTTTTTTGTATCGAAAAAATATTGAACCGTGACCCCAAAGTATCGAAATGAACCGTGAATTTTGTGTATCGTTGCACCCGTAATATATATATATATATATATATATATATATATATATATATATATATACACACACACTTCTGTACCGTCTGTCAGAGGGCAGCAGGTAGAAAAGTTTGTGTCCAGGGTGTGAGGGGTCTGTGATGATTTTCCCTGCCCGTTTCCTGGTTCTTGAGAGGTACAGATCCTGGATGGAGGGCAAGGGGGCGCCAATGATCCTTTCTGTTGCCCGTACAGTCCGCTGCAGTCTGCTCCTGCCCTGTTTAGTGGCTGCACCATATCAGACTGTGATGGAGGAGCACAGGACAGACACAATGTAGAACTGGATCAGCAACTCTTGTGGAAGACTGTACTTTCCTAGTTGTCTTTCCTAGTACATCCTCTGCTGGGTCTTTTTGAGGATGGAGTTGATGTTGGTCTCCCACTTCAGGTCCTGCAAGATAGTGGTACCCAGGAACTTCAAGATCTTCACAGTCAACACAGGGCTGTCTGATGTCGTAAGGGGGGAGCAGAGTTGAGGGATGTCTCCTGAAGTCCACTGTCATCTCTACAGTTTTAAGATTGTTCAGCTCCAGATTGTGCTGACTGTACCAGAGTGCCAGCCGCTCAACTTCCTGCTGGTATGCAGACTCATCACCATCCTGAATGAGGCCAATGACAGTGGTGTCATCTGCAAATGTTAGGAGTTTAACAGCCGAGTTCTTGGAGGTGCAGTCAAGATCAAGTGTAAATGATGTAAAGAATATCAAATACGTAGATCAACAAAAGGCTTGTGTGAACAGAAAAGTTTTTTAACTGGTTTTCAAAAGAATCCACAGAGCAAATGTGTTGCTTATGAAATCCATGAAGTGCTACAGAGAAAATTACATTTTATTTATGTAATTAACACATTTTGAACTCTTAAAGAAATATAACAAAAGGAAAGACACCCAGCTGAACTAAAATGATCCATGTAGCAAACAAAAACTGTTTTATCGCCTTTGGGCTTTTGGAGCCTTGATCTGACTTTTAAAAATTGGGGGAGGGGGAGCACTATGCTGCCAAAAAATGAAAAATAGATATTTGCAAAATTCTGCCTAAATATGTATTTTACCTGGTTAATGTGTGTGGCGGGGCGTGGTCTGCAGTGCCGCTGCATGGGAGTCGGACGCGCCTGAGCGGCACCTGCAATCACGCTCTCTGCTGTTGTGTTGTCGGGCTGTGAGCTGAAAAGCTACCGTCGACTGTATGCGTACAGCAAGTGGTCAATAACGGGATGCTGAAAAGCAGCGGGTCTGCCGTGGTATGTTTACAATGGAACTTCTGCTCCTGAACCTCTGGGCACCGCCTCTCAAATCGGGGCTGAAGTCACTTTCATCTTTACGCAGGACTGTAAGCTGTCATCTGTGAGGCGTTAGCGGTGTTTGTTTTTAACATAGTTCACGGTGGAGAACAGCTGCTGACATAATGTGGATCCGAAGATCCATTGGTCTATCTGGGGTTGAAAGTCTTGATAAATGCACAGCGTTTTGGCGGGTATACCGGCTTCTGCGAGTGTGACGCTTATTTTGAGCGATGAAAAATAATAAAATATAATTTTATTATTTTTATTTCAATATCACAACAATCTTCCAATTTAGAACTACAAGTTAAAAAAAAAAGAACTAAACACAAATAAAATACACGTCAGCTAAATACTTCTAATTTATTTTCCCAAACCATGTGAAGCCGCAGTATAAGGACAAAACAGTCGCATGCGGCTCCGGAGCCTGCTCTACGGTCTGCTAACATGGAAACTTTAAATAAAACCAGCAGCTTGTTTCATAGACCTGTCATTTGTTCTTTTGATTATCCACATTATCATCAACAGCTTCATCCATCCTGGGCGAAAACTGGTGAGGGAGACCATGCTGGGTTTCCTCGTTCCAGAGGTTTGGAGAAACTTGTTCCCTTTCTATTATCACAGAAAGGTGTCACATGTTCTGTTAACCTACTGAGAGATGCACCATTTCAGAAACATCAGGAAGACTGAAGTTCATCGCAAGGACGGAAGACTAATGTTCACCACCAGGTCCCTTACAGGGAAATCTTCTGAACTCAACAATATGCCCGCCCCACAAGATTGATAAACCCAGCATTTCATGAACACTGTGATGGAGGCTGTTGCTTTGCGTTATGTTATAAATACTTGGCAAATCCACAGAGGCTCTGGACGTTTACATAAAGATATTATATTTAGTTCTGTAGAAAGTATATTTAAAAATATATTATCCTCTCTTACTCTGGTGTGAATGACTCTGAATTACTTTATGGTAAATAACACACTATTGGCAAAAAACTGTGAAAGATTTCCAGATTACCAATTTTTTGTTCAGCATACAAGTGATGACCTTTGACCTTCATCATGTTTTATTTAATTGTGTCAGAGAAAATCTCATGTGCTCTTCATGCAGCTGAGTACATCAAGTGTTTAAAACGGAAGCTGTGCAGGTCTGAGATCAGACACTGCACTGACAGCACATGTGGTACTTTAACCTTTTTACTGCAGTTAACATTCAATTCAATTTTATTTATATACGGCCAAATCACAACAGCAGTCACCTCAAGGGGCTTTATATTGTACAGTAGGTCATACAATAATAGATACAGAGAAAAACTCAACAATCATATGACCCCGTATGAGCGACACTTTGGCGACAGTGGAAAGGAAAAACTTCCTTTTAACAGGAAGAAACCTCCAGCAGAACCAGGCTCAGGAAGGGGGGACATCTGCTGCGACTGGTTGGGATGAGAAAAGAAATACAGGATAAAGACATGCTGTGGAAGAGAGACAGGGATTAATAACAGATATGATTCAATGCAGAGAGGTCTATTAACACATTATTATTATTATTATTAGAAATGAGAGCTGCTCCATCCAAAGTGGGATGGATGCCGTCTCTCCTAACAAGACCAGGTTTCCTCCAGAAGGTGTGCCAATTATCTATGAAGCCCACATCGTTTCTTGGACACCACTCAGACAGCCAGCAATTTAAGGAGAACATGCGGCTAAACATGTTACTCCTGGTCTGATTGGGGAGGGGACCAGAGAAAACTACAGAGTCCGACATTGTTTTGGCAAAGTTGCACACCGATTCAATATTGATTTTAGTGACCTCCGATTGACGTAACCGGGTGTCATTACTGTCGACGTGAATTACGATTTTACTGTATTTACGTTTACCCTTAGCCAACAATACCACAGCAACATTCATGTGTACACTCTCACAAACATTTTCCTGTCTTACTAAACCACACATTATAACTGCAATACTTCAGACATACTGAGGTGTTCAATCTAATACATTTTTAATATATTGCTATTACACCCAATCAGCCAGTGAACTGTAGATTTAGTGTTACAGTTTTATAATCAAAGGTTTGGACACATATTTATCAAAATTATTACTTTAATTATAATTGTATGTTGATTATCTGATTTGATAGCACCAATGAAAGCTGAAAGTTGTATTAAGGCATAAGCATGTTAAGAGACTAATATCTAATATCTATCATATGTTTAGCTCTTTCTGAGGCATTTGACAGCAGATATTGAGCAGAAAGGCTACAGCAGCAGAAGAAAACCAAACCAGGTGCTGTTCTTGTCAGCTAAGACACTGGAACATTTCTTGCTTGACTAAAATGTTTCATTTATTTTGATGTCAGATAGTTGACAAACACTAGTAGATAGTTGACCCACCACTGAAGCATTTGTGGACTTCAAATAATTGTATTTTTATAAACAGACTTGAAAATGATTTTCTTAGATGACCGAACACTGTTCAAAATGTCAGCAGAGTATGCTCTAACCATGCAATCAGTTTGTGTGGTGATTCACAAAAATTTAATGTGCAGTTGTCCAGTTTAAGCCCGAAGTGAAAACCCAGCCTGGTTCTGTTCTAGGAGAAACTGTAACAATGGGGCCCGGAGGCCAAAGCATGGATCTGGACCCACACACAACACAACACAACACAAACAAACAACCTAGGATAGCTGACAAACTGGTGTGGAACAGATAAGGAAGCTGGCCTTAAATACTGCCTGTTGTTAGCCCTGGATCACTGACAGGTGAACAAACAGGTGTAGTGATGAGGCTCCGCCCAGGGGTGAGAACATGGAAAAATACAGCCAACTCATCCGGATTATGACCAAAACAAACGTGACTGACCACGTAACAATACACACATACACATAATAGATACCTTCTAAAATACACATGTATATTTTACAAGCATGTACATTTGTACATGGTACAAATTAGTCTTTATAGGTTTATTGTGGCTTTTTTCTTGATGTGCTATATTTTCTTATTTTTTTTATATTATATCTTTTATTCACTTTTCTTCCTGACACATGTGATGCTGTAACATGTGAATTTCCCCAGTGTGGGGTTAATAAAGTCTATGTTTAAACTGTATACTATAAAAAGATTTGTCCATTAGATGGAGAAAATATAAAATATAATTCTACCCATTTCCAACATTAACCTTTAAAGCAGTGAGTAACAAATGCAGTTAAATATTGGGACAGAATGATCTACGTTCTAGAAAAATAAATCACTGGCTAATATCTATGATAAAAGTCAGCCAAGTGTCGATTATTTCAACCATATTTTTTGTATATGTCTTATTAATTTGATAGCCGATAATATTGACTTAAAGAAAATAGAGAAATGTACAGGACTTTAAGAAATGTATTCATTTATTTTCTCCACAAACCAAAAATTATGTTTAGTTACAAAAATGTAGTTATTTTTTAAGCTCTGGTGAAATGAGAGGCAACATTGTGACAGTCATAAGAAAAGCTCGGCTGTGATGTTGTTGTTTCCATCAGCTAAGAGAACAAGACCAGAGAGATCAGCGGTGTCACAAAGAGCAGAAGGCCAGCAGTTGTACTGATGGCACTGTTGCAGAGGTCACCCTGGCAGCAGCTGATTTCTGTTCCTATGATTCCTGCAATCTGTGCAGATTGTGTGCTTGAGCAAACCACCTTGGAGGCGCAGCCCTTTACAGTCACCTTTTGCCCTCCTGCAGTCACTGAGGAAATGAAAAGAGGGAATCACTGAATCACTGAGCAGAAAAGAACAAACATGCAGACATTGAATGCTGTCGGCCTGTTACCTCTTGTTGAGATGCAGTGGTCCTCATCTCCATTGCAATTTAGAGTTTTTGTGCAATCGTTTCCATCACATTGGAAGCACTTTTTCCCATTTGGAGATGAGATGCTGCCCTCTGTTGAATACAGAAATATTTGTAATATTTGTTCCCCTCCTTATTTTAACTGTGTGCCAAAAACATCAGCAATAAAACAAACAAAAAAAAAACAACAGAAAACAAAAGAAAAACCATTTATGTTATTAATATGTTTATTGTTTGAGATTTTTTAATCAGGAAATTTTTACAGATTGATAATTTTGACCTCATCTGTTCAAGCGAATACGACGATTGAAAGAAAGGTTTTGACCCACTTCAAAACTTTCTCAACATATTTAATAAAAATAAATAAATTTTTCTTTTTTTTTTTTACTTTCAAGGACAGGAAATTACATTTCAAAATACCAAGAAGCGTGATAGAAATTACCAGGGGCATCTTGAGAGTTGCAAAGATCAGAGGTGCAACACTTGCTGGTCAGTAGAGTTTGAGAAACTCCAAAGTTGATTGAGGCCTGAACACACTCCTCAGCCGCAGCACAACTTTTCGCTTTAATATCAACCAGTTTTGAACCACCTGCAACAAAAAGAGGAACCATTGAAAACTGAACCAGTTTAAAAGAAGAATAAAATAAGAACTATACAAAATCAAACCTGCATATGAAGTCCCTCTTACTGATCCACACTGAGTGTTGGAAGGACATTCTTTTGTTGTCTGAGCGCAGCTTCCAGAGAGGTCCGGTATGCATTCGTAACATTTCAAGGCACAGGCTGATAAAACAAAGATAAAGATAAATGAAATTTTTCTTGCTTCCAATGCATGGACATATTCTAAAACATTCACTAAAATGAACCGTTTAAAAAATAAAGGGCAAACAGTACAGTAATTAGTATAATAATTTGTAGAACGTAGACAAACGTTTACTGGGTTGTACTAAAACATGTTGTAGAAGCATTAAAAAAGAAAATGTTTCATTGAATATTACAGAACTTTCTTCAAAAGAACAGATAACTGAAGAAAAACTTGCCTCTAGGGAGCAGCACGATCCCAAGGATCAGCACAAGGTTCTGCATTGTGGAGCGGTCAGACATAAGTGAATTCTACTTTAGTTTGTGTTCAGGTTATAAGCAATTCTCATCGAGGGGAGTGGTCTCCTATCTCTGACCACTCCTTAATTCTGCCTTTGACAGTGAAGGAACCTGACTATCAAAAAACAGTCCTTTGAATAAGAATTTGAATTCTTTTTCCACATAATTCAAGTTAAGTGAATGGTAAAGTTTTTAAATTGCTTAATTCTCTATCTGCTGAAATATTTTTAGGCTGCAAATCATTTTCTTTGAGAACAGACGTAAAATGTTTGTTTCTTGAATGAACTGAATGAAAAACAAAACTGACTGTGATTCATGAGAAATGAAAGTCACCGACAACCACACAAAAGGTAGAACAGACGTAAAATGTTTGTTTTGTTTTTTTTGTCTTTGATGACCAGTGACTGTTTCAAATGTCAGCAGAGTATGCTTTAACCATGTAATCACTCTGTGTGGTAGTTCTTGACGACAGCTTAATTTCTTGCACTGAATGAAAAACAAAACTGACTGTGATTCATGAGAAATGAAAGTCACCGACGACCACACAAAAGGTATGTAACCGTTATTGCCACATGCATTCTATCTTACAGCATATATCAATCAAAACCAGACACACCAGTTTTCAGTGGTATATTATTAACTTGCACGTTTCCCCTTATCTTTTCAAAAAAGGTAATAAAAAAGACAGGAATCTGTATTTTCAACTATCAGTGCATCAAAACTGAAACACAGTCAAGAATGACTTGAATTTAAAAACTATTCTCGCATTTTTATTAGACATGTGCTGAGAGAAGACACTTTCTTTTCCCGCTCACCACCTCTGCACAGGCTGTAACTTTATCTGTAACTATCAGAATTCCTGAGGAGAGTCCCAGGACACTATAGAACAAGCAGGACTCAAAGTCTGAATAATTATATTTATTTTATGCCCCAGTGATGTTTTTTTCAAACATCCCATTCAGCTGCACTTCTTTCGTCTTTGTGACGAGCAGACGACTGTATTCAGAGAGGGCCGAGGACTTTTTTGTTGTACAGTTATTTTATTTTCAACTTTAATTTATATATTTTATCTTATTCTTTCCCAGTTAAATTTACCCTTCATTCTAAATTGTTGTTGTACAGTTATTTCATTTTTAACTTTAATTTTTATATTTTATTTTATTCCTTCCTTGTTAAATTTACCCTTTTTAATTTTTCATATTTATTTCCTATCTTATTCATAGCCTTTTTTTTCTTCTTCTTCAGGTCACGAGCAGTTGTGTAAGTATTTCACTGCATATCGTACTGTGTATGACTGTGTATGTGACAAATAAAAATTTGAATTTGAATTTGAAAAATTATCCTCCCCATCATTTTCCTGCACAGGAAGCAAGAACATATTGACCTCAATGAGATTTTTAGATTTCTTTTTAGAGATGCTTCTGATATCTCATTAAAGCTGGTAATAAGGAAGCATAGTTCAAACATGTCTTTATTTCAAAGAGAAGGCTAGTCCAACAATAAAACTTTTCAGACTTTGAATATGGTTTGGTTACCTTGAATGATTGACTAGCTTTGACTTAAAATCCAGATACGAAACTGTTGTACAAATATCCTGTACCAACAGTGGCGGTCCTAGCCTGTTTGGTGCAGGATGTATTTCCTCATTTATACTTGGTTGTCTTGCTTTATTCCCACGGATCGTTTGCGTATAAATAGTACTGATATGATGTTTACCAGTTTTGTCAGATAGTCCTGCCCCAGGCCTGGGAAGACACTGCCGTCGAGCATGGATAATGTTTGGCGCCCTGGGCGAACACTCCCTCTGGCGCCCCCCCCCCCCCCCCCCCCCCCCCCCCCAACACACACACATAAAACATATTAAGGATTATACATTAACATAAAACTGTTGTCGGAACCATACTGAATTTCACCAGAGAAACACACACACATATGAAGTGAGAGAGAGTGCGCATAGTATGCAAACAGCCACCAAACAGCCATCATAATTCATCATACAATGAGAACAGAACAACTCAACAATTGACACTGACTAATTAATATTAAAATCGGTAACATAATGTAATGTTTGGAGTTTATTCTGTTACTGTTACTATTTTTACCATTTCTTTTTGGAGCAACTGTAACCCACATCATTTCCTTAGGGATTAATAAAGTATTCTGATTCTGATTGTTTCAGGATGACCTGCCATTATCTAATGACATATCTGCTTGCCTGTATCTTTTGCTCGTTTCTCCTCCTCTTCTTTTTTCGTTATTCTAAACTGAAGAAATGATGGCTTTGAACTTTTCTTGTCCATCTTCCATTGGTTTTAATTTTACACTCCAGTATGAACACCCATCCCCCAACTCAGGGATCACCACAACATAACCTAATAAACCTACACCTTAGTTCACTTTGTCTATTTATTTCGAGGATTTCGCACAACCCAGGATTCAAATCATGAATACATAATAGGCTTGGATTTACAACATTATGAATGAAATGTGGTCTACTTGGAAGCAGCAGGACTCTCCTCCCCTTTCCACGGGTTGTGTGTGAGACTTTAAATCATCAAACTGTAAATTATGAATTTTAAATTGTTATTGATCCCTTTACCCCTGGTCCTAAAGTGTATATTTATTTTCTTACTCTTCTTATATATATTGTTTGTTTACTTTCACTGCTGTAACTGGAGCCTCGTCGTCTCGTCTCTCTATATACTGGACTGTATGTAGCGGAGATGACAATAAAGTTTACTTTGACTTCAGCAGCAAGCAGACGCACCGAGGGCTCTCGCGCTCACTTTTCGCATATAGAATTTCGAAAAAACATCAGCGCAAATTATAAGTCTGTATCATAATGTCTGGTGTTTTCGTGTTTGTTAGTTTGTTTTTATTTTGCTTTATTTCGCGAGTTGGTTATTAGATGCTGCTCCAGCCAGATAATCCCCCGCCGCCCCGCCCTCTCCTCCCTGTGCTGCAAGCAGCAGGCGCACCTCGCAAACGGAGGGCGCCCTTACTCCCAGCAAATGGGCGATAGAAAACCGATCGGTGCCTGTACCATTCCCAATATGGGCTGGCATGACATCGGGTCAACATGCGCGTGATGGCTCCCCCCACCACGATGCCGCCCCGGGCAACCGCCCGTGTCGCCCGTATCAAAAACCGCTACTGTACCAACATCACTAATCTACTACAGAATTGCAATCTGCTGAATTCTTCATGTGAACATTATAACACATCCGTATTTTGCTTCTTAAAGGTTATAATATGACCTCTGTGTTCCATGTAGCTTTTCTTCTTTTGTTTGCAAAGTTAAATAACCAACTGGGCAAAGACATCAAAGAACCTATAACTCAGTGTTTTTGAGTCTAAATAATTAAATTGGTATTAGTTAGAAATCTCCACTGTTAAATTAGAATAACATCTATGCTGCATTTTTCTTTTAGTCCTGATGGGATTCTATTAAAACTAGTTTGAAAACATGTTGTTTCAGTTTTAATTTTGTGTATTTGTTTGAAATTTTAGTGTTATTATATTGCTTTATTGATTTTTGTATCATATATTTAATGGAATATTCTGTGAAGCTGTTTAATTCTATTGCTGAAATATTTTAGGCTGCATATCATTTTCTTCAAGAACAGACGTAAAATGTTTGTTTTGTTTTTTTTGTCTTTGATGACCAGTGACTGTTTCAAATGTCAGCAGAGTATGCTTTAACCATGTAATCACTCTGTGTGGTAGTTCTTGACGACAGCTTAATTTCTTGCACTGAATGAAAAACAAAACTGACTGTGATTCATGAGAAATGAAAGTCACCGACGACCACACAAAAGGTATGTAACCGTTATTGCCACATGCATTCTATCTTACATCATATATCAATCAAAACCAGACACACCAGTTTTCAGTGGTATATTATTAACTTGCACGTTTCCCCTTATCTTTTCAAAAAAGGTAATAAAAAAGACAGAAATCTGTATTTTCAACTATCAGTGCATCAAAACTGAAACACAGTCAAGAATGACTTGAATTTAAAAACTATTCTCGCATTTTTATTAGACATGTGCTGAGAGAAGACACTTTCTTTTCCCGCTCACCACCTCTGCACAGGCTGTAACTTTATCTGTAACTATCAGAATTCCTGAGGAGAGTCCCAGGACACTATAGAACAAGCAGGACTCAAAGTCTGAATAATTATATTTATTTTATGCCCCTTTGATGTTTTTTTCAAACATCCCATTCAGCTGCACTTCTTTCGTCTTTGTGTGATCTGATCAGTGAAATAAAACTGTACATAAGAGCAGTTAAACACGTGTCAGCAGAGCAGACGACTGTATTCAGAGAGGGCAGAGGACTTTTTCACACCATCCCAGATACGAGCTGCATAGTGAAACCTGTGAAAACAAAGAAAGTTAAGACAGGAAACAGAGGGATAAACTTAAACGAAATCCCAACAATGTCTCAAGATTTCACAAAATTATGGTGACATAATAAAAAGAAAAAAAAATCCAAATAGTATGTATTTCTGCAACAACCTTACTTATTAACACTTTTACTTCCCATGCCTATATGGATTGGAAATATATGTTTCTTTTCACTGTAGTATTTAATTTTCAGTTGATATTGTTTTAAGCATGTTGAGAAAAAAAAACCCTGATATCCCACAGCAAGAAATATTTTACACCACTCTGAAAGTTTTGTGCTTGCAGGTACATGCAGCAGGTTTCACCATGCCTCAGAAAACTATTTCACAGCAAACAACCAGCGCTCATTTTCTGTTGTAAAAAAAACCCAGCAGGTTGTAGTCACTGAAAGTAAAGGGGAACAGAGAGAGACCCCCCTCATCTCTAATAGAAATTTGGCATTTCTTCCACAGGGAATAGAAACTGTTTCTATGGGAGTTCAAAAATAATTATATTTATGATGGCTTTGTTGAGCAAAACAGTTTAAAACGTAAAATTGATTCTCAACCTGAGTGCAGGATGTATTTCCTCATTTATACTTGGTTGTCTTGCTTTATTCCCACGGATCGTTTGCGTATAAATAGTACTGATATGATGTTTACCAGTTTTTCTCAGTGAGAATAGTGTGTGACAGCTGACAGCGGGGCATGGCCAGTATTTGGCTGCAGAGTTTTGAAACCATGGTGGAGAAGGTCGGGTGTCCTCTATAGCCGGGGAGCAGAGAGAACAGTGGGTACGTTCCTGACCATAAACAACATACAAATATTCATTTATTTTTCACACAACACATGAGAGGTCACTTGAGTTTACCTTATGAAAATAAATCTTTTTGTAACCTGCTTTGGTCCTCCCCATCATTTTCCTGCACAGGAAGCAAGAACATATTGACCTCGGTTGTCAGATAGTCCTGCCCCAGGCCTGGGAAGACACTGCCGTCGAGCATGGATAATGTTACTGAGAAAAAAAAAAAAACACGAGTTATAGGTGTGGCTTGCCTGTTACAGTTTTTTCTGATTGCTTAAGCACATTTTTTTTGTAACTTTTGGCTAATTTTGCAAAATTCTTCACACAAATAAGAAAACCTGTCACCCAATAATCAAAACATTGTAGTTCTCTTGTAAAAGCAAACACAGCTAGATTAACTCTTCACACCTTCGTAAAAATGGTCTTTCCGTATCAAACAGTACACACAAGCCATCATCTACTAAGCACACAATGCGCCAACTGCACACTGATGATATGAATACAAAACACATCTGGCTTTTGCTTTCTCTGTGCACAAGGTAGGCTATGTCAGTTTGAGCTCATACTTCTGTCATAGATCCATAAGCATAGAGGGATCCAAACTTCAAATACTGGTGTTTATTCAAACACATCAAAACAAACACAAGTGTTTATTTCCAAGTATAGGATTATTTGCAATCGCCATAATGACTATATGGGTTACTTGGTCTGCAGTGAACATGCTTCCTCTTCCCCCAGCATCTGGTCATCTAGCAATTCTGTAAAGTAGCAATTTCAGTATTTTTACATCAATGGTATTGGTGTGTTTCTCATTGGCATATGGCAGTGCTACAAATCTTTGTGCGAAGTGACTGTACTAACCGATTCTCATTTCAAGATGTCCTTATGGTACTTGCTACAGTGTAGCGGCTCGAGTTAGGCTGGACCCGTTGGCCAGCTACCCTCAGGGTCATTCCACGGTTGACTACATGGTCCACTATTGTAGCTCTGATGTCATCAGCAATTCTATTTCTTACTCTTCCTACCCTTCCTCTCCCCCCCTCCTCGTCTTCCTCTTGCTCCTCCTTGTCCTTGTCGTCCTCTTCATCCTACTTCTTCACCTCCACGTCCTCTTCCTCGGCCTCCTCTACTTCTCACTCTTTCTGCTCCCTCCATTGTACTCCGCACACACAGCTTACCTGTATTATAGTGCTTAGGCTGATTGCAAAGTGGACTAATTATCTAAAACAGTCTTCACATGTGAAAGTGTGCCAGACAGTTGGCAAATTAGTGTTAATGATAGCCATACATGTGTATACTTTTGCTAGGAGTGTGTTGGAAATTTGGTAATTGAGTGTTGTGCAGTGAATTGTGCCTACAGTTTTGCAAAGTGTGTGTTACAAAATTGCAAACTGAGTGCAAAGCAGTTTTTGTGCTTTTAGTTTTGCAAACTCAGTGAGTGGTTTTGCTATAAGTCTGAATAGTTTTAGAGATTGTGCTACAGGAATCACAGTTAGGGTTTAAGCATTCAGAAAAAACTGTAAACAAGTTGGGGCAATGACATCAGCAGAGAGAGGTCCACTGGTCACTTTTGTATATGCGGTTAATGCCATTGGCAACACAATTCCTCCACTGTTTGTGTTCCCACACATACATTATGCAGACCACTGTGTCAGAGATGGACCAGTAGGAAGTACTGGTAGTGGAAATAAATCAGGATGGGTGTGAGAAACAGATTTCCTCATCTTTCTGAAGCACTTTGCAAACCACACCAAGGTAAGCCATGATAAAAAGTAATGGAATTGCGATGCTGGTGAACAGCTACATTTTTTCAGCTTCATTGTTATGTTCAAAATTGGTGCAAGAGTTGTAGGTTATAATGCCCACTGAGCCAATGAGGCCAAACTCAAGAAAGACCAACCAAAATTAATGAAATATTCAGTTGCAGAAAATTCCATAATTTGTCTTTTTTGGGGGGTTGGAATATGTTCAAAAGCTAGATTTCTGCATTCTGTCACACACACACAGCTACATAAATGGATGTAAGTGCATCCATGTGTTGAATAAACAAAGATTACATGTTAATGTTTTGTTAGTACCCTTATTTCATCGTGTTACATTTTACCCCAGGATATGTTACAACTAACCCAGACTATGGGGTTAATTGTAACATTTCACTCTTTGTGTCACTCTTTGGCATCCTCCTTGTGTAAGTCTCATTCTCTCGCTCATCTCAAACTTGCACTGTTGCTATATTTTTCTCTATCCAGGATTATATAAACTCATATTCCCAGCGCAGTGGGCCAGGTAGAAGATTTTCTGGTTGGTGGGGGTATATTGCCCACCCCTTGGCTGATAGTGTTCCTGTGAGTATATTTATTTATTTATTTCTTTTGCCTGTCCCGTTTGGCTCTTTTGCCATCAGAATTATTGTCTAAACGCGAAGAAAGATGCCCAACGGATTTACTTTACCAAATGGACCATCCCAGCCTTGCCGTAATAGTCTATTTGATTCACCCTTTGTTGTTTATTTTATTTTTTATTTTCACTTGCTAGATACGGGACAGACTTGAATGAGGAAAAGAAAAGGGAGAAAGAAAGAGGGGGAAAAAAACAGCGGAGAAGAGGGACGGGGATAAAGGGCAAAAAACAAAAACCAACAAAATAAGCAGACAAAAATACATATATCGATCACCTGGATCACCTGTTGAGAAAGAAAAAAGAAAACAAGCATTTAACAAGGGATAAACAACATCATGATGATCTATGGGAATATAACAGTAAATACTAAGTGTTAAACATTATTGTGCAGCACGTAAGATCGACAGCGCACAGTGTGCTTTAAGGTAGGAGCCAAAAAGGGTGTATTTTGTGTGTGTGAGCACCGGTGTGTACAACTGTGAGCATGAACGCGCTTGTTTTTAAAAGGTTCCTTCATGTAATGATCTGCTAGAAGGTGTGGGGGGGCCACAGCCCCGTCCTCCAGGGCATGAAGCAGGTATGGAGGAGATCAAAACTCCAGACATCCAGAGGCCCTCAGAACACAAGAGACCAAGGAAGACCAACAGAGGGGCAGCCGCGCCACTGTCCCAGAAAGAGCTGAGGAGAGTCCCAGATGAAGGGTCACTCAGCAGCCGTGGAGCAGAAGCCAGGGGGAGTTGCAGTGACGTGCCCGTGAGCTCCGCCGGCAGCCAGCTGTGCCAGAGTGACCGAGCCCCAGGCAGAGAGGCCGAGGGCACCCCACCCCCAAAGTGGCCCAAGCGAGCCCCAGGCTCCAGGCCCCGATAAGCAGCCACCAAGGAGTGAGCCGGTGTGTACCTGGACGCCCATCCCCGGACACAAAGACCCACCAACGCACCGATGTCTGAGGGCTGAGGGGAAGTGGTGGGGGGAGATAGGCCTCCATGCCTTGGAGGGCCTGAGATGTCCCCAGAGAGGTGGCGTCTGATACCCGACCTGATATATGGACACAGACATACAGGCACACACAGATACAAACATCCATTCCCACCCTCATGCTCTCATATGCAATTACTCAACACTCACCCAACGTGGAGACAGACATAAAGAGACGCTGTACACACGATCACACTCCCCAAGCGTACTCTGCCGATTATAAGATGAACTGCCAACTCTTGAGCCATGATGTTGTTCAAAGGTTTTTAGTGAATGTGTTTCTTTTAGTAGTCCTGTATACAAAGCATTACGTCCGAAGTGGATAGGAAGAGTAAGAAATAGAATTGCTGATGACATCAGAGCTACAATAGTGGACCATGTAATCAACCGTGGAATGACCCTGAGGGTAGCTGGCCAACGGGTCCAGCCTAACTCGAGCCGCTACACTGTAGCAAGTACCATAAGGACATCTTGAAATGAGAATCGGTTAGTACAGTCACTTCGCACAAAGATTTGTAGCACTGCCATATGCCAATGAGAAACACACCAATACCATTGATGTAAAAATACTGAAATTGCTACTTTACAGAATTGCTAGATGACCAGATGCTGGGGGAAGAGGAAGCATGTTCACTGCAGACCAAGTAACCCATATAGTCATTATGGCGATTGCAAATAATCCTATACTTGGAAATAAACACTTGTGTTTGTTTTGATGTGTTTGAATAAACACCAGTATTTGAAGTTTGGATCCCTCTATGCTTATGGATCTATGACAGAAGTATGAGCTCAAACTGACATAGCCTACCTTGTGCACAGAGAAAGCAAAAGCCAGATGTGTTTTGTATTCATACCATCAGTGTGCAGTTGGCGCATTGTGTGCTTAGTAGATGATGGCTTGTGTGTACTGTTTGATACGGAAAGACCATTTTTACGAAGGTGTGAAGAGTTAATCTAGCTGTGTTTGCTTTTACAAGAGAACTACAATGTTTTGATTATTGGGTGACAGGTTTTCTTATTTGTGTGAAGAGTTTTGCAAAATTAGCCAAAAGTTACAAAAAAATGTGCTTAAGCAATCAGAAAAAACTGTAACAGGCAAGCCACACCTATAACTCGTGTTTTTTTTTCTTTCTCAGTAACATTATCCATGCTCGACGGCAGTGTCTTCCCAGGCCTGGGGCAGGACTATCTGACAACCGAGGTCAATATGTTCTTGCTTCCTGTGCAGGAAAATGATGGGGAGGACCAAAGCAGGTTACAAAAAGATTTATTTTCATAAGGTAAACTCAAGTGACCTCTCATGTGTTGTGTGAAAAATAAATGAATATTTGTATGTTGTTTATGGTCAGGAACGTACCCACTGTTCTCTCTGCTCCCCGGCTATAGAGGACACCCGACCTTCTCCACCATGGTTTCAAAACTCTGCAGCCAAATACTGGCCATGCCCCGCTGTCAGCTGTCACACACTATTCTCACTGAGAAAAACTGGTAAACATCATATCAGTACTATTTATACGCAAACGATCCGTGGGAATAAAGCAAGACAACCAAGTATAAATGAGGAAATACATCCTGCACTCAGGTTGAGAATCAATTTTACGTTTTAAACTGTTTTGCTCAACAAAGCCATCATAAATATAATTATTTTTGAACTCCCATAGAAACAGTTTCTATTCCCTGTGGAAGAAATGCCAAATTTCTATTAGAGATGAGGGGGGTCTCTCTCTGTTCCCCTTTACTTTCAGTGACTACAACCTGCTGGGTTTTTTTTACAACAGAAAATGAGCGCTGGTTGTTTGCTGTGAAATAGTTTTCTGAGGCATGGTGAAACCTGCTGCATGTACCTGCAAGCACAAAACTTTCAGAGTGGTGTAAAATATTTCTTGCTGTGGGATATCAGGGTTTTTTTTTCTCAACATGCTTAAAACAATATCAACTGAAAATTAAATACTACAGTGAAAAGAAACATATATTTCCAATCCATATAGGCATGGGAAGTAAAAGTGTTAATAAGTAAGGTTGTTGCAGAAATACATACTATTTGGATTTTTTTTTCTTTTTATTATGTCACCATAATTTTGTGAAATCTTGAGACATTGTTGGGATTTCGTTTAAGTTTATCCCTCTGTTTCCTGTCTTAACTTTCTTTGTTTTCACAGGTTTCACTATGCAGCTCGTATCTGGGATGGTGTGAAAAAGTCCTCTGCCCTCTCTGAATACAGTCGTCTGCTCTGCTGACACGTGTTTAACTGTGTCTAAATAATTAAATTGGTATTAGTTAGAAATCTCCACTGTTAAATTAGAATAACATCTATGCTGCATTTTTCTTTTAGTCCTGATGGGATTCTATTAAAACTAGTTTGAAAACATGTTGTTTCAGTTTTAATTTTGTGTATTTGTTTGAAATTTTAGTGTTATTATATTGCTTTATTGATTTTTGTATCATATATTTAATGGAATATTCTGTGAAGCTGTTTAATTCTATTGCTGAAATATTTTAGGCTGCATATCATTTTCTTCAAGAACAGACGTAAAATGTTTGTTTTGTTTTTTTTGTCTTTGATGACCAGTGACTGTTTCAAATGTCAGCAGAGTATGCTTTAACCATGTAATCACTCTGTGTGGTAGTTCTTGACGACAGCTTAATTTCTTGCACTGAATGAAAAACAAAACTGACTGTGATTCATGAGAAATGAAAGTCACCGACGACCACACAAAAGGTATGTAACCGTTATTGCCACATGCATTCTATCTTACATCATATATCAATCAAAACCAGACACACCAGTTTTCAGTGGTATATTATTAACTTGCACGTTTCCCCTTATCTTTTCAAAAAAGGTAATAAAAAAGACAGAAATCTGTATTTTCAACTATCAGTGCATCAAAACTGAAACACAGGCAAGAATGACTTGAATTTAAAAACTATTCTCGCATTTTTATTAGACATGTGCTGAGAGAAGACACTTTCTTTTCCCGCTCACCACCTCTGCACAGGCTGTAACTTTATCTGTAACTATCAGAATTCCTGAGGAGAGTCCCAGGACACTATAGAACAAGCAGGACTCAAAGTCTGAATAATTATATTTATTTTATGCCCCTTTGATGTTTTTTTCAAACATCCCATTCAGCTGCACTTCTTTCGTCTTTGTGTGATCTGATCAGTGAAATAAAACTGTACATAAGAGCAGTTAAACACGTGTCAGCAGAGCAGACGACTGTATTCAGAGAGGGCAGAGGACTTTTTCACACCATCCCAGATACGAGCTGCATAGTGAAACCTGTGAAAACAAAGAAAGTTAAGACAGGAAACAGAGGGATAAACTTAAACGAAATCCCAACAATGTCTCAAGATTTCACAAAATTATGGTGACATAATAAAAAGAAAAAAAAATCCAAATAGTATGTATTTCTGCAACAACCTTACTTATTAACACTTTTACTTCCCATGCCTATATGGATTGGAAATATATGTTTCTTTTCACTGTAGTATTTAATTTTCAGTTGATATTGTTTTAAGCATGTTGAGAAAAAAAAAACCCTGATATCCCACAGCAAGAAATATTTTACACCACTCTGAAAGTTTTGTGCTTGCAGGTACATGCAGCAGGTTTCACCATGCCTCAGAAAACTATTTCACAGCAAACAACCAGCGCTCATTTTCTGTTGTAAAAAAAACCCAGCAGGTTGTAGTCACTGAAAGTAAAGGGGAACAGAGAGAGACCCCCCTCATCTCTAATAGAAATTTGGCATTTCTTCCACAGGGAATAGAAACTGTTTCTATGGGAGTTCAAAAATAATTATATTTATGATGGCTTTGTTGAGCAAAACAGTTTAAAACGTAAAATTGATTCTCAACCTGAGTGCAGGATGTATTTCCTCATTTATACTTGGTTGTCTTGCTTTATTCCCACGGATCGTTTGCGTATAAATAGTACTGATATGATGTTTACCAGTTTTTCTCAGTGAGAATAGTGTGTGACAGCTGACAGCGGGGCATGGCCAGTATTTGGCTGCAGAGTTTTGAAACCATGGTGGAGAAGGTCGGGTGTCCTCTATAGCCGGGGAGCAGAGAGAACAGTGGGTACGTTCCTGACCATAAACAACATACAAATATTCATTTATTTTTCACACAACACATGAGAGGTCACTTGAGTTTACCTTATGAAAATAAATCTTTTTGTAACCTGCTTTGGTCCTCCCCATCATTTTCCTGCACAGGAAGCAAGAACATATTGACCTCGGTTGTCAGATAGTCCTGCCCCAGGCCTGGGAAGACACTGCCGTCGAGCATGGATAATGTTACTGAGAAAAAAAAAAAAACACGAGTTATAGGTGTGGCTTGCCTGTTACAGTTTTTTCTGATTGCTTAAGCACATTTTTTTTGTAACTTTTGGCTAATTTTGCAAAATTCTTCACACAAATAAGAAAACCTGTCACCCAATAATCAAAACATTGTAGTTCTCTTGTAAAAGCAAACACAGCTAGATTAACTCTTCACACCTTCGTAAAAATGGTCTTTCCGTATCAAACAGTACACACAAGCCATCATCTACTAAGCACACAATGCGCCAACTGCACACTGATGATATGAATACAAAACACATCTGGCTTTTGCTTTCTCTGTGCACAAGGTAGGCTATGTCAGTTTGAGCTCATACTTCTGTCATAGATCCATAAGCATAGAGGGATCCAAACTTCAAATACTGGTGTTTATTCAAACACATCAAAACAAACACAAGTGTTTATTTCCAAGTATAGGATTATTTGCAATCGCCATAATGACTATATGGGTTACTTGGTCTGCAGTGAACATGCTTCCTCTTCCCCCAGCATCTGGTCATCTAGCAATTCTGTAAAGTAGCAATTTCAGTATTTTTACATCAATGGTATTGGTGTGTTTCTCATTGGCATATGGCAGTGCTACAAATCTTTGTGCGAAGTGACTGTACTAACCGATTCTCATTTCAAGATGTCCTTATGGTACTTGCTACAGTGTAGCGGCTCGAGTTAGGCTGGACCCGTTGGCCAGCTACCCTCAGGGTCATTCCACGGTTGATTACATGGTCCACTATTGTAGCTCTGATGTCATCAGCAATTCTATTTCTTACTCTTCCTACCCTTCCTCTCCCCCCCTCCTCGTCTTCCTCTTGCTCCTCCTTGTCCTTGTCGTCCTCTTCATCCTACTTCTTCACCTCCACGTCCTCTTCCTCGGCCTCCTCTACTTCTCACTCTTTCTGCTCCCTCCATTGTACTCCGCACACACAGCTTACCTGTATTATAGTGCTTAGGCTGATTGCAAAGTGGACTAATTATCTAAAACAGTCTTCACATGTGAAAGTGTGCCAAACAGTTGGCAAATTAGTGTTAATGATAGCCATACATGTGTATACTTTTGCTAGGAGTGTGTTGGAAATTTGGTAATTGAGTGTTGTGCAGTGAATTGTGCCTACAGTTTTGCAAAGTGTGTGTTACAAAATTGCAAACTGAGTGCAAAGCAGTTTTTGTGCTTTTAGTTTTGCAAACTCAGTGAGTGGTTTTGCTATAAGTCTGAATAGTTTTAGAGATTGTGCTACAGGAATCACAGTTAGGGTTTAAGCATTCAGAAAAAACTGTAAACAAGTTGGGGCAATGACATCAGCAGAGAGAGGTCCACTGGTCACTTTTGTATATGCGGTTAATGCCATTGGCAACACAATTCCTCCACTGTTTGTGTTCCCACACATACATTATGCAGACCACTGTGTCAGAGATGGACCATGTTAAGGTTCAAAATATTGGGGATGGAGACAAGAGAAAAAACCACAATAACAACACTGGTCCGGCCGGGTTGAGTCAAACGATGATTTAATGATCACACACGTGGGAGATGGACACTGATGCAGACAGCCTCAAAATCTCAAAATGGTGGAGCATTGCTCAAACTTTTATAACCTCTGGTGCCTCCACCTTATCATAAAAAGCCTAAACATTCACATGCTCTCTCTCACACAGCGCCTAAGCTACGACCTTGGCTCCCTGTTTATCTGCTCCTGCTGAAATGGGGCAGAAAACTCCAGCACACTCTGTTCTCTTCTACTCAGACAAATTAGACAATAACCTTCTGCGAACAGTATTTCTTATAACTCAGCAATATAATGCATCATAAAACAATATCATTCATTCACAACAAGTCAGCAATTTAATGTAATGCAAATCAGTTTAACTAATGCAATAGTTATCAGCTTCTTCTAATTCAGGAGAATAATGCAAACTAAAACTACATAATAATTCACAATCTTTAATTAGGGGTATAACATGGCATAAAATAATATCATAATTTTACAATTCCCCCTGATGAGGTCATTAGAATAATGACCTCACAAACACCCTGTAGCCCAGTGTGGCCGGGTTCATCTCTTCTCACTCCTGAGGTCCTTTGTCCCCCTGAGGGGCAAACCATATGTAAGATGACCTCTGTGTTTGCGCAAGTCAGGTGCAAGACAAACTATTACTACAAGGATAGCAGGTCCAGATGACACTCCCCTGTTCTCCCACAGCTTTATTTGGTGTTCCCTGATACCATTCAGACGTAGACTAGAACCTCTGTCCGAAGAGCTCTTAACCTTTATTTTATTGCTGCAGCTACCAGTGTCGTCCAGATGGGTGATCCTCTGCTCTTAATTCTTCCGCCTTAGGGGTTAGACAACCTTTCAGTTGTAACACAGATCAGGGGATTATTCTGCTCCGATTTCAAACAACGATCTGTGTATTCTCCAGAAAAAGGAACAGGAAGGTGTCCCCTTTTTGCCCAAAAGCCTCTCGAACTTCGTTGGTCTGGTGTTCCCGGATTTCCGCCAACCCCTTCATGGTTATTGCTGTGTTTATGGGATCCATCCTTTTGTGGTGACTAGCTGGAGCCCAAACGCCATGACCCTTGGACCCAGTTGATGTCTCGGCAGTCACTGTGTCTGACTCTGCTACGGAGGATCCTCGCATCTCTGTGACCTCGTCTGGTGTCTGTTCCTTTCTCTGTAAGAGACAGAAAACCAAAACACCTCTCTTCCTAACCCTAATAATCTAATGTTCTTATCTACTGACCTTCTAGTGATTCAGAATTGGTCTAAAACATTCAGAATGTCCCAGGGACTTATTCTAATCATATCTTATGTGTGTGTAAGCATGTTTGCATTTAGCCCTCCGCACTCAAGGCATTTCTTACACTTTATCAGTCCGGACAGTCACGCCGAACGAAGCTTCTGACCTTCAAAAGGCCGAGTGCCAACTCGTTATAAGCACATTTGCAAGGTGTGTCTGAAAATTATTGAAACCCCTCTTTTTGACAAAAGACAAAAAATTAACAAATCTTCTAAACGCTATTCAGTTCATTTCAATGAGTAATGATTAAACATGAAAGTGATAGTTTATGCTTTTTCACTGATTCTCTAAAAGGTCCGTCTTCTCGGACCGCTATTAGCTTAAGCTTTACCATTCCTAAGGTATTAAAGACACAAATGAAGTTATAAAATGTTCAAATAATCCTGGTTTGATGTTAAAGCTCAACCTTCCCCCCCTTTTTTGACACATTCCAATGTGTCAAATCAACGGAGCTAGAACATTCAAAAAAAAAGTTAGGCAGCTACAAAGTTTCCCAGACTCTTAAGGTGATCCGCGTGTAACGTTCTGACTCAGGTATTTAATATTTTAATAAATCTCGTTTAATTAACTGCCACTATTTAAACTAACCTTAAAGACATAATTTAAGAAAAGACCACAAAGAATAACATGATATCAATGTTATGTAAGCGCGTGTGGCCTTCTATGCTCGAAGCCTTTCCCCTCAATAGATCAGTCAGACATTCGCGCTGACTGTAGCTTTTAACCCTTATTAACTTGAGCACAACTCTACAATGAGCAACAAGTTGCAATATGTATGAAAATGATCATGGTTACACCTGCAATGAAAAATTATATCATTATCCTAACACCTGTAAATGAAAGATTCATCAGAAGTTATAACAATCACAGGAACACAGATGTTAGTATAAGGTCAAAAGCTTCAATAAATGATCATCGATGCAATGCTTGTTGCATGATTCTCATACAATAATAATGCTGACATTGAAAATAACAGTAAAACACCCCCTTTTGTCCCGTTTCACTTGACACCTAAACGTTTATAAATGCCTCTTTAATTCTTGATTTTATTTCCCCCTTTTCTCCCCTTTTGACCACAGCAGGGGGATCTTAGTTTTGAATCAGCCATGAATCCAGCTCACCTGATTCATCAGTGAGCTCCACCATCACTGGCGTCTGACAGGGTGGCGCTGCATACTCTTCCTTTAATATCACTATTTTCAACCTGTTAATGAGAGTGTTTAAACCTGAAGTCGACTACGTCCACAACAAGTCAATACAGCTGTAAATGTGGCCAATTATCAATCTATTACCAATCAATAACAACAGATAACTTCTATTTTATGCATGCTTTTAATCAACCACTCACCCAGAGGATCTCCAATCCCAGCAAGTTCCTTCTCCTCCTTTAATGAGTCTGTCCTCCTTCCATGCCCTGGTAACCGGTCCATCCAGAGCCATATGATCTCAAATATACATACAACAAGCCAAACCACACCTTGGTCACACCAACCCCTTTCCACCCCCAAGATGTCCAATGCCACCCTAGTATGGACTGTCAAATGTGGCTTTAACGCTGACTGTTCTGACAATCCATTTTATAACGTTCCTGGTCAGATTTGCCAATCTCTGCACCAGAGTTTTAAACGTTTCGCCATTTTCATTAGGTTTTATCTTTTATCTAGTTTCGACTCCAGATTTTCAATTTTTTGCCAGTTGTAATTAGTTTTTACCAATTCTTTGCTAGTTTAGTCTAGTTTTTATTTTCTGAAAATCCTTAGTTTCAATTTAGTTTTATTTGTGTTTTGCAAAAGTTAAGTGTAACAAAATCTCAGTTCCATCATATCAGTCATGCTCTTCTAATTATCCTTGGGTGTTGAGACTAATAACTATTAACTCTTGCCGCACCGAGTGGTCCTAATTTTGGTTAAAGTTAATTGATAACCTTTTGAAGGCGATTGTTTCACACCTTTATTTAGATGTCCCAGTCCTGTTATCTCGGGATACATCACGCTGCCTTATCTGGGGTTAGCTATTTTCTTGGGATGCGAGTTAAGTGGGTGAGCTCTTCAACGAGGGGGAGCGTGCTCCCCCTGATGAGGTCTTCTAGGTAAGCTAGGTTAACCTTCTTGTGTGAGCTTTTCAAGTGCACTTTTAAGGTTTGTGGGATTTTTTGTTTTATAAATGTCCCTCAAGACCCCCTGATGACCCAGTAATTCATTTTTGCGCACTGTAGTACACATTTAGTTTTTTGCTTGTAGCTCTCATACTCTACTTGCCACTCCTCTAAGTCCTGATGTTTCTTAGAGAGGACAACAGAACCTTTAAAATTATATCCCATGTGTGGGGGTGTGGCCTTGCCAATTGTTTTTCCCACCTTTTCAAAATGGCTGGCGTGCCCACAAGCACATTTTATGGAAGAAAGAAAGGTAAGCTTGATATTTACAATTAAAATGTTTTGTTAAACTCAGATTTTATTTTATTCAAAAAATAAACATCTGGTAAATAATTTCAGGGGTCTTTAAGAATTAGGCTCATTTACTTTCACAGGGAACATGACTAATTTATTAATGTGTGCTCTACACATTGGGACTTTATATTTATATTTATTTCACTTTTTCCTAATACCCAACTTTTGACAAAGGCGGAGAGAATTCTTAACACAATTATTAAGGGAGATTCAAACATAGATTTTTCAAAATATGAGAGGGTCAGGACCCACTAAAAGCCACACAAAGATTATCGAGATGCAGTGGCAGATGTAATAGAGAAAGACACAGGGCCACCTGAAATCTGTCGTCCTATCTGGTGCAAAACCAACATGTAGTAGAATCTGGAATTTTGATTTTGAGTTAAAAATAAAATATGGGTAAAATGCAGAAATCTTTTCCAGTAAAGTAAAAAAAATAAGTGTCGCAATTATAGTTGAATCCATAACACCTAATTGTTTCTACGAGATCACGTCGTTGCTGAGAGTTATCAGTGATCTCAATGTGTGAAAGGAACTCACAGTATCTGGGGTTTAAGCTCCTCTTGGCTGAGAAACCTGGGACAAACATGTGAACAAGACCTGAATAATACCAGTAATGAAGACTTCTCTCCAAAGATCAATAAAAGGAAGCCCCAATCTGATGAGAGTCTAGCAAAATATGGTTCACTCCACTTGCCTGAAATGGTTAGCAGTCCAAGGCATTTCAGTTGTAGAATGATTGGGTACAACAATGAAACAGATGTGAGATGAGGGAAGTGCCAAATGTTCCTTTGTGTCTCCAAATAAAATCAGTACTTCCTCAGATATCCTAAATAAATTGACTTTTGTGAAATAGAAAGTTCAGTGCCATCACTTATTCCTAAACCAATAGTTTACAATTAGTGAAGTGTCAGTGACTTCTGGGTTGGTCCCTGATCTTCATCTTATGAGATTGTTATTTTAATAACACTTGATTCATTTAAAAGAAAAAAGAAAAAAAAAGAAAAAAGAAAAAACGAAAATAATTTCTCCCTGTTTTTTCTTATTCTCTGGGTCTCAGGAGGACATTACGTCCCTCTCCACTACAAGACTCTTGTTATGTCTACAAAACAATCATATTAAAATCATCCTCAATTCTATTCTGGCGCTGTCTCCCGACTTTTCCTGACCAGATTCTGCGGGTGAACGGAGCAGCAACACAGACGACTCGACTAACGTACTACCTTAATTTCACTATAGCAGGGCACGCACACATCAATGCAACCAAACACATTTTGCTATAAATCCAGTTAATTTTAGTTAGTTTTGTGAACATTCAGTACAGTTTTAGTTAGTATTCCTTTTTGTTTTGATTTTATTACCGTTAACGCAAATTCTTTCCACTTCTACTTTTCGTTATTTCATTTGTTGTCTTTAATAATAATAATAATCTCCTCTGCACCCTTGAATAAACACCATTAACATGATCAACCTTTTGCTGCTTGTTATTTCACCATGTTATTGAATCAAATACTACATGCTTATGTGGTTTACGACATTATAAATGTTTGAAGAATTTTTGAGGGTCAAATTTTGAGAATTTGACCATAGTGAAAGTTATGGCATTATCACCCCCTTTGGGGATTACCTTTTTCCATTTTTGATGATATTCCTCCCCGTTCTTTATTTTTTTCAAGTACCCCTCTTCGGTGGCGAGAAACTGTTGGTGTGATCAAGCGGGTGCTGTAAAAACAAAAGCTCAGGACAGAACAGTCACCAGTCATGTACTTCATTCAAAATTAACAAATATCAAGCTTCATATTGATCCTCTGAGTGTAATGGTACATTTTAATTTGCACTTCTTAAAAACAATATTTTCTTTATTTTACTCTTGTTCTTGTGCAGCACCACCCCTCAGCACATGCCCCTGTTATTTTATCTTACTTTTAAATTGTTGACTACTTCAAGAGAGCGCCCAAAAGACGGGGACCAGTGTTTATCATTACATATCTCCATTTTGAGTGTGGCTGTCTATCATTCCCCTCTTATTCATAGACCTCGGTGGAGGGTTTTTTGTTTGTTTGTTTGTTTTTTTTTTTTTTAATTAATTGACTCTCTATAGTGACCCACTATGGTTAATAATAACATGCTCAGTCATGAGTGGGATCAAACCTTTTCTTCACTTTAGCATTTAATATTCCCAACAATATAATGTAATACCTTAATTAAAACACAGCTACTAAAACACAATTTCCTTAATGCAAACATCAGTAGCTCAAAATTAGCAACCAAAGGGTTCAGTCTGCAGTTCACACTGCTGTGAAGCTACAGCTCTTTAGTCTCTGTCATTCTTCTGTTCTTGCAGACAAAACAAAGCAAAACAAAACATCCACCCATCTTTTACAGGTTGGGTGAATTGTCTGTGGACATTCAATAATCCTAAAGTCAGCACCGTTTTTGTCTCAGTATCAAGTCAGTTAAACTTTTGGTCGTCAGTCCATGACTTTTAGTCGTCAGTCATATGCATACATCCACACACATTCATACCAAAAGTTGCTGATAATGGAGTCTCACGCGCAGCCTATTCGAGGCTCCATCACCAGCAAGATGACGTCATCATTTTAAAGGAAACAGCTCCTTGTTTGTTTTTCCTTCTTTGGACTGGATTGACTCGCTGCAATCCTTTTAGGCTTCAGGATCAGTGTCCCATATAAGTCAATTTTCTCCCAAGCCCATTATAATCATGGAGAAAAAATACTTTGCGACTGTTTTCAATAAGAATATTTTATAGCGCTTTAAAGTTCAATCTCTCAGGCCTGGATTAAAGAGCTGATTTGTTAAATCAGGAACTCACAAAATACCAAAATATCACCACCGGTGGATCACACCTCTCAGATGTTCTTATCTCAGTGCACTGTAACAAAAGCAAAAACAAACGTAACCAATTAAACACTCATATAATAACAGATACTGGGGCCCATTGCAAACATGTCCAAAGTTCAAACCATCTTTCTCTCTCTTAGAGAAAGAGAACAATCCAAACCTCACTGATAGAATCAACCTAGTGTCAAACAAAACCCAAAGATCAACCAAAACTCCTTTTTGCACCAACAAAACATGTTGGATTTACTTGACTCAATAGTGGACACTAGTTACACACCAACTCTTTACCTTGGCAAAAACGTAAACAACTAAGTTGAATCAACACAACCTTTTCATAATCTCTTCGAAATAAAACTCACACCATTCATTCATCATTTTCGCTCTGTACCACTGCTCCTTGTTAGACTGTGTGAAGCACAGTAAACAATTCAGTGGAGGCTTTGAGCCATAAACAGACATCACGCACAGACATTGTTTTCATTATCAAAGTGCTTCAGACCATGTCCTCTAAATCTACACAAATGCCCTCTGCGTGGCATGAAATACATTTAAGCAATAAATAATCAATCAGTTCTTGCTGTTGTAACCAACTCCGTATTTGGATGTTTGTGTGCAGCATTTGTTAGTAAAGCATTCTTCATTGCATCAGCGTGTGTGTGTGTGGATCACTTCTCAGTTCATTGAATCAACAATTTAATTTGTGTGTGTGTGTGTGTCATTTCTCCCTCAATCAACGAGTGCATATGTTCATATGTATGTTTCTTTTCACTCTGAGTCGGTGCATGTAGATGTGTGTGTTTGTGTGGGTGTTTGTGTTCATCACTTTCCTGTTGTAGTGTTCTGGGTAAACCACGGCCTGAAGCGTGCCCTGGGTCCTGCCCTCCTCCTTTTCAGTCTGTTTGCATCCATTGGTGCTGCTGCTCAGAGTTCTGTCCATACTGGTTCTGGCCCCAATTGAGGCAGTCCTTTTCTCCAGTGTCCAGCCTCTTCTCCTTATTTCGCTCCTCCTTAACTTGACCCTTTTGCTTCGGTCTTCCTTCAGGGTTTTGATACGCAGCTCAATTGTCTGGATGTCCGTTTGTTGCTTGCAGAAGTACGACTGCTGTCCGTTTGTTTGCAGGTGGAACGGCTGACATCCAGAAGGTGTATAGGAGAGTCTGCAGCTTCCACCTCCCCAGTGGAAGACCTCAATCTTTGTTCTGTTAGTTTTACACAGGCCTCAAGGCTCTCTGGGATCCCTTCTTGCACTCTCAAGCCCACGGCTGAGGTCGTAGTCGTGGTCCCATTCCAGGGGAATGGAGTCCCTGGTTGTTTGGGTGTCTCGGCCCGAGCGTTCAGTCCAGAGCTGGGCAGCCCAGGACGCTGAGCGATCGGAGGACGGCAGAGGCGACAGGAAGCCATCCCCCTAACGTTCGCTCCATAGCAGACCGGACAAATCACACTGCTCATCTAGCTCCAGGATGCTCCGGCCTGATTTCAAGTCCGGTGTCTAGGACTCCAAGCCTGATGGGTTCGATTTTCAGCTAGCTCCTCCTGGGCCATGCTCAGTTTCTGCTCTGATGCCTCGAGGTCTTATTGAGGGCAGAAACCTCAGAGTCTTTTCCGTAGAAATCAGATTTAAGTCCATTGATGTTTTCCTTGCTTTGGTCCACGGCCTTTTGCGGCTCTGCTGTTCGGCTCTTCTCAGAGGTCAGCTCCTGGCCGAGCCCCGACACCTGTGCCTTCAGCTTATTTTCTCCTGGTGTTTTGTCCATTCTGAGGTGACCTCAGTTACTCCTCCTGTCCCTGGCACGCCCTTTTTGCTGCCCGATGGTCATTGTTGGTCCGTCACTGTCCTGCACAGTCTTAATGCAGAGTGGTTAAGGTCAGCATGGTTTTGCTCGGCCTCACTTTTCATCTGGGCTTAATGGGCGTCTCGTCACAGCTCTGTCAGCTGAAGCTGTCTTTTTCCATATGGCAAGAATGTAAAGAGTGTGTGAGAGGGGTGTGTCCAATCAGGCACAATGCTGGTGGCTTTGCGAGTGCCTCGTTTTCCAAATCCAGATGTTTATTTGTCACGTACACAGCAACAGAGAGAACAGTCTGTTGTTGGGATGGCTGAGCTCCTTCACGATCTTCCTGGTCTTGGTCCAGCACCGCCTGCTGTAGATTGAGTGCAGGTCAGGGTGCTCGGAGCGGATGGTGCGCTCAGCTGATTGCACAACCCTCTGTAGTGCTTGTCTGTCCGGCATGGTGCTGTTCCCGAACCAGACAGTGATATAGCTGCTCAGGATGCTCTCAATAATTCCTTTATATAAGGTGGTCAGAATCGGTGGTGGGAGCCGGGCCTTTCTCAATCTTCTCAGAAAGCAAAGACGCTGACAGAAATCTCCCCGTGTAGTGAAACGGGCCTTGGATTACCGCTCTCCGTCTCTGCTGCATGAGATCATTTTCCTGCAGCACTGTTGACATTTTCAAGTTGTTGTTGCGGGTTCAGCTGCTTTAGCATTTAGTCAGGGTCACATCAAAGATGGTAGAGGAGAGAGCAAAGATGGTAGAGGGGAGAGCAGGAGTCCAGGGTCAGCCTCGGCTTTTCCGGGCCGACAAAGCAGCCTGTAATCAAGCATAAAGAGAAAAAACAAAACAAAACAAAAACAAAACAAACGAACAGGAAAATCATGTTGTATTGGCTGTGTTACTCAGAGAGGGGAAAAACAATGGGACCAGGCCCTGTGTCAGCCTTCTCTCCCCCTTTTTTTTTTTTTTTTTTTCACCATATAATCCTCTCATAACCCACCAAGCTGACAGGACAACACAGGTACATGTTAAAATTCTTAAGATCATGTTTAAAGCACAAAAATGGAATTTTCTTTCATTCAGTAATCACTTGTATTAATCAATCAGAAGAAAACATGTCACAATTTGACTTTTATTAACCACTAAATTTGTCGTGTTATCACTGGTTGTGATTTTTTTTTTTTTTTTTTTGAAGTTAAGTTGTTGTCCTGCAACCCAGAGGGTTTATTTGTTAGTAGTGGATAAACTTTATTGTGTAACGGCGGGTGTATGTTAAGTTTCACTGCTTTAAACTTGCTGGAAAATCTTCACGTGTTCATGGGTGTAAGCTGTTTCTTCATTGCGTGTATGTGCGTTTGTACATGGGCTAATTTAACGTTTTTTCTCAAACGAGGCATTTCTCTAGCACGTGCCTCTCTCTCACATTACTCTGCTTGTGTGTGTTTTTATTTCACCTTTTTGTTGTGATGCTCCAGGCGCCTTCCCAACCTCCACAAGTCTGTTGGCCGCAATTTTATGTGTAAAACTTCTCTTAATTTCTCCTTTAATTCTCTGCTAGCTGCTGTCTTTTCCACAGCTGCTGATTCTTGCTGAGTTTGGTTTCCATTACTATAATTTTGCTTCGGCCGCCGTGCTTGTGGGGGCAGTTGGTCCAGCCCCATAGCCACCTGTATCAACACACTGAGAGATTTATTTAATATCATTTTCATTACTGTTAAATAGACTAGCAGGCAAAACGCCCACCTTTGCACTGCAGACTACATGCCAGTCTCCCAACACACTCCTCTCTGAGTTTCAGCTTTAAAACCCAACATCATTCACACCCTAGTCATTCAAAACCTTATTTGTAGTATCATAATCAGCAAAATCAG
Organism: Diplotaxodon limnothrissa; assembly: GCF_057381915.1. NCBI lineage: Eukaryota > Metazoa > Chordata > Actinopteri > Cichliformes > Cichlidae > Diplotaxodon > Diplotaxodon limnothrissa. The sequence continues at coordinate 9,733,167 of NC_140606.1, forward strand.
CGTTTTAATTACAGGCATGTATCATTGTTTGCAAATCAAAATTATAAAACTCAAAAACACGCTAAACAGCAACAAAAGTCCTCTGTGCGCGTCACAGCTCATTTGCATGTTCACACACCGTCTAAAAATAGCTCGCAGCGCTGCAGTGCGCTGTCGTCACACACAGGGTCACACAAAGCTCAGACAAAACTCTTTTATTTTATATTACAAAGACGTCTTATATTCACAATCACTGACAGGCCTGACAGATTCAGCACCTAACAAATTTCGACAAATTTAAAATAACGGGTCTCACCGAAGAAAGTCCAACTTTTTTGTAGTCAATCAAACAGTATCTGTTACTTCTGGGAACAGTTTCTGACCTAACTTCTAAATCCCTAACTCAATTTAACTTTGTCCAAACAAGCACATGACACCGTTTTAAACGATGAGGAGTCTCGGTAACTCCTAGCTTATTTCGGGATGCCCTGTACCCCACAGTTAAACCAAAACTGAACTACCCCTGTTCGCCGACAGGTCAAGACCGCGCGTCCACGGCCAGGAGGGAGCGTAACCTCCGGGCTATGTGCTTCTTAGCATCTTCCAGTGCCGTCCTATAATAATTTTAACCTAACCGATTTTGAAAAATTTTACCATAACGGGTCCCACCGAAGAAAGATAACTTTTTTACGACCAATTAAACAGTCTCTGTTACTTCTGGGAACAGTTTCTGTCCTAATTTGTAAAACTATTAAACAGTATCTGTTACTTCTGGAACAGTTTCTGTCCTAATTTCCCTACCAAACTACCTGAGCCTTCAGCTCAATATCCAGGGACTCAAACCCAACATTATATCTGTTACCTCCAGAACAGTTTCATATTTCTTCAACTTCATTAAACATTCTTAAGCAACTTTAACTGCATAACACACGGTGATTCTCATCAAAATCAAAACAGACACTCTACCAGTAATTTCAGTGAGTAGACTTTAATTTAGTCATATCCAATTTGGCACATTTTGGAAATAATTCAACAGGTAGTGCCTTACCTTTAGATAAGCCGGCTTTTGTCCACTCAAATCAGACCACTGGCTCGTGCCTGTCCGTTCGACAACCTCGGACCGTCCAAACTTTTAAATTCCACCCCAATACCACAGGACGAGCCCCCAAGCTGTTAAGGTTCAAAATATTGGGGATGGAGACAAGAGAAAAAACCACAATAACAACACTGGTCCGGCCGGGTTGAGTCAAACGATGATTTAATGATCACACACGTGGGAGATGGACACTGATGCAGACAGCCTCAAAATCTCAAAATGGTGGAGCATTGCTCAAACTTTTATAACCTCTGGTGCCTCCACCTTATCATAAAAAGCCTAAACATTCACATGCTCTCTCTCACACAGCGCCTAAGCTACGACCTTGGCTCCCTGTTTATCTGCTCCTGCTGAAATGGGGCAGAAAACTCCAGCACACTCTGTTCTCTTCTACTCAGACAAATTAGACAATAACCTTCTGCGAACAGTATTTCTTATAACTCAGCAATATAATGCATCATAAAACAATATCATTCATTCACAACAAGTCAGCAATTTAATGTAATGCAAATCAGTTTAACTAATGCAATAGTTATCAGCTTCTTCTAATTCAGGAGAATAATGCAAACTAAAACTACATAATAATTCACAATCTTTAATTAGGGGTATAACATGGCATAAAATAATATCATAATTTTACAACCAGTAGGAAGTACTGGTAGTGGAAATAAATCAGGATGGGTGTGAGAAACAGATTTCCTCATCTTTCTGAAGCACTTTGCAAACCACACCAAGGTAAGCCATGATAAAAAGTAATGGAATTGCGATGCTGGTGAACAACTACATTTTTTCAGCTTCATTGTTATGTTCAAAATTGGTGCAAGAGTTGTAGGTTATAATGCCCACTGAGCCAATGAGGCCAAACTCAAGAAAGACCAACCAAAATTAATGAAATATTCAGTTGCAGAAAATTCCATAATTTGTCTTTTTTGGGGGGTTGGAATATGTTCAAAAGCTAGATTTCTGCATTCTGTCACACACACACAGCTACATAAATGGATGTAAGTGCATCCATGTGTTGAATAAACAAAGATTACATGTTAATGTTTTGTTAGTACCCTTATTTCATCGTGTTACATTTTACCCCAGGATATGTTACAACTAACCCAGACTATGGGGTTAATTGTAACATTTCACTCTTTGTGTCACTCTTTGGCATCCTCCTTGTGTAAGTCTCATTCTCTCGCTCATCTCAAACTTGCACTGTTGCTATATTTTTCTCTATCCAGGATTATATAAACTCATATTCCCAGCGCAGTGGGCCAGGTAGAAGATTTTCTGGTTGGTGGGGGTATATTGCCCACCCCTTGGCTGATAGTGTTCCTGTGAGTATATTTATTTATTTATTTCTTTTGCCTGTCCCGTTTGGCTCTTTTGCCATCAGAATTATTGTCTAAACGCGAAGAAAGATGCCCAACGGATTTACTTTACCAAATGGACCATCCCAGCCTTGCCGTAATAGTCTATTTGATTCACCCTTTGTTGTTTATTTTATTTTTTATTTTCACTTGCTAGATACGGGACAGACTTGAATGAGGAAAAGAAAAGGGAGAAAGAAAGAGGGGGAAAAAAACAGCGGAGAAGAGGGCCGGGGATAAAGGGCAAAAAACAAAAACCAACAAAATAAGCAGACAAAAATACATATATCGATCACCTGGATCACCTGTTGAGAAAGAAAAAAGAAAACAAGCATTTAACAAGGGATAAACAACATCATGATGATCTATGGGAATATAACAGTAAATACTAAGTGTTAAACATTATTGTGCAGCACGTAAGATCGACAGCGCACAGTGTGCTTTAAGGTAGGAGCCAAAAAGGGTGTATTTTGTGTGTGTGAGCACCGGTGTGTACAACTGTGAGCATGAACGCGCTTGTTTTTAAAAGGTTCCTTCATGTAATGATCTGCTAGAAGGTGTGGGGGGGCCACAGCCCCGTCCTCCAGGGCATGAAGCAGGTATGGAGGAGATCAAAACTCCAGACATCCAGAGGCCGTCAGAACACAAGAGACCAAGGAAGACCAACAGAGGGGCAGCCGCGCCACTGTCCCAGAAAGAGCTGAGGAGAGTCCCAGATGAAGGGTCACTCAGCAGCCGTGGAGCAGAAGCCACGGGGAGTTGCAGTGACGTGCCCGTGAGCTCCGCCGGCAGCCAGCTGTGCCAGAGTGACCGAGCCCCAGGCAGAGAGGCCGAGGGCACCCCACCCCCAAAGTGGCCCAAGCGAGCCCCAGGCTCCAGGCCCCGATAAGCAGCCACCAAGGAGTGAGCCGGTGTGTACCTGGACGCCCATCCCCGGACACAAAGACCCACCAACGCACCGATGTCTGAGGGCTGAGGGGAAGTGGTGGGGGGAGATAGGCCTCCATGCCTTGGAGGGCCTGAGATGTCCCCAGAGAGGTGGCGTCTGATACCCGACCTGATATATGGACACAGACATACAGGCACACACAGATACAAACATCCATTCCCACCCTCATGCTCTCATATGCAATTACTCAACAGTCACCCAACGTGGAGACAGACATAAAGAGACGCTGTACACACGATCACACTCCCCAAGCGTACTCTGCCGATTATAAGATGAACTGCCAACTCTTGAGCCATGATGTTGTTCAAAGGTTTTTAGTGAATGTGTTTCTTTTAGTAGTCCTGTATACAAAGCATTACGTCCGAAGTGGATAGGAAGAGTAAGAAATAGAATTGCTGATGACATCAGAGCTACAATAGTGGACCATGTAATCAACCGTGGAATGACCCTGAGGGTAGCTGGCCAACGGGTCCAGCCTAACTCGAGCCGCTACACTGTAGCAAGTACCATAAGGACATCTTGAAATGAGAATCGGTTAGTACAGTCACTTCGCACAAAGATTTGTAGCACTGCCATATGCCAATGAGAAACACACCAATACCATTGATGTAAAAATACTGAAATTGCTACTTTACAGAATTGCTAGATGACCAGATGCTGGGGGAAGAGGAAGCATGTTCACTGCAGACCACGTAACCCATATAGTCATTATGGCGATTGCAAATAATCCTATACTTGGAAATAAACACTTGTGTTTGTTTTGATGTGTTTGAATAAACACCAGTATTTGAAGTTTGGATCCCTCTATGCTTATGGATCTATGACAGAAGTATGAGCTCAAACTGACATAGCCTACCTTGTGCACAGAGAAAGCAAAAGCCAGATGTGTTTTGTATTCATATCATCAGTGTGCAGTTGGCGCATTGTGTGCTTAGTAGATGATGGCTTGTGTGTACTGTTTGATACGGAAAGACCATTTTTACGAAGGTGTGAAGAGTTAATCTAGCTGTGTTTGCTTTTACAAGAGAACTACAATGTTTTGATTATTGGGTGACAGGTTTTCTTATTTGTGTGAAGAGTTTTGCAAAATTAGCCAAAAGTTACAAAAAAATGTGCTTACAGTTTTTTCTGATTGCTTAAGCACATTTTTTGTAACTATTGGCTAATTTTGCAAAACTCTTCACACAAATAAGAAAACCTGTCACCCAATAATCAAAACATTGTAGTTCTCTTGTAAAAGCAAACACAGCTAGATTAACTCTTCACACCTTCGTAAAAATGGTCTTTCCGTATCAAACAGTACACACAAGCCATCATCTACTAAGCACACAATGCGCCAACTGCACACTGATGATATGAATACAAAACACATCTGGCTTTTGCTTTCTCTGTGCACAAGGTAGGCTATGTCAGTTTGAGCTCATACTTCTGTCATAGATCCATAAGCATAGAGGGATCCAAACTTCAAATACTGGTGTTTATTCAAACACATCAAAACAAACACAAGTGTTTATTTCCAAGTATAGGATTATTTGCAATCGCCATAATGACTATATGGGTTACGTGGTCTGCAGTGAACATGCTTCCTCTGCCCCCTCCTCGTCTTCCTCTTGCTCCTCCTTGTCCTTGTCGTCCTCTTCATCCTACTTCTTCACCTCCACGTCCTCTTCCTCGGCCTCCTCTACTTCTCACTCTTTCTGCTCCCACCATTGTACTCCGCACACACAGCTTACCTGTATTATAGTGCTTAGGCTGACTGCAAAGTGAACGAATTATCTAAGAAAGTTTTCACATGTGAAAGTGTGCCAGACAGTTGGCAAATTAGTGTTAATGATAGCCATACATGTGTATACTTTTGCTAGGAGTGTGTTGGAAATTTGGAAATTGAGTGTTGTGCAGTGAATTGTGCCTACAGTCTTGCAAAGTGTGTGTTACAAAATTGCAAACTGAGTGCAAAGCAGTTTTTGTGCTTTTAGTTTTGCACACTCAGTGAGTGGTTTTGCTATATGTCTGACTAGTTTTAGAAATTGTGCTACAGGAATCACAGTTAGTGTTTAGGCATTCGGTAAAAACTGTAAGCAATCAGAAAAAACTGTAATATAAGTTAAAGTAATAGTGTGGTAAGTTGTAACATCTGTATTATTGTTACAACTAATCCAGACTGTTGCTGTTACAACTGACCCAGACTCCTATAGCCATGAACTAGCTAACATTACAGCCAACAGCTAAAACATTAGCACTAAAGACCTACACAGAATATATCCCCATAGACATACAAATAACATAATTTACAGTTTTTTCTGAATGCTTAAACCCTAACTGTGATTCCTGTAGCACAATCTCTAAAACTATTCAGACTTATAGCAAAACCACTCACTGAGTTTGCAAAACTAAAAGCACAAAAACTGCTTTGCACTCAGTTTGCAATTTTGTAACACACACTTTGCAAAACTGTAGGCACAATTCACTGCACAACACTCAATTACCAAATTTCCAACACACTCCTAGCAAAAGTATGCACATGTATGGCTATCATTAACACTAATTTGCCAACTGTCTGGCACACTTTCACATGTGAAGACTGTTTTAGATAATTAGTTCACTTTGCAATCAGCCTAAGCACTATAAACAGGCCACAGGTAAGCTGTCTATGTGGAGTACAATGGAAGGAGCAGAAAGAGTGAGAAGTAGAAGAGGCCGAGGAAGAGGACGTGGAGGTGAAGAAGTAGGATGAAGAGGACGACAAGGACAAGGAGGAGCAAGAGGAAGACGAGGAGGGGGGAGAGGAAGATGAGGAGGGGGGAGAGGAAGGGTAGGAAGAGTAAGAAATAGAATTGCTGATGACATCAGAGCTACAATAGTGGACCATGTAATCAACCGTGGAATGACCCTGAGGGTAGCTGGCCAACGGGTCCAGCCTAACTCGAGCCGCTACACTGTAGCAAGTACCATAAGGACATCTTGAAATGAGAATCGGTTAGTACAGTCACTTCGCACAAAGATTTGTAGCACTGCCATATGCCAATGAGAAACACAACAATGCCATAGATGTAAAAATACTGAAATTGTTACTTTACAGAATTGCTAGACGACCAGATGCTGGGGGCAGAGGAAGCATGTTCACTGCAGACCAAGTAACCCATATAGTCATTATGGCGGTTGCAAATAATCCTATACTTGGAAATAAACACTTGTGTTTGTTTTGATGTGTTTGAATAAACACCAGTACTTGAAGTTTGGATCCCTCTATGCTTATGGATCTATGACAGAAGTATGAGCTCAAACTGACATAGCCTACCTTGTGCACAGAGAAAGCAAAAGCCAGATGTGTTTTGTATTCATACCATCAGTGTGCAGTTGGCGCATTGTGTGCTTAGTAGATGATGGCTTGTGTGTACTGTTTGATACGGAAACACCATTTTTACGAAGGTGTGAAGAGTTAATCTAGCTGTGTTTGCTTTTGCAAGAGAACTACAATGTTTTGATTATTGGGTGACAGGTTTTCTTATTTGTGTGAAGAGTTTTGCAAAATTAGCCAATAGTTACAAAAAATGTGCTTAAGCAATCAGAAAAAACTGTAAGTTTGATGAGTTTAACTGCAAAGCAGATAATGCTATTTGAAATTGAAATAAAGTAGAAAAACTTACTTTTTGGCATACAAATTACATTTTTTTGTGTTAAATTGTTTGTGTTTGACAAAATGTACTGATTTTTCACATGTGATAGCAGAACTGAGTTGGGCATGCACAGGATGAATCACATCATTTGAAACTTAGCCCTGATTGGAGAAATTGGAAGTGTTACAACTGACCCACGTTACAACTATCCCCGGTCTCCCCTACCACATCTCCCCACACCAAAGAAAACCTCAAATAAACCATCTGTGATACCTGTGACCAATGTTCCCTCTAAATTTTTCATATGTCTGAGCGAACACACAAACTCCCTGAGCAGTCCCGTGGACCACTGTGAGCAACAGCAGATGTGTGCACTGTGGTCACACAAGCATCAAATCCATCCAAGTTACATGGTTTATTAAAATAATCAAATTACATCATTAACATTTATGTTAAACTACTTTTAATTAACTGCTTTAGCCCACTTACAATGAAAATAAAAAAAAATCTTACTCATGACCAGTGTAGTATGTTAACACTATTGGAAGTAAAAATAACTTGAACTCCAATTTTGAAAAGACAACTTCCTTTTTTTTTTTTTTTATAAAGCTCTGACTTGTATTATGAGTATATGAGTCTGTGGTCTGGAAGAGAGTCCTGTAACTCTGTCTGCAAAATACAGTATATAACAGAGGTGGGACCAAGTCATTGTTTTGCAAGTCTCAAGTAAGTCTCAAGTCTTTATCCTCAAGTCTCAAGTCAAGTCTCAAGTAATGTCAGGCAAGTCAGAGTCGAGTCTCAAGTCACTGGTATAAAAGTCCGAGTCAAGTCACAAGTCTGAAACTTTGAATTTCAAGTCCTTTCGAGTCTTTAAAAAAAAAATGAAAAAATAATGTTGCAGTTATGCTAAATGTAAATATTAGACCATGTAATTTTAAAATCTGTGTTTTTCTCAACACATGACAAAATAGTGAACTTAGAAAATATACACAAATTGTGAAATTGCACCTCTATAAAATGCAGCTTAATTAAACCTAGCTCCAAGAATAATTTTCACCGACAGTTCTGAGATAAGCTGCATGTTATTCTTGGATGCGCTTGTAGGACCGGCTTTAAAATCGCATGACAAAAATATCATACACATTAAAAAAAACTTTATCACCAACGTAGCCTGGACAACATTTGCTAGTTAGATGAAGTCAGCTATCGCATCGTAGCATATTTATATGCATATTTATAATCATATGGTTCTTGGAGTGAGTGCACACACTCATGAAGTTTAGTAACTTCCGGTCACTGCAACAAGCCCAGGTACAGTTTACTGACGGATGGGTGCAGGACCTTGAAATGCACCGTGTAGAAAGTAAAGACCATCGTACGTATCATAAGTTTACCAGTCTCACAAATTGTCTTCATAAATACACATTCCTTAACCGTTTATTAATAGGACCTTTGAGCTCAATGGTAATTAATTAGCAGTGGAAATAATTTCTGGTACGCGTTACAGAAATGTAGCAGTGACAATAATACTGTATGCTGTAATCGTACTGGGCAATTAGTGATACAAAAAACCTGTTTTATCCTGTGAATAAAAGTATATGTTTTTGTCAATGTACCATGGTAATAACAGAAGCGAAACGCAATATTGTGTCAGGACAATTCACTATTTATGCACAATAAATAAAGGAGCATAGCGCGACAATTTCTGTTCAGCGCCAGACTTGCTTGTAACCTATATCACCAATTATGTTATGAAAATGACGTATTAACTACTAAAAAACACTGACCTTTGTGTAAATGCTTGGAGCAGACTAACCTGTGAGCTGGAGTGTTCTGGGACGTTATATTTGGTCTTTGAATGGCTGCAATCCAGGCCATCCGTCGCGTCTTTGTTACTTCGGAAACATGGCTTGAACAATTTCTCTTCAACGACGTAATCCGATAACAACCCATCTCTTTACCCGTCGGCTTCCCGTGGCTGTCATGCGACCGGCTATTGCAGTTAATAATACAAGGCTTCTTGACATTTTTGTGTCTCTTTTTATCGCTGTGTGACTGATTTCAATTGAAAGCCTGCGTGCGCTAGTACCTCTTGCCACGGGTTCCCAGAATCCTTTGCGGTTTACCCCTGAATGAGGTCACATTTTCAATCTCTATATAATATGCATGTTAAATTTTATATTTGGGGTGAAATATCAAGTCTTTTCAAGTAAACCGGTTCAAGTCCAATTCAAGTCCCAGGTCATTGGTGTAAAAGTCCAAGTCAAGTCACAAGTCTTAGAACATTTTTTCAAGTCAAGTCTAAAGTCATAAAATTAATGACTCGAGTCTGACTCGAGTCCAAGTCATGTGACTCGAGTCCACACCTCTGGTATATAAAGAGGGCAATTAATTATATAGGTACTTCTTCAAAAAAGTAACTGAGTTTTGCAAACAACAACGTTTTTTGCAGCTGTTTACCTAAAAATGCAGACAAGGCGTTTTTCTAAATAAACATTTCAAACTATTTACAGAACATTCAGCTGTTCTGCATCATATTTGATGCCACACAAATTATTTGTGCCACTCCAAAAAATAATTTCTGTCCACTATGAGATAAAGGAGAACAACAGCCTGATACCCGCAAGCCTGACAACAGGAGATGTATCACTCCTGTAACACCTGTAACATTCAGCAGTCGCCTCCCTCATTACGGTGGCCCTGAGAGGCCAAACGGACTGCAACTTCAGAAAACACTTGCAAAAAGAAAAATGCTGCAAAAAAAAAACCTGCAAAAAGAAAAACACTGTACTGCAACTTCAGAAAACACCTGCAAAAAGAAAAACGCTGCAAAAAGAAAATCACCTGCAAAAAGAAAAACGCTGCAAAAAGAAAAACGCTGCAAAAGCACACAAGACACAACGGAAATGTTTCTGGGGAGACAATAACCTGACGGACCAGTTGCACAAACCAAAACATGTATGTATGGCTGTATCCCAATTCAGGGTCTGCAGCCTTAAAGTACGCAGCCTTAACGGTCCTCAAGGGCCGCGTATTCAAAGACCGCTAAGGGCAGAAGTGCGGGGCTTGTAGGCTTGTGATATGGGACGGTCTAGCCTCCGTTGCACTGCCCAGGTTGCCTAGCAACCATGATACTAACAGCTGGAAACGTTTCATACAGCTTTGTTTGACAGAAATGAAGGAGAACATATTTTGTACATTTGTTTCTACATGAGCTTTGCGTGATTTCATAAGTATCTGAGGCTGAGACCACAGGACTGTAAAACATGATTGTTGGGCTTCATTTCTGTACTGAACAGTAATTTTAAGATTAGCTAGTAAATAACAATTAGCTAATGTTGTTCATGAGACTAAAGTCATCTCACTTTGGTAATGAAAATATAATATGGCCAATATTATAGTTATTATATTAATCATTATTAGTTATTACAGCAGTGAGTTTGAACTCTGTGTCAAATACTGAGCTTCAGTAAAGATTCAAGTTGCATTTATTTATATTTCCTATCACCTTAAATCTTCACTCAAAGACAAGTATCTTTGAAAGTGTATCTATTATATATAAGAGACAAATATTGTTCTTTTAATATGTTGGGATTACTAAATTTGGCTCAATGCTTACATATATGTGTAAAAAGCACGAGCTGTGATAACTGTTTCTGATAGAATGAAGAGTAGACTGATATATTAAATATTCCTTTATTGGGTGAGAAAATCATACCATGTAATAACTGCTTTAAGTCATACAGAATAGATATCAGAGCCTTAAACAGGCTGACGTCTGCTAAATGGGTCAAACTGGGCAGAAAGTATCCAAACACATAACATCCTTATAGAATATGATGTAACACTATAGATCAACTTACCTCAGAATATATAAAGCACATAAACAATTACAGCAATATGATGCAACAAACACAGCAGTGCTACTGATCCAAAATACTCAAAGCTTCATAGAACTGAAACAAACATTTATTTTTAGGTCCATTCTGCTGCTGATACATACTTTAGTTTTCTGAATATTAAACTTGTTTCTGCCACACTGGAATGATAAAATTATTTGAACATTACTTAATAAGACTGATTCAGGACAGACAATTAGTTATTCTAAACTTTTCTAGCAGTCCTTCACAAACAGGGAACAGTCTGTCTATTCTCTCCATCTGTCAGCTGCTGCTGGCTCTTCCTCCCCCTCTTCCTCACACACTGTTGAGTTTGTCCTGGTGGATAATCAGGGTTGCAAAGCCTCACAGATGATGTGCAGCAGTGGGTCCCTGAGTCTGTCCTCACTCTGGACACTTGAAGTTGTCACACATGGAAATGTGTGATAATTCTGCAGGATTCAAACACAAGTGTAACTTATAAATACATGTTCATTTTATTCCACAATCAGAGAGAAAGAAAAAGAGAGAGAGTGCAGGACAGACAGACAGGTGACAGTCTCAGGTGTATACACTGCTACAAAACAGCACAAGAGAAGGAGGATTTAGTGTTTGTGTTATTACGAGCAGAGATGGGCATAACGCGTTACTGTAATCTGATTACTTTTTTCGAGTAACGAGTAAAGTAAGGGATTACTATTGCAAAACGGTAATTAGATTACCGTTACTTTCCCGTAGGAACGCTGCGTTACTGCGTTACTAAAACCGTGATTTTTTTGAGAGAATGTCTCATGACAGTGACGTAAGCAAGTGCAACGTTCGTGACAACAGCTGTGTGCAGATCAACAGTGGATCATATATCGAGTGCGGGAGAGAGTATGAGCGTGCAGCGTTTAAAGCGTGGAAGTACTGACCTTACTTTAAGTTTGATTCCATAAAAAGTGACAAAAACATTAGCGTCCATTAGCATTGTGCGTGGGAAGAAAACTTCTTTTTACAGCGAAAAAAACCCCCTAAACTTCCAAGCAAGCTCCGAATGCGCTACCACGTAATGGGAAATTCACAGAGAAACTGCCGTATCCTTCCACTGACCGCTGCGGCACACCTGCACCAGGGTAAACCTCCGCCTACCCTGCTCCTGCTTTACAGGTGAAAATAGAGCAATAGGACCGCTAGTCTTTGATTTTATTTATTTTCTGCTGTGTTTTACTTGCATCTATTTGAAAGACTGAGTGTAAACACACAAAAAAAAAATTTATGTGCTGGAAAGTGCAGAAAATAGGTTTAAATGTTAAACTAAATTCTTCCAGTCAGTGAATGTTGCATATAATTACATTTTTGCTTGATGCATAAAGTTAAAAGATTAAAACTAATAAAACAACTTTTAAAAAGGGACTTTTCCATTTGATTACATTTTGTATGATGGATTATGCAGAAAAAGTAGAATTGGGCTGAGAGATCTATCGCTTTATCACCTATTCAGGTTGTAAATCGTGTTTTTAAAAAGTAACTAAGTAACTAAGTAATTAATTACTTTTGAAAATAAGTAATCAGTAAAGTAACAGGATTACTTTTTGGGGAAGTAATCAGTAATTAGTTACTGATTACTTTTTTCAAGTAACTTGACCAACACTGATTACGAGTGCTAAACAGATGGTACAGTGGACACATGTGTGACTCCTGTGATTAAAGCATCTTTCTTTCAGTTTAACGAGTGAACCGTCAGCTCGTTCAAACACACGTTAAAGTCCGTTTGGCTCGACACCACCGAACAGAGGCAGCAATATAACATAGCTAATATTAACAATGCAGTGGATCCTGCTTGTGCCGTGATATTCAGGACTGCAAACCGAGCAGCATTCACTGACTTTCAGCTTGTTGTCTTTGTGGATATATGACTGACTTTAATTATCCACAAAATCATCAGATTCTCTGTAAGATTAAGGTCAACTATCGAACGGCGTATAAAGTAAAGACTTTAAAACGCTGAAAGTACAAACATCGCTAATGTCACATAACTTTGCCGGCATATGGCTAACAGTAATGTTTTAATGTTCTTCATTATTAAACATTTGCACATAAATAAGTGACATAATATTCAGTACTTACTTTTGAAAGTTTACTCTTTGGCCACCCCGCTTCCATTGTTTTTTTTCGGCAAAATTATCCACACCCACTGCCGCGCTATGCATTCTGGGATATGTTTTAATCGGCCTTAAAATGCGGCCTTTAAGGCTGCAGACCCTGAATTGGGATACAACCTATATTCCAGATATCTGTAGTATTATTTAGAATCATATGATTACAACACATTTACCTCTCCTCCACTTCTTTGAAGTGTCTCCCAGTCCCAGTGCACTTGTTAGCATGTTTTGGTTCGTGCAACTGGTCCGTCGGGTTAATCCCATATGGGAGCAGCCAGTCACTTACTGACTAACACTGCAAAACAGAACTGTTAAACTTTTAATTTTAATTTCAATTCAGGTTAGATTGTTTTTTCTGTGCCCAACGCAGATTTTCTGTGCGCAGAGACCATGCCAGCAGTGCGCAATTGCACATGCTTAGAGGGAAAATTTGCTGTGTCTGAATTCAGGGGAAGGATGCTCATAAGGACACTACCTACCTACGTCACAAGGTAGTGTCCTTAGACGGCCGGGCAGTCAGGAAGTGAGCGGCTTTGGACAGCCCCTTTTTTCTCCATAGAAACGATTGCTGTGTCCGAATTCAGGGGAAGGATGCTCATAAGGACACTTCCTAACTACGTCACAAGCAGAGATGGTTACTTGTAATCTGTAATCTGATTACTTTTTTCAAGTAACGAGTAAAGTAAGGGATTACTATTGCAAAAACGGTATTTAGATTACTGTTACTTTCCCATTGGAATGCTGCGTTACTGCGTTACTAAAACCGTGATTTTTTTGAGAGAATGTCTCATGACAATGACGTAAGTGAGTGCGACGTTCGTGACAACAGCTGTGTGCAGATCAACAATGTATAATATATCGAGTGCGGGAGAGAGTATGAGCGTGCAGCGTTTAAAGCGTGGAAGTACTGACCTTATTTTGAGTTTGATTCCATAAAAAGTGATGTTGTGCGTGCGAAGAAAACTTTTTTTACAGCGAAAGAAAATCCTAAACAAGCACCGAGTGCACAATGACGTAATGGGAAATTCACAGAAAAACTCGCGGATTCTTCAACTGACCGCTGAGGCACACCTGCACCAGGGTAAACCTCCGCCTACCCTGCTCCTGCTTTACAGGTGAAAATAGAGCAACAGGACTGCTAGTCTTTGATTTTATTTATTTTCTGCTGTGTTTTACTTGCATCTATTTGAAAGAGTGAGTGTAAGACACAAAAAATATTTTATTTTATGTGCTGGAATGTGCAGAAAATAGGTTTAAATGTTAAACTAATTTCTTCAAGTCAGAGAATGTTGCATATAATTACATTTTTGCTTGATGCATAAAGTTAAAAGATTAAAACTGATAAAAAAACAAGTTAAAAAAAGAGACTTTTCCATTTGATTACATATAGGGCTTTGGAGCGTGATGTCACGGGGGTGGGCGTGGAAAGGATTTTGGCCCGATCCGCCATTTTGGGGGTCTAGCGCAAGTGAAAAGGGAGCGAAGTCACACACAACAGCCATGGTTCGTATTTGCTGTGTGGTCGGCTGCAATGTTCGATCACACGGCCGGCAAGAGAATAAGCTTGAAAAGGGTTTATCTTTTAATTCTTTCCCAACCCGGAAGCAACCTGAGGCAGCTCGTGTATCGATGTTACCAAACGAAGGCGTCTAGCCTGGATAGCAGCTGTGAGACAAGCTGATATCCTGTTCTCTTCCATCTCCAAATATCTGTTGGTGCTCCTGACATTTTCATTCCGGTAAGTTCTAAATATGTTCATATCACTCTTTTTAGCCTATTAGTTTTATTTTCGATGCGCTCTGAGCTCATAGCAAATTAGAACAAACATCCTACTGAGTAATTTTGCAGAACTACCTTCTATTTATAGAGATGCTAATTATTTGGCATTATTGCAGCAAACCAGCCTATGAAATGGATGAAACACATCGTGACTGGGTTCCAGCGCTACACAAGGGACCTGCTTCAAACATACCACCATGCCAATCAGATTACTTCTTCCATGTGAGGGTGAAGAGGTGACCCTCCTGGATAAGATGGTGAAGGTTTACTGCGTTTGGTGAACAGTGTGATAATAAAACCAGGGAAAAACGAAACCTGCTCCTGTTAAATATTCTTAAGTCTGTTAAAATTGCTGTATTTTTTTCAAAAGATACAGTAAATAAAGTAATGTTAGTAGTGGGTGATATCATGTAAACACTCATGATTTTGTGTAAACATTTTGTCATTTGTAAACTATAAATGACATGGATTCTACATTGTAACTGATGTGATGTTCTATAAGGTGGTTTTAATAATAAAAAAAAAAGAGACAAAAATTAGTTTGTTTCTTTATTCAACTTTTGAACAGTGGTACTCAGTCAGTACATATTCAGTAAATGCAAATCATTTACACGGCAGTGCACTGCAGGCATAAATCTAGACCCCTAGATAAAACATTATGGGTCATTCCCACAACCCACAGCTTTACTGTGTTCCAGCAAAGTATCCAATAGTGGTGACAACTCCTCCACAGTAGCAGGTGGGATTTTTCTGTTTTGAGGACGGCTCCTTTTACCTGTCACTACAGATGGTCTGTTTATGTTTTGATTGAGAGCCTTTTTTTGGGCAGCTGAAGAGGAGAAGTCTATCTTATGGCCAACCTCTGGCGGTATCTTGGTCACATTGCCCAGCAAAACCCAGTATGCAGGTTCATCTGTAACAGTCCTTGTGCCACGTATCAACACTGTTGCTTCTACATTAAACAGAAGAGCAGCGACATGGCTGCAGGTCTCTGCGACTCCAGCCATACAGCTGCAGTGGGCGGTTTCAACCTCCCCTGTGATGCTCACAGTGACCCATGGCTGCAATGCTGGTTCATTCAGTCTTTGAGAGTGCAGGACCTGAAACACACACAGACAAAGTTCATTTAAAGACAAGAACTAATGAGCCAAGGTCGACACAAATGTGTTTTATCTACTTTATCATAAATGTAACAAAGTGTTTAGAAAGTTAGCACATACATGTAATTTTTCATTTCTTTATGTATCCATCTATAGAACACTGCATGTTATAGTGTAAATCTGCCTGTTCTGTCAGAAACCTGCCTGCAGAAAATGAACCTAAAGTATGTAATGCAAGGATGTCATCACTTTAGAGATGGAGAAAGCATAAAGTGACAATTATGAATCACTTAATATGATAAGGAGATTCTGCAGGTCATTAATCAATGTATAAAAATAAAATGTATTTTTAGTGACACAAGATACAAACATGGAAGCAAGATGTATAATTAGGATTATTTATAATAAATATGAATAAATTAGTGCAATTTCTTTAACCATAAAGAACAACAATCCTTCAGGACAATGTCTCATCAATGCACTGAACTCACTATGTTATCCCTCTAACAGCCTCCACATGTTCTCACTGTAATTTCCCCTCATGAATGAATTTATGCTGCACTAATCTGAATGTTTGCAGGGAAATCAAACACATTTCACTCGCAGTACTCGAACTGACTTACCTTTGTTTGAATGACGACTTGAACGCGCTGACTCCACAGGCCAGGTCAGGCTACGTCAATAGCGGTTGGTCTTCAGGGTTTCTACTCCACGGCCGTATTTCATACGGGTCCACATTTCCAATGCACGCTCTTTTCTGCCAGTACCGCTGCTTCGCCTCTGGACGCAATCGGTCTCTATACAGTCCATTCTCTTTTGAGCTGCTTTTAAGCATCTTTCTTGTAGTCGTCGTTCCAACACAGTGTGTTTGTGTTGATTCGTAGACCCCGAAAATGGCGCTGCGCTCCCATAATGCATTGCAGCGTGACGTCAACTCCAAAGCCCTATTGTATTATGAATTATGCAGAAAAAGTAGAATTGAGCTGAAAGATCTATCGCTTTATCACCTATTCATGTTGTAAATCGTGTTTTTAAAAAGTAACTAATGGAGGGATTGGAGCATAACTGAGCCACTGTGTGAGAGCTGAGCAGCAAAAGGAAATTTAGTGGGGTAGAAATAACTGAAAGATTAATAGGCTGTGTTTTGAGTTTTGTTCAAAAAAGAATGAC
This sequence comes from Diplotaxodon limnothrissa, assembly GCF_057381915.1. Taxonomy (NCBI): domain Eukaryota; kingdom Metazoa; phylum Chordata; class Actinopteri; order Cichliformes; family Cichlidae; genus Diplotaxodon; species Diplotaxodon limnothrissa. The sequence goes on from NC_140606.1 coordinate 9,750,237, forward strand.
TTCATATAGGAAAAAATAAATATCACCTTAAACTAGTTTTTAATTAAGCAGCAAGGCAGAACAAAGTCGGGCTGTATCAAGACACGAGGACTAAACCCCAATTCAACCAGACCCAGAACTGATCCGGAATTAAAACAGGACTACAACAGTTCAAAATCAGGACTACAAAACAGAACCAGAATCAAAACTAGATGATAGTAGCACTAAAAATCATCATAGACCTGCACTACACTTATTTTCAGTCTACCAAAGTACACTATTTAGATTCAGAAAAGTTTATATAATTATTTAGCCTTCATAAGCCTGCATAACTTAATAAATATAGAATTTGAAAAGTAACAAATGGTATCTAAAAAGTTACACTAGGTACTGGATACATGTTCTGATGAGTTTTGGCAAACAACCATTTGACTAACATATGTGTCTCACCTGCTCTTGTTCCATCTCTGTTCTGTCCTCATTCTCCATCTCCCTCTCTGTTCCTCTCTCTCCCTCTTTGTGCTGACAATCAAGCCAAACACCAACATCATCAAATATACAGTTGAAACCAGATATTTACACACTCTTCAGATAAAAACACACTTTTTTAATTGTAACATCAAATCAGACTAAATGTTTAATTTTTTAGATTGATAAATATAAAAAACATATTTGTTAACTTTTGTATTTTGTATTCAAAATTCAGCCACACTTATGGAGCTCCACAATTATTTTCGTGGTGTTTTGAGTGATAACTCTTGGATTTTTCCCATGTCAAAGAAACAGGCTCTGTGTTTTGCCTTATATGCATCCACAGCTGTGCCACCAATTTACTCACATGGACTCTACTAACCTATCAGAAGCTTCTTCAGCTCAGAATGGAATCGTCTGGAGTTTTCTTATTAATTAACAATAAATTTAGTGTATATGTACTCCTAAATTTGATGAAAGTGATTAAAATAGACAGCTCTGTCTCTCTTTATTCTGACATTTAACTAATTCAAAAGATATTTCAATATTTATTTAACCAAAACAAAACAAGTTTACTCTAAATTGATGTTGTACAGTAAAAAAAATGTTCTTGTGTTTTCCATAAAGTGTATGTAAATATCTGGTTTCAACTGTGAATATACTGCTGTGTATTGAAATTCCTCTTGTTTTGAGGTATATACTGAACAACATACAAAGCATAATATACAAAATAACATCTACCAGAGTTTTTTCTTTGAAAGAAGCCCCTTATGTCCATTCTTCTATATCAGTACATTACTGAAACCGATTTATTTAGCAGTGGAGGGTAACAACTGAAAATATGAAATAAACATACATGTAAACTAAGACTCTCTAAAGAAACAGCATTGTTGTTTTTTGGCTTTTCATTTCGCTATTTGTTGATTCACTTGAAGAGCAAGTAATGTAATATGGGTCAAGTGATCAGTTTGACATCAATCTTTCGTGATACACCGTCATATTTACATTATTTGTACAGTACGAATGATTTGCTTTGGTACGTGCTCGAACTTCAGTTCTCCTCTGTCTGCCTGGCTGCGCTTCTCCAACAGCAAACTCGTAGGCAGCAGCTCCCCCTGCCCCCTCGCTCAGTTGCTGAGCTCGGATCATACCAATATTAGGGGGGATTTACGCACAGTCGTAAATACGCACGTGGCGCTGACACTCACCAGTCCCCGTCCTCCTTCCTTCTGCTTAGCGTACAGCCTCAGGGTGCTGGATGGGGTGAAACCCTCTATGCATGGTCAGGAGCTTTCTTGTCTTCATGTCAGTGGCTTCTATCTCCTCCTTTGGCCAGCCTATTACCCCAGCAGGGTACCTGATCACGGGCAGGGCATAGGTGTTGATAGCACGGATCTTGTTCTTACCGTTCAGCTGACTCCTCAGGACTTGCCTGACCCTCTGCAGGTACTTGGTGGTTGCACGTTTCCTAGCAGCCTCTTCATGGTTCCCATTTGCCTGTGGGTGCCGAGGTACTTGTAGCTGTCCTCTATGACTACAATGTTGCCTTCTGGTAGTTTGATCCCCTGAGTTCTGACTACCTTCCCTCTCTTTGTTATCATCCGACTACACTTCTCCAGTTAGAATGACATTCCAATGTCATTGCTGTATATCCTGGTGGTTTGGATCAGTGAATCGATGTCTCGTTCACTCTTGGTATACAGCTTGATGTTATCAATGCACAGGAGGTGGCTGACAACTGTTCTCCTTGGTAGATCCCGCACTTGACGGTGACTTGTGCTATGGGCTTGAAGTTGGCCTCTAGTGTTGTACGCCACATCCCCATTGAGTTCTTGATGAAGGCTCTTAGGGTCCCATTGATCTTGTACAGTTCTAGGCATTCCAGGATCCATGTGTGGGGCATTGAGTCATAGGCCTTCTTGTAATCAATCCAGGCAGTGCACAGGTTGGTCAGTCTGGTCTTGCAGTCTCAGCTGATTGTTCGGTCTACCAGTAGCTGGTGTTTTGCGCCTCGGGTACACTTTGTGTTGGGTTTGTGTTTCCACAAGCCCCGCTAGTTTAGAGACTTATTCATCATGAAGAAAACAAGACAGTCAGCGATCGATCGATTTACTTGCAAGGGAGGCCTCGTCGGTGTCTACCACAAAATGACCCCGAATCCGGCCTCCGCTTGCTGCCTTTTATTGGGAAAACAGTTCACACAATACAAAGTACCTCCCCTCATAAAGCCCCCTTGGTTACAAAGACAAGGCACTGTATGTATATGTGTGTGTGTGTGTGTGTGTATGCAGGTAAGAATGTGTGTGTGTGTGTGTGTGTGTGTGTGTGTGTGTGTGTGTGTGTGTGTGTGTGTGTGTGTGTGTGTGTGTGTGTGTGACCTCCTGCTGACCAAAAGGGTCATAAAAGCAGGAAGCAACATCACAAGAAACAGATCTTCCAGATAGAATGTATCTGCAATAAAAGCCTCTCCAGCCAGTGGTCAGAGACAACGGAATTTCTTTCATCACAGAGTTAAAACAATGTAGAGATGGTAAGCATAAAAATGACAACATTTAACAATTCACTTTAACACTTTGCGCTTCGGGTATTCTTGCCCATCCCATTCATGCATTGAACCATGTGCCTGTTCATCTTAGCCGCTATGATGCCTGACAGGAGCTTCCATGTGGTGCTTAGGCAGGTTATGGTCGGTAGGGGATCGGCCACTTCTGGGGGTCCTTGAGGATCAGGACTGGCCGGCATTCGATAAGCCAATCTGGGTGTCTCTCGTCAACTAGCAGTTGGTTCATTTGTGCTGCTCGTGGATTGCAGTCAGCTTCTTCAGCCAGTAGGCGTGAACAATGTTGGGGCCTGGTGCTATCCAACTCTTCATACTACCGACCCCTCAAAATTTATTTAACCGTTATTGCCACATATGTTTTATCTTACAGCATATATCAATAAAAACCAGGCACCAGTTTTCAGTGGTATATTTTTCACTTTCATATTTACCCTACTCTTTTTACAAGGATAATACAAAACCAGAAATCTGTATTTGCACCTCATAAAACAGGTCAACTATCAGTAAATTGAACTACATATTTATCAAGCTAATTACTTTAATTGAAGTTTTTATGGTGATGATATGGTCTGATAGCACCAATGAATGCTGAAAGTTGTATTAAGGCATAAGCATGTTAAGATACTAATATCTATCTCATATGTTTAGTTCTTTTTGAGGCACTTGACAACAGATATTGAGCAGGCTACAGCAGCAGAAAACCACACCAGGTGCTGTTCTTGTCAGCTAAGTCACTGCAACAGTTCTAGCTTGACTAAAATGTTTCATTTATTTTGATATCAGATAGTTGACAGACACCTCGGCAAGACTGTATTATTCCACCACTGAATCATTGGTGGACTTCAAATAATTGGATTTTTATGAATAGACTTGTAAATGATTTTCTTAGATGAGTGATCACTGTTTAAAATGTCAGCAAAATATGCTCTAACCATGCAATCAGTTTGTGTGGTGATTCTCAATAAATCAATGTGCAGTTGTCCAGTTTAAGCCCGAAGTGAAAACCCAGACTGATTCTGTTATAGGAGAAACTGTTACAACGGGGCCCGGAGGCCAAACGTGGACCCACACGCAGATTCAATCATGAGTGCCAAGGTTACTGTTCTCACACAAGCTTTACTGCAAAAACGTCAAATGAAACATTGCCATAAGGAGAGGTTGCATGGCGTGGAAGTTTAAACAAGGGCACACTAGAGAAGTTACTGAGTGTGGAGGTCTCAAACAGGTGGCACTGTGAACAGAGGGAGAGAGATATTAGAGGAGGTGCAGCAAGGAGAAGGCTGGGGAGACAGTGGCAGTTCTGAACTTTTGCGAGATCTCGCAAAAGATCTCGCAAAACAAACTCGGGATCTCGCAAAACTTTTGCGAGATCTCGCAAAAGTCTGTACCATGGACCTCCAAATCAGCACTGAAACCTTAGAAACAACCACAGCGATGGAGGACACACACCCATTTGAGCGATTCATAGATTTTTACTTTGAGCTTGGACTAAACTATAAAGACATTAAAACTGTGCTTTGCAGTAGACACAGTTTTCATATAAGCGAAAGACATCTGAAGAGAGTTCTTAGCGCAAGGGGACACACTCGCCACAAAGCGTACTCTGACCTGGCCGTCTTGGTTGAATTTATAGACAACCAATTGCAGTGCTCTGGGCAGCTTCACGGATACCGATGGATGTACGCTAAATGCAGGGAACATGGACTACGCGTGAGGAAAGAGGATGTGCGCTTGGTTTTGAAGGAGCTGGATCCCCGAGGCGTCGCACTGAGGCAAGCAAGACGTTTCAGGCGAAGGAACTATTTTTCAAAAGGGCCGAATTTCATCTGGCACATGGACTCCTACGACAAACTGAAGCCATATGGTATCTGTATCAATGGTAGTATTGACGGTTTCTCGAGAAAAATAATCTGGCTTAATGCGTACACAACAAATAGTAATCCGAAAGTGATCGGGGGGTATTACATAGAAGCGGTGCAGCGTTTAAAGGCTGCCCTAGAGTTGTGAGGGGCGATCTTGGAACTGAAAATGGCCATGTTAGAGGCTTTCAGCGTTTCCTTGTGCCCGTGGCTCCTAACGACACCCTTGAGAGTTACTTGGAGGGAGCAAGTACCGCCAATCAAAGGATTGAATACTGGTGGCGTTTTCTTCGCAGCCAGTGTCTGGAGTTCTGGTTATCCTTATTTGCAGACATCAGAGACAACGGGTACTTTGATGGTGGGTTTCTGGACAAAAACCTCCTTCAGTTTTGTTGCATGGGACTCATCCAGGTGAGTTAATAAAATATGTTTTGTTGCGTGTATGGATGCATGTGTGTGTGAGTGAGAGATAAAGGAAACTGAGGAAGTGATAGAGAGGTAATACACGAAGTATTGTGAGAGATGAGACCTGTGCCAGGTTTAGGGAATGGAGAGACTTGCAGGAAGAAAGAGACAAGACAGGAAGAAGCGGTTGAGAGGAGCAGGGAGTAAATGAAATGAAAAATTGTGTAAATACTATAATTTAGGTTTAAGCAATCGGCCGCCTTAAGGAAGAGCTCAACAACCAAGACTACAGTAACATCTATGTTGTCAAAGGAGCTTGCAAAGAAAAGCGTCTGGACTTCTTTAAGTTGCTTGAAGACGTTTCACCTCTCATCCGAGAAGCTTCTTCAGTTCCTTTACATGTGTGTGTTCCTTCTTTTTTCCTTCAGGCTTAGAGGGAGGACAAGAAGACGGCTCCTTGGAGGACAGGACCAACTTCACACCCGATCAGATCTGCACACTGTTAGACCTCTGCCTCACCACTACATATTTCAAGTACAACGAAGGCTTTTACAGACAAAAACATGGCTGTGCCATGGGCTCCCCCGTGTCACCTATTGTAGCCAACCTTTACATGGAGGAAGTGGAAAGGAAGGCTCTTGGCTCTTTCAAAGGAAGAGTACCCAGCCACTGGTACAGATATGTGGACGACACCTGGGTCAAAATCAAGACACAAGAAGTGGAATCCTTCACTGCGCACATTAACGCTGTGGATAAAAACATCAAGTCCACCAGGGAAGACACAAAGGACAACTGTTTTCCTTTCCTGGACTGCGCCGTGCACATTGAAGAGAACGGCAAACTCAACATCGAAGTTTACCAGAAGCCCACACACACGGACCAGTACCTCCTCTTTGACTCCCATCACCCTTTGGAACACAAACTTGGAGTAATTAGGACCCTACACCACCGGGCAGAACATGTTCCCTCTAAGCCTGAAGGAAAAAAGAAGGAACACACACATGTAAAGAAGCACTCAAAACGTGCGGCTATCCTAAATGGGCATTCTTAAAGTCAGCAAAGAGGCACAGAAAAGAAGACCAGACACCAGCGAGGGAGGATAAGAAAGACAGACGCAACAACATTGTCATCCCCTATGTAGCCGGTGTATCAGAGAAACTCAGGAGAGTTTTCTCCAAGCATGACATCCCAGTGTATTTCAGACCCAGCAACACACTCAGACAGAAACTGGTTCACCCGAAAGACAAAACGCCAAAACACAAACTTAACAATGTGGTGTATGCTGTACAGTGCAGCGAGGAATGCTCAGACCTCTACATTGGAGAGACCAAACAGCCACTTCACAAGCGCATGGCACAACACAGAAGAGCCACCTCCACAGGACAAGACTCAGCAGTCCATCTGCATCTTAAGGATAAAGGACACTCTTTCAAGGATGCCAATGTTCACATTTTGGACAGAGAGGACAGATGGTTTGAAAGAGGAGTGAAAGAAGCCATCTATGTCCACTGTGAGCGACCATCTTTGAACAGAGGCGGGGGTTTACGACACCAACTCTCTGCCATCTATAATCCAGTTTTGAGATCCCTTCCCAGACGCCTTAACGCCCACTCACATCCTGGGCCATCTGACCTCAGGAATTCGCATGATAAGGTGGGGCCAGGTTTCACAATGAACACACCCGAAACTGGCTGATTGGGACCCAGGCCCAGTTTCACACCTTGGCTCAGGCGATTAGAGGATCATCAGGGGGTCCTTTTGTCCCTCTGTGGGGGGTTACTCCCACTAGGTTTATATCTGGGACTCTCCACCATTTGACCTTAGAACTGAAGAAGCTTCTCGGATGAGAGGTGAAACGTCTTCAAGCAACTTATAGAAGTCCAGACGCTTTTCTTTGCAAGCTCCTTTGACTACGATGACCTGGATGACTGAGAACCTTCACAGACCTAACATCTATGTTGTTTATGTTGACATGGCATATGAAATTTTCTTATCTATAATATTAACTATTTACAATTTGGAATTATTTTGATTGGGATATCAAAATAACTTACAAATACAAAATACAATGATCAGTGACATAAAACAAATTGATTATTATGAGGTGAGTAGATGAGCCAAGCAGGTAGTAATAAGACTAATAGTACTAATGTAAGATATCACAGCATAACAGTAACCGTAGTTAGTGTGTGAAACACTTGTACAGATGGCATTAGGTAAAGTACATGATTACAAAAATGCACACGATTGTTTAAAAATAATAAATTGCATAAATATAAGAAACCTTCCTCTCAGTGAGTGAGTTGTCTCATCGTGATTCGCGTATATGTATATACGTACATGCGATCGCATTTCTTAAATTTCTGTATTCTTTTTAACAGATGAGCTGGATGACACTGCACAGGTTTGGAATACACACTCCATCAGGCCATCAACAAACATCAATATCCCCAGTGGTCGACCTAATGTAATGTATACATTACCTGAGCTCTACGGGACAAGAGACTTCCTTTGCCCCACTGAAGAAGAACATGTTGAAATGTGTAAAACTGAGTGTGTTTTTCAACTGACCAAACCATGTGACCCCGATGTATATGAACTGTGCAATATCATCATGACTGAGTCCCATCTGACTCCACCAACAGACTCATATCAGGCTGTGAACTTGTACATGCATTTAAGAGAGAACATCATGGCATTAGTGTAAATTGCATACACTGCAGCAGAGAACATTTCTCAAAATTGACCTGTGCTATATGTGAGAAAGCTAACTTCTGGATGTTAAACAGACTGTAAACTGTAAGCTTTCTAGTACACAGTCATTTATGAGAATATCTTATATAGAAATATTTATTGTTGTGTTCCAGGAGGGTCAGTGAACTAAAGTATAAAGGGAAGTCTCTGCCTGTTAATGATATTCTGAGTGTTCTTTAGCACAAAAACATTGTAATGTTCTGTCAAATGTTATCAAGTTCCATGTCTATGTGTATTACTTCGAATTACTTTAACTGTGTATTTGGCTTGATACATGGATCAAAACATAAGACACATCTTAATTTAATGTGTTAGGAGTTTTAATGTACAGTGTTTACTCAGATAATGGTGGTTTATGTTGAGTATTTTGTAATAATTGAGTTGAGTTTTTATTTACACCATCTCTATTTGTTAATGATGGGAATGTTTAGTTGTTGATGTTGGCTAGAATACTGTTTAAAATCGAAGAGATATGCTATTATGCCTTGTTGCTTTATATATATCATAACGCCAACTGTCACATTGGCAGGCTACATGAAATGGTACTAAGGGGCATCATAATCTTAGAGGGGACACCTTGGCATTTTTCTGAACTCAAGTTTCTCTGACTAAAAATATAATTATTTTATGTCATTTTTGCTTCTTTTTTTTTAACTATTTATTCTGATTCCAGAAGAGCTTTAGTTTTTTTAATGTTGGTTAAACAAAACTGAAAAAATAAAGAACTAAATTGAGACCTTTTGAACTCTTAGAATTTCTAATAGATATAAACATTCTTTTTTGGTCACTGAATTTATCTGAAGCTTATTTTATCAGCTGAATAACAAATTCTTTGCACCCACCTGTTCTGTTACATTCGAATGCTATTTTTGCAAAACTCACCACTTCTGAAAGGATGATATGTGTTGTTGAACTACCGGACAAATAAACTGAAATCTAATCAATTTCTAATTTTTTTTTGGACTATGTAGTACAGACAACTAAAAAATTGCAAATGACAAAAGCATATCGACAACATCTGTGTATTGACTGCCTGTGTTCCCAGGCACTTTAATTTCAGAGAAGGGTAGTCAGAAGTGCATAATCTGTCAAAAATGTAGCAATATTTTATAATTAACAATATATACTATTTAATCTAATTAGAAATCCTGGCCTACAATCTTGTTTATCCAAGAAACTGTTAAATCTGATTATCATTGCTTGTTAATTTGTAATTATATAAGACGGTATAAAGAATTGTGAATCATCTGTATGTCACATTATGGCAAAGTCCTTTCAAAAAAAAAAACTTGTGATGGCAATATGATTTTTAACAAAACAACTAGTAAACATTTTGGAAGCTAATCAAGGGAAAATAGGACTTATTGTTACAAGATGTTTATAGGCCACATCAGCTTTAAGAATTTGTAAACAGGATCTTATCATTAACTTTCAATAACTTCTTTCGCAACCATAGTGACATTCTTTACTAATATTAATGGACTTTTCACCCTAAAATCAAATTTACACATTTTTCTGTTCGCTAGCTGTAGTATTCCTTAATCCACATTGTTTTAGTGTGAGTTGCCCAATTTTAGAGATATTGACTGTACAAGCCTACCCTTCTCTTGTTTCACATGGTACTTAATGCTTAGTAGCAATGTCTTTATGTAGACCTTATGTAGCTTCATGTTGTTTTTCAACAAGGAAGAGATCTCTACAGCTAATATCTCCCAAAACTAGGCAACTCACAACAAAACATTCTAGATGGATAAACAGCAAGCCAATGTGTGTCACTGTGGGGTATGCAGGTGTGTTGACAGAACGTACCCAAAAGCAGACAAGGAGAGAGAGAGGATAATGAACTTAAAACAAAAGAGAGCCTTTATTCTGGCTGATGGCTGGAGTAAAAGAAAATAATGACAATGTGTACAGCAAATTTTGATGTGATATGTCTCTCTAACGCTAAACACAAACCTTGTTTTCAACAGAAGTTAAAGATGCGGTCATTTTCAAAGAATTTTAAACAATAAAGAGTCCTTGTGAAATCTGACCTAACATACAACTAAACCATCAGAAAATTAAATTTGTGACTGCTTGTTATACGGCTGAATATATCAAATGCTTCAATGACAAAATGAAACAAGACAGAATTTATGAACTCAAGGATAATCATACAAATAACAATTACAGCTGTAACCATTAGTACACTCATCAAGTTCAAATGATGTCCATTTCAAAGTAATTGCTGGAAAGGACATTGTCGAACTCTGCTGCTGCTGCAGGATTGCTCTCCCCCCGCTTCAGGACACCTACACCAGGAGATGCCGGACTAGAGCAGCGCAAATACTGAAGGACCCGTCCCATCCTGGCAACAAACTGTTCCAACTTCTGCAATCTGGTAGAAGGTTCCGCATCTTCTGGGCAAGGACAGAGAGACTCAAGAGGAGCTTCTATCCCCAAGCCATCCGTGCCCTAAACACACACACCCGCCCGCTCACATCATCTATAATTGACTGAGACAGGACTCTTCCAGACACTAAACCAAGGAACAATGTACATTTCAATTCCTTTAATTTTAAATATGTTTATATTGTCTATCCTGTAAAATAGTCAGATGTCTATTCATATTAATGTACAGAATTCACCTGCTTGCTGCTACTACTGCACATTCACCCAATGTATATACTACATATATATATATATATATATATATATATATATATATATATATATATATATATATATATATATATATATATATAATGTTCTTCCTCTACACCCCCCCCCCCCCCAATTTTTTTGCACATGTCGAGGAGCGTGTCAGGCTACATTTCACTGTGTGTTATACTTGTATAACTATGCATGTGACAAATAAAGAACCTTGAACCTTGAACTCTGTGCGAAATTCAGGATAAGAACTGTAAGTGCATGGCACTTCAAGGGTAGCTCCACAGGTGTGAGCAACAGGCCTTCTGTTGAGCCCAGTTTCAGCATTAAAGCACACCAAAATTTTGTCAACACATATCACAGAAGATCCTGTGCAGAAGTGCAGGATTTTTTCAGCTTTGGTTTCATCAGCGTTTTTAACATAACGCTGAAGATGGTTAAATGTTATTTGTTCTCCGTGAGGCAGCATCAATTTTGTTGTTTGAAATAGCTGCACTAGTCTTTTGCCTGTGGCCTTCTTTGTCTCATACAGAGACAACACACTTTCCTTGTCTGCCAGTTTTAGCTGCAGATGTGCCATGGGTGTGGAGAAGCAATCCATTATATACTTTGGCTCTTGGAGAATGGCCTTATGAGCCATTGTTTCAATGGCAGGCTGCATGTTGTTCTTAGGTGGTAGGAAGTCGGAACCCATCCTTGTAAAGAGGTCAAGCAGGTCCTCTTCATCATTTTCATCCATTGTGCCTTGGAGCGCCTTCTCAACAGCTGATCTCTCAACAGGAGGGAGATAGTTGAGAAACAATGCAATCAGAATGTCTACATCAACTGAGTCCATTCCGTGGATGCAAGCTAAAATGAAAGCCCTTGACAGCCTCACTGGAAAGACACCATGGTCTAGTAAGCCTTTCACCCAGTGAAAGTGCGCATGCGCCAACCAGCGTGCAGCCTGTTACAGTCGCTCCTGCTTTTCTCTTAGTTTAGCTCTTTTTTCTTACGTATTCTTTTTTTTTTTCTGACTTGTATTTTCCTCCGTTTTCTATCTCTTACTCAATCATGTGGATTGAGAGAGTTTTTGTTCTTCTGGTGGCCGTGGAACTGTTACTTTTATCATGGAACGGGACCGCGGCACATCTCCTACACGCACGGACTGTTTACTCCAGAGATCAGCTGATCGCCCTGATGCCGGCCGGCTCGCTGGCCAGGCCCGCAGAAGTGCCCGCAGAAGTACCAGCTGAAATTTGGAGGAAAACACATCGGGGATGCAGAGGTCAAGGACAGAAGAGAAGAAAAAAGGTGACGGTGAGACAGCGGAGGCTCGAAGCGAGGAGGAGGTTTAAACCGTGTCTGCCGTCTATCGTGATGGGAAATGTGCGATCGTTGGCAAGTAAAATCGACGAGCTCTCAGCACTGGTACGGAGTCAGAGGGAATACCGAGAGTGTAGCCTGATGTGTTTCACCGAATCATGGCTGCACCAGGTCATTCCCGATGAGAATGCTTCCGTGGAAGGCTTCCACACTGTTCGGGCGGACAGGGACAGCATCGCTAGCGGTAAGCGTAAAGGAGGTGGGCTTGCTGTTTTAGTTAACAACCGGTGGTGTAACCCTGCCAACATAACAATCAAAGAAAGGATTTGTTGCCCGGACACTGAACTGTGTGCTGTTGGACTCAGGCCGTATTATTTACCCAGGGAATTCTCTCACGTCATCTTGGTGGCTGTTTATGTTCCCCCCTCTGCTAACCCCACAGCTGCATGTGACACTATCCACTCTGCCATAGCTCGGCTACAGACTCAGCACCCGAGTGCCTTTATTGTGATCTCGGGTGACTTCAACCATGTATCACTGGACAATACACTACCAACATTCAAACAATATGTGGACTGTCCCACCAGGGGAGAGAAAACTTTAGACTTACTGTATGCTAACGTCAAGGATGCATACAGCTCCTCCTCCCTCCCCCCACTTGGTAGGTCAGATCATAACCTGATTCACCTCACCCCCCGCTATGTGCCAATTGTGAGGAGGGAACCTGTGACCACCAGGACTGTTAGGAGGTGGTCAGAGGAGGCAATAGCGGAACTACAGGGCTGTTTCGAGGTGACCGACTGGGAAACACTCTGTGAGCCTCACGCCGAGGACATCAATGGGCTTACTGAGTGTATCACAGACTACATAACTTTCTGCACCGACTCCATTGTTCCAGCTCAGACTGTTCATTGTTACCCAAATAACAAGCCGTGGGTGACTAAGGACATCAAAGCCCTCCTCAACAACAAGAAGAGGGCTTTCAGAGGGGGCAACAAAGAGGAGGTGAGGAAGGTCCAGGTGTTACTAAAGGACAAGATCAGAGAGGCTAAGGACAATTACAGGAGGAAGCTGGAGTGGAAACTCCAGCAGAACAGCATGAGAGAGGTGTGGAGGGGCATGAAGACCATCACTGGATTCAGGCCAACCAACAGCAGGGGAGCTGAGGGAGGTGAGAATAGAGCCGACGAGTTGAATCTGTTTTTCAATAGATTCGACACCACAGTGTCTGCTCCCACCCCCACAACCTCACCTGCAGTCAGCCTGGAATCCAGAGCCACACCACTGTGCCAGCCTCTCTCTTCACATGTTGCCTCCTGTGAGATTCCTGACACCCCTCCCCCACCCATCACCTTCACTCAATACCAGGTTGAGATGCAAATGAGGAGACTTCACTCAGGCAAGTCTGCTGGACCAGACGGAGTGAGTCCCCTTGTCCTCAAGGCCTGTGCCCCCCAGCTGTGTGGAGTCTTTCATAAACTGTTTATGCTGAGTCTGAGTCTGCAGAGGGTCCCGGTGATGTGGAAGACATCATGCCTCGTCCCTGTACCAAAGACGCCTCGTCCCAGTGGCCCCCAGGATTACAGGCCCGTGGCACTGACCTCCCACATCATGAAGACCCTGGAAAGGCTCATCCTGGACCAGCTGCGACCCATAGTAAGACCACATCTGGATCCCCTTCAGTTCGCTTATCAGCCTCGTCTCGGAACAGAGGACGCCATCATCTACCTGCTCAATCGTGTCTACACCCATCTGGACCAGCCGGCGAGCACTGTGAGGGTCATGTTTTTTGACTTTTCCAGTGCTTTCAACACCATCAGGCCGACCCTCCTGGGTGATAAGTTAGCAGCGATGCAGGTGGATGCTTCTCTGGTGTCCTGGATTGTTGATTACCTGACAGGAAGACCACAATATGTACGTCTCCCACAGTGTGTGTCTGACAAGGTGATTAGCAACACAGGGGCACCACAGGGGACTGTCCTCTCCCCCTTCCTCTTCACCCTCTACACCACAGACTTCAGCCACTGCACAGAGACCTGCCATCTTCAGAAGTTTTCTGATGACTCTGCGGTGGTTGGATGCATCAGCAGGGATGATGAGACAGAGTACCGGGCTGTGGTCGACTCCTTTGTCACGTGGTGTGAGCAGAATCATCTGCAGCTCAACGTGGCAAAGACCAAGGAACTGATCGTGGACTTCAGGAAGACCAGGAAACACTTGACCCCTGTTTCAATCCAGGGGGTCAGTGTTGACATTGTGGAGGACTATAAATACCTTGGAGTACACATTGACAATAAACTGGACTGGGCTAAAAACACCACAGCACTTTACAGGAAGGGCCAGAGTCGTCTCTATTTTTTGAGGCGACTGAGGTCCTTCAACATCTGCCAGAAAATGCTGAGGATTTTCTATGAGTCTGTGGTGGCCAGTGCGATCCTCTATGCTGTTGCATGCTGGGGGAGCAGGCTGAGGGTCGCAGATGCCAACAGACTTAATAAACTGATCCGTAAGGCCAGCAATGTTGTGGGGATGGAGCTGGACTCCCTCAAGGTGGTGTCGGAGAGGCGGATGCTGTCCAAGATAAAGACAATGTTGGATAACACCTCCCACCCACTCCATGACATGTTGGTCAGTCACAGGAGCTCGTTCAGTGAGAGACTGAGATTACCGAAAAGCACCACTGAACGACACAGGAAATCATTCCTGCCTGTGGCCATCTCCCTGTACAACGCATCCACTTAACACACTGTTTGCTGCTATAACTACACATGTTTCTTTTCCAAATATTTATTTATAAGTGACTTATGTATGTATGTATGTATATATATGTATATATTGTACTATTCTTAGTTAGCGTATTGTCTGTCTTGTCTTAATGTTGGTTTAAAATGGAGCACTGTAACAAAAAATAATTTCCCCCAGGGATCAATAAAGTATTCTGATTCTGATTCTGATATCTGCCCAACAGCTTGCCATTCAGCTTCACTAAAGTCTGGCCTCAGCCTTGGAACTCGTTCATTTTCACCTTCACACTGTTCCAAAAATTGCTCCCAAAATGCAGTGTAAACCTCCCTTGACACCCCAGCATCATCAACAGCATTTTCATTTACAAAGTTCATCTTTAAAGTCTCATTCAGAATGCGACTGTCCATAAATACAGCCAAAAGATCATCAACAACTTTTATCCTGCGAATTGATACATGTAGGGGGCTCTGTGGGTCTCCTGAATTTGATGGGGAAAGTTGGTTGCTTGAATCTAAAGGCAAACCTTGTGCGATGAAATTCAGTCCATGGTCCTGAGTAAAAGACAAAACATGCACATTCCATAAGAAATGCAAATGAATTGTACAGATTACACAATATCAATGTTCTGAAAAAGTTTGAAATTTATTTGTCTAATTTTAGTGGGCTGTACATTCCCAAACCATGGTTGCACTGACAATTTATATATAACATTAACATTGTGGCCTGATGGATGTCCTTGTATGCCTCACAGAAAATTATACAAGTGTTCTTTACATGTATGAGAAGACTCACTTCTGTGCAAAATAGGTAGAGAACACAATAGTGACACCAAAACAATGTCTCACTGCTGTGTTATGTAAATAATTTGATTTCAAGACTAAATTTCCTGTTTAATCTTATCTTAATGTAAAACACTGGAATTGTCTCTCAACTGACAATATCCTTTTAATTCAAATGGACCCACAAACTGCCATATCCTCAGAAAATAGCATGAAATTTTGGCATCTCTACAGTATGTAAAGGTAGGTGTTTATGGTTGCCTGAATTGATCCATCTTACCTGTGCAATCTGGGGTGCTTCCTCCTGTATTGACTGCATATGGGGTGTGGGCAAGCCATTAGCTGAAGACAATGGTAGCAGGAAACCATCCATAGGTAATCCATTTGTGTCAGCATTCTGAGAAGGATGTATTGCATTAATTGACAACAGACACCTTAACCCTTCAAGATTAGAAGACTCTTCTTCAATCTTCTACCTTGGCTTATTCTAAATCATGAATGTTCTTAAAAAGTCTGCAAAATATGTCAATAGGTATTAAGAAATAGAACAAAAATACACCTCTTTATTTTCAGCCTACATGTCTCACTTACAAGAGTAAAAAGACATATTACAGTGGAATTCCACAGGTTTTTATCAGATCTTGATGTACTTCTTACTACTTAAAATGTTGTATTATTGCTGCAAAAAAAAATCAAGTTTTAAACAAACAAGAGATGAATTCTGATTAATAGAAATCGAGCAATTGTTTCACAGTACTGTAAGTTATTTCTTTTAAAAGAATATTACAGAAAATAACACACATACTTAAATTTTGTCCAAGCAGGAATGCATGATCAGCTTTTTTTAAAATCAGAACTATGCAAGTTACTGAATTTGATTATTAATAAATTTCCATATTTTGTCACACTTAAACCATATCAACCACAACTGTCCATGGTCTTACCCGTCTGAGATCCTCACTGTTGACATAATTCAGGGTTATCACGACTGTGTCATCACCATCTGCTCTGACAAGATCCTCTTCAGGATTCCATACAACCGTATCCGCTTCGTCTATGTGTGGAAAACAAAATTCCAAATCTTCTGGAAGTTTGTCCCGGGACTCTAGTTTGAAGGATTTGTTAGGAACTATACTGGTCAGATCAATAATTTCAGAGCAGTGGTCAGGGAAATCATGATCACTTGAGTCAGTCTGCTGCCGCTGTCCCACGACAGTGTTTTTAATGTCTGTTGGGGTTGAATGCATATGATGGGATTTTCCTGGACTTTGTGTTGTCACTGCCTCACAGAGTGATTTCAGTTTTTTTGGATTGTGTTCCATCTGGAAATTGTGAATCTGTGAACCAGAAAACAAACACAAGACACAAACGAAAATAATTCAATTATTTTTTCAGCAGCCAGTCATTTTGTACATGTCAATGAATACAAAGCTGTAAGTCTTTCACAGATGTATTAAATGTACCTTACCACACAAGTCAACAACAAATTCCTGGAATAATTTCATCCTACAGAAGTGCAAATATTCGTAGATGTACATAAAGCACTTGAATAAGACAACTCTTTATTGCAGTTGCACAGTCATACCTAGTACAATAGTACAACAAAATTAGAAAATGTCGGATGTTACCACCGAGCACTACTAAACACAACAAAATACAGTAACTTTAAAGTGATCATTATTTTTAATAATAACTTTCTTATTTTAACAAACCTGTTTGCCAGTGTCACTGTCAGATGAATCCCCATGTTCAAGTAGATCTGGGACAAAATCATCTGTCTCACTGTCAAATCCAAGTAATGTCACCGGTGAATCTTCTTCAGTTATGCTGACAGAAAAATCCTCTTCAGATGAGGACTGAACTGTTAACAGTGTTTCATCTTTCTTGCATGTCTTGTTCCTCCACCATTTCTGGTTCTCACTTGACGGTATTCATTACTGCTTAAATGAAGCCATCCGATTTCAATTTTTCTGCAGGTCTTCTCTCCTGCAGTATTTTATTTCTCTGTCTTGCCATCCCTTCACTTTGCTTGTGGAACACACCTGATGAACCACACAGCATTCCTTTGGTTTTTGATCTTACTTTCCGTGTCGCAATTTTATCTCTTAGGTTCTGCAGAAGAGTCTCTTTATCTGTGCTGTACTTAGTTTGTTGACAGAAGGACTGGACAGCTACTCTGTCACCATATGTCCTTATGTATTTTGCCATTTGTCCATCAGTCATGACGAACAGCACTGCCTTATCCACCTGCAGACATAAAACATTAGAGAAATGCTATTAATATACTTTTACTCTAGGAAGCCACACTGGCACACATGGAATACTAACTGTATTAGAATAGAGTTCTTAATCACTGTTCATGATCATTATCAAAAGTTACTCTGTCAACTTCTGTCTTATTACTTTACTGTTGCTGTGTTAGTATTAGTATAGTAATAGTAGTAGATATTTATATACTACGTTACTAAAAAATATTTTGCTAGTAAGGTATAAGTAAGGTAAGTTCCACCAAGTATTTGGTGCCATGGTGTCCATGTTACCATGGTAATGGCACAGCCAGATAACAACATCCAAATTCATGGGCTGCAACCTCTTTTTTTTTTAACTTTATTTATCACATTGTCCAAATTCATGGGCTGCATCCTCCTGAGGACGCTTTTGTAGACCGATTATGTCACAGCGATGCGATCCAAATTCATAGACTCCTTTTTTTTTTAATTTGCACAGAAATGTACAACAATTATGGCAATCTCTACAAAGATTCTATTTTAAATTCGTAAACTCCTCCGAATGCAGCGGACAAATGCGTCCTCCTTTTCACCGATTTTTTTTTTTTTAAATTATTGAACTTTATTAAGAAACAGTATACAGAACATGTATACAACCAGAACAAAATTAACATATGCCAGGGGGTGTAATACAAAGAATTACAAACATTCACTTTTCACCGAATTTGAAGGATGGGTCGGGTGTGTGCTTCGTGGCCCACCATATCCCAGAATTCAAAGTGCGGCCCAGCCAAACTCCAGTTTCCGGTAATGGCAGCCATTAATAAGTTTTAAAATGACTGTTATTAATCTTTCTGGGTCACAAAATAAACTTTTAACATATTTCAGGGGAGAACGTGGGTGTATAAACTTGAAATATCTGCTCGGTTTATCAAGATATCGCATATTTACAAAAGTGCTTCGACGTTTTCCTTGATGTCTGTTACCCACCAGCTCGATAGGTAGCCAAGAGCTCAAGGGTCACTAAAGCCGCCGAGAACGGCACAACTCCCGGCATATTATTTTCAGATCACCACGGACTTTTGCTACTCAGGCTAAACGTAATATATAAAACACTTAGACAACCTAAAAATGTTAATGTTTGGCTTTTTTCAGTGTTTCATTTGTTCGTGAGTAAAACGGTTTGGCTGAGATTAAAGTTATTAGATTAAATTCGATAAAATAAAACTTTATTAATCCCCCAGGTGGGTTCCACCTTGGTTTTACACCGCTTAATCAACGTCAAACAGAAAACTGATTAAACAGAAGTGTGAGATGGTCGAGAATTTACTCCAGTGTCGTCTTATATTTTAGATAGAAAGGAGCAGACGGACGAGCTTATTACACTCCACCGAGACAGCGGTGACGCTAATCAGAAGGCTAGACCGTCCAATTTCCCCAGCCATTTACTTCCGGCCTACCCGACCTTCTGAGGACCCAGCCCACGTAGACCACGAAGCCCGAGTCCTCGGGAGGATGCAGCCCATGAATTTGGACACGATTTGAAATTTCAAAACATATGTGCACTTAACGAGTTATGTTTAATGAACCTGAACATATTTACAAGAATTAACATTAAAGGCCTGCATATATGACCTCGGTTTTTCAACAAGTTACTCGCCTTTTGAACCGCGGTGTTTAATGCTTTGTTGTTTATACGTACTTTGTCTTGTTGCATGTGCATGATGTCGTCGTGTGGGACCTCTCTTGACCGCAAGAAATGTTCTAAATCCTCCTCCATGTCCGCACCGTATGGAGCCCCGTACCGTAGCACCGCACCCTTCAACTGAAACGCTATCAAAAAGGAGCAGGATCTTTTGCGTGATCCCGAGTTTGTTTTGCGAGATCTCGCAAAAGTTTTGCGAGATCCCGAGTTTGTTTTGTACGGAGCCCCGCAGGGGACATGGGAGAAAAAAAAATTAGGGAGAAAAAAAAAATTAGGGAGAAAAAAAAAATTAAGACGGACTTTTGCGAGATCTCGCAAAAGTATTGCGAGAGCTCGCAAAAGTATCGCAAAAGTTTTAGCCGCATTCTTCGGAGGCCGCCAGCTTGAAGCCGACCGGGAGGTCGAGGCACGATGTGCCGGGAAAGCGGTGTTCCTCCCGGCTGTAGTAGGTCTCGACCGCCCGTTAGCTTCAAGCTAGTGGCCGCCAGCTCGAAGCCGACCGGGAGGTCGAGGCACGATGTGCCGGGAAAGCGGTGTTCCTCCGGGCTGTAGTAGGTCTCGACCTCCCGTTAGCTTCGAGCTAGTGGGTGTCAGATCTCCAAAAACGTTGGAGCACTTTTGCAAGTATGTGATGTCTTGTAAACCGAGCAGGTATCTGACGTTTACACAACTACATTCACGCCTCAAAATATCTTAAAAGTGTATTTTGTGACCCAGAAAGAGTAATATTACAACTAAGTAGCTGCCGCCATTGTTGGAGTTTTGCGAGATCTCGCAAAACAAACTCGGGATCTCGCAATACTTTTGCGAGCTCTCGCAATACTTTTGCGAGATCTCGCAAAAGTCCGTCTTAATTTTTTTTTTTCTCCCTAATTTTTTTTTTCTCCCTAATTTTTTTTTCTCCCATGTCCCCTGCGGGGCGCCGTAGTTTTGCGAGATCTCGCAAAAGTCCGTCTTAATTTTTTTTTCTCCCATGTCCCCTGCGGGGCTCCGTAGTTTTTGTCTGCTTCCATTTGCCTTTGCACTAGGATGATGTCGGTGTAAATGTGCAGTCATATTCATTGGATTCCCACTAGTGCTGTCAGCGTTAATCTCCTTAAAATGACATTAACGCCATAATGCGGCAAATCTGTTAACGAGTTACTGCGGATCGGTAGATTAGTTCAGCCATATTTTCTTTATGTCTTATTAATTTGATAACCCATAATATTGACTATCGCGTACACACAGTGTTGGGGAGTAACGGAATACATGTACCGCCGTTACGTATTTAAAATACAAAATATGAGTAACTGTATTCCGTTACAGTTACCGTTTAAAAAGGTGGTACTCAGAATACAGTTACTTTGTTGAAATAAATGGATTACACTGCGGTACTTTCCTGTTTCATATTGTCGCGGGTCAGGACTGTTTGGGTTTTGTTTGACAGCTGCGTTCTGTTGTTCCAGGCGGCAGCGTTACGGTTGCCATGGTTACAGGGCGAAGCTCTCTCTCTCTCTCTGCAACTGTGTGTTTCCTGGGTGAGAGAGCGCCTTTTCGTTGTTGTTGTTGTTGTTGTGCTAAGCTAATAGGCAGAATGCTACAAGCATAGCTCTAAAGAATGTAGCATCATGGGCAGTGTAGTCCGTGCTGCAGGGAGAATGGACTGCCATACACGTTATGGGTCTGTGAGCGAGGAGGGAGAAAAAGGGGAGTGGAAAGGTACGAGTTGTCATCGAGGAAAAACGGGAGCTGGAAGCATGTAAATATAATAACAACCACTTCAGCCAAGAAGAGTGCCTGACGAGCCCAGTTGTAAGTAAACTATTAAGACTCGACTGTACACCGTGTTCGTGTTTTCCTCCGAAAACAATTGGAGCAGTCTTTCAACGCCTCTCTCTGTCTCTCGCAAGAAAAGTTGACCCACACAACAAAGTAAAGCTATTTTTCGGCTACGAGCCGACAGAGACCCCGCCGTATTAGTCAGAGGTCCCTTTACTACAGTTCGGAGACGCGGACCTTCAGTAATAGTAATAAATCACACAGCAATAGTACATTCACGTTGTTGTAAAAAGCACGATAATATATTAAGTAATCCAAAGTATTCAGAATACGTTACTGTCATTGAGTAACGTAACGGAATACGTTACAGAATACATTTTGGGGCATGTATTCTGTATTCTGTAATGGAATACATTTTAAAAGTAACCTTCCCAACACTGCGTACACATACATTT
This sequence comes from Diplotaxodon limnothrissa, assembly GCF_057381915.1. Taxonomy (NCBI): domain Eukaryota; kingdom Metazoa; phylum Chordata; class Actinopteri; order Cichliformes; family Cichlidae; genus Diplotaxodon; species Diplotaxodon limnothrissa. The sequence continues at coordinate 9,771,892 of NC_140606.1, forward strand.
TAAGAATGTATTCATATGTGTGTTTATGCCAGAACATCAAACAAATCTTATATGAGTTTGTATTAGATTATTATATAATTATTATATAATCTAATATAATAAATTAGATTATAATATAATATATTATAATATAAATACTCTAAATAGATTATATTAGAGTAAATACAATCTGCAAAAAAAAAAATGCAAATCACCCAAACCTAGCTGGACCAATAATGCCCATGATCAGTGTATTTACACTTTTGACTCTACATCATCATCTGGTTGTGTGTTAGTCACACAAACTTGAAAGGCAGTTAGTAGGTGACAGTTCAAGAATAATGAGTACACTTTGCACTGTAAGCACTCCTTCACTAACTCTGTGCTATTCTGTTTACACATAATTCAGGAACAGGCATCAGGAACAGGCTACGGGCTCGCGCACACCGCGCACCCATGCCCAGTATCCTGCTAGCCAATGTTCAATCCATCGAGAACAAGCTTGATGACCTCAGAGCCAGAATCAAGTTCCAGAGAGACATTCGGGACTGCAACCTCCTCTGCTTCACCGAGACTTGGCTGAACCCAGCGATACCAGACCACGCCGTGCAGCCGACGGGGTTCTTTTCGGTTTACCGCATGGACAGGACAATGGAGTCGGGGAAGAAAAGAGGTGGTGGAGTGTGTTTGATGGTGAACAACAGATGGTGCGACAGCACAAACATCTCCCCACTCACACGCTCTTGCTCGCCCAATCTGGAGCTTTTGATCGTTAAGTGTCGCCCTTTCTATCTCCCTCGGGAATTCACTGCGGTCATTGCCTGCACTGTTTACATTCCGCCTCACGTGGACTCGGACACTGCCTTATGTGAGCTACATGAGGCTCTCACACATCAACAAACACTTCACCGAGATGCCGCACTCATTGTTATGGGAGATTTTAACAGAGTGAATCTCAAACGGACATTTCACAACCTTCACCAGCACATCAACTGCCCCACCCGGGGCACGAGGACATTAGACCACTGCTACACCCCGTTCAAGAACTGTTACAAGGCTCAACCCCTGCCGGCATTTGGAAAATCGGACCATTCCGCCATCTTCCTCATACCTGCTTACAAACAAAGGCTAAAGCAGCAACCACCAATCAGGAGGGAGGTCGCTCGCTGGACGGACCAATCGGTGGCCGCGCTGCAGGACGCACTGGATGACGCAGACTGGGACATGTTTCCCAACCAGAAGCCGTGGGTGGATAAAAACATCCGCGACGCTCTGAGATCACGCACCGCTGCCTACAATGAAGGGCTTGTCTCCGGTAATATGGACCTATACAAGGCTGCGTCCTACAACGTGCGCAGCACGGTCCGAAAGGCAAAGCGGAGCTACGGGGAAAAACTAGAGTCACAGCTACGACAGTGCGACTCTAGGAGCCTGTGGAAAGGACTGCGGACTATAACGGACTATAAACGACCAGCTTCTTCAATGATGAATGCCGATGCTTCACTGGCTGATGAGCTGAACACGTTTTATGCTCGCTTCGACGCCGCAGCAATTAAAACAACAAACGGCTGCGCGCGCTCGGAGTGCACCAGTGAAGAAAATGCATTCGTCATCACAGAGCATGCCGTGAGGAACACCTTCAGGAGGGTGAACACCAGGAAGGCAGCAGGACCAGATGCAATCCCTGGCCGGGTCCTTAGAGCCTGCGCTGATCAACTAGCACCGGTGTTCACGGAGATCTTCAACCTCTCCCTGGCCCAAGCTGTGGTTCCCACGTGCTTCAAACGGTCCATTATTGTCCCTGTTCCAAAGAAACAACAGCCCGCTTGCCACAATGACTACCGTCCAGTAGCACTGACTTCAATTGTGATGAAGTGTTTTGAAAGACTGATGAGAGATCACATCACTTCTTCACTTCCTCCCACCATCGACTCACTTCAGTTTGCTTACCGGACTAATCGTTCCACAGACGATGCCATATCTCACCTGCTCCACACATCCCTGAGTCACCTGGACACTGGCAGAGGGAATTATGTTAGGATGCTGTTCGTGGACTACAGTTCAGCATTCAACACAATAATTCCCTCTAAGCTTTTCACCAAGTTGACGGATCTAGGACTCAGCTCATCACTGTGTCAGTGGATCCTCAACTTCCTCACAGACAGACCCCAATCAGTGAGGGTGGGAAAACAAGTCTCCCCCTCCATCTCACTCAGCACTGGAGTGCCTCAGGGCTGTGTTTTAAGCCCCCTGCTGTACTCACTGTACACTTATGACTGTGTAGCCACATCCGACACCACCTCCATTGTCAAGTTTGCTGACGACACTGCTGTTGTGGGCCTGATCTCCGACAACATCGAGACGGCCTACCTGGAGGAGATTAGGAACCTGGAGACCTGGTGCCAGGAGAATAACCTCCTCCTAAACATCAGCAAGACTAAGGAGCTGATCGTGGACTTCACTACAAAGCAGGCGAGGAATTACAAACCCCTCATCATCAGTGGCACGCCAGTGGAGAGAGTGGACAGTTTCCGATACCTGGGTGTCCACATCTCTCACACACGTCACCACACGCACCACCACACATTTCCTATAATCCTATAATTCCTATAATTTATAATCCTTATCTTTATAATCTCTTCTGCTATTTGCACATTCTTTACTGTAAATTCCTAAGTTAATTTGTAAATTTTTGTAGTAAATTGTAAATATTGTAGAACTTTTCTTCTGTCATTTAATGGTCGGGCATTGTACAGCTACAAGCATTTCACCCCCATGTCATACTGTGTATGGTTGTTTGTGTGTGACAAATAAAATTTGAATTTGAATTTAATTGTCAAAATCCACCATATTTGTATTTTACTTTTCTATTAATTCAGGAAAATGTCTCACTGACTCCTTACGATAACCTTTAAATGTGCGTGCAAAATGATTTTGAGACTTAAAGGAAACAGAGATGCATATAGGATTTTAAGAAATTTATTCGTTAATTTTTTTCCACAAACCAAAAATTATATTTAGTTACAAAATTTTCAATAATTTTTTAAGGTCTGGTGAAATGGGAGGAAACATTGTGACAGTCATATGAAAAGCTGGGATGTGATGCTGTTGTTTCATCAGCTAAGAGAACAAGACCAGAGAGATCAGCGTTGTGACAAAGAGCAGACGGCCAACAGCTGTAGTGCCAGCAGTTGTACTACTGGGCTGTGATGTAGTTGTCATCCCAGCACTGTTGCAGAGGTCACCCTGGCAGCAGCTGATTTCTGCTGCAGTGATTCCTGTGATCTGTGGAGATTGTGTGCTTGAGCAAATCAGCTTGGAGGCGCAGCCCTTTACAGTCACCTTTTGTCCTTCTGCAGTCACTGAGGAAATGAAAGGAAGGAATAACAGAACATTTGTCTGAGCAGAAAAGAACAAACATGCAGACACTGAATCCTGTCGGTATATTACTTGCTGATGAGATGCAGTGGTCCTCATTTCCGTTGCAGTTTAGAGTTTGTGTGCAATCGTTTCCAACACATTGGAAGCACTTTTTCCCATTTGGAGATGAGATGCTGCCCTCTGTTGAATACAGAAATATTTGTAATATTTGTTTCCCTGCTTATTTTAACTGTGTGCCAAAAACATCAGCTTGGAAAAAAAACCAACAGAAAACAATATGTTACTAATATGTTTGTTTGAGAATTTTCAATCAGGAAATTTTCACAGATTGATTATTTTGCCCTGATCTATTCAAGCAAATACGACGATTGACCCACTTTAAAATTTCTCAACATATTTGATAAAAAGATTTTTTATCTTTTAAGTTTCAAGAACAGGAAATTAGATTTCAAAATACCAAGAAGCATGATAGAAATTACCAGGGGCATCTTGAGAGTTGCAAAGATCAGAGGTGCAACACTTGCTGGTAATTAGAGTTCGGGCGCCTCCAAAGTTGATTGAGGCCTGAACACACTCCTCAGCCGCAGCACAACTTTTACCTTTAATATCAACCAGTTTTGAATCACCTGCAACAAAAAGACGAACCATTGAAAACTGAACCAGTTTAAAAGAAGAATAAAATAAGAACTATACAAAATCAAACCTGCGTATGAAGCTATTCTGACTGATGCACACTGAGTGTTGGAAGGACATTCTTTTGTTGTCTGAGCGCAGCTTCCAGAGAGGTCCGGTATGCATTCGTAACATTTCAAAGCACAGGCTGATAAAACAAAGATAAAGACAAGTAAACTTTCTCTTGCTTCCAATGCATGGACATATTCTAAAACATTCACTAAAACAGTTTGAAAAATAGATGGCTAACAGTACAATAAATAGTGCAATCATTTGTAGAATTGACAAACCTTTACTAAGATGTAATGACACTTGTTGTAAAAGCATTAAAAAAGAAAACATTTCATTGAATATTACAGAACTTGCTGGTTTAAAAATGTTAAAGAACAGATAACTGAACAAAAACTTGCCTTTAGGGAGCAGCACAATCCCAAGGATCAGCACAAAGATCTGCATTGTGTGATGGTCAGATAGAAGTGAATTTCTGTTTAGTTTCTGTTCAGTTTATAAGTAATTCTTATTGGGGGGAAGTGGTCTTCTTGCTGTGACCACTCCTTAACTCCTCCTTTGACAATGAAAGAACCTGACTATCAAAAACAAGCCTTTGAAACAGCATATATGTATATATGAATAGACTTCATAGAACCTATATCTAGATAATTAAATTGGCATTAGTTAGAATTCTCCAAAGTTAAAATAGAATAACATAGAATACCTGAATCTCAACATATGTATGAGGAAGAATAATATCTATTAAAACTAGTTTAAAAACCTGTTTAGTTCCAGTTTGTTTATTTGTTTGAAGTTTTAGTGATAATAAAATGCCTTATTGATTTTTGTATCAGTGTATTGATGACAGGTGGCTATATATATGCTTCTATTCATAGCTGAAGTTTTAGTGTTATTAAATTGCTGATTTTTGTATCATATATTTGATGGAATATTCTTTAAAGTCGTTTCATTCTATTGCTAAAATATGTTTAGGCTGCATTTAGGCTGCAAATCATTTTCTTTTAGAACGGACGTGAATTGTTTTTTTTTTTTCTTTGATAACCAGTGACTGTTTCAGTTGTCAGCAGAGTATGTTTTAACCATGCAACCACTCTAGTGGCACTGAATGAAAAAAAAACTGACTGTGATGCATGCTACATGCATTCTACAATACAACATATATCTTTAAAAAACCAGGCCCACCAGTTCTCTCTTTCATTTTTACCATACTTTTTACAAAGGTAATAACAAGACAGAAATCTGTATTTTCACCTTATAAAACATGTTAAGTATCAGTGCATCAAAACTGAAACACAGTCAAGAATGACTTGAATTTAAAAACTATTCTCGCATTTTTATTAGACATGTGCTGAGAGAAGACACTTTCTTTTCCCGCTCACCACCTCTGCACAGGCTGTAACTTTATCTGTAACTATCAGAATTCCTGAGGACAGTCCCAGGACACTATAGAACAAGCAGGACTCAAAGTCTGAATAATTATATTTATTTTATGTCCCAGTGATGTTTTTTTTTTTTCAACATCCCATTCAGCTGCACTTCTTTTGTCTTTGTGTGATCTGATCAGTGAAATAAAACTGTACATAAGAGCAGTTAAACACGTGTCAGCAGAGCAGACGACTGTATTCAGAGAGGGCCGAGGACTTTTTCACACCATCCCAGATACGAGCTGCATAGTGAAACCTGTGAAAACAAAGAAAGTTAAGACAGGAAACAGAGGGATAAACTTAAACGAAATCCCAATAATGTCTCAAGATTTCACAAAATTACAGTGACATAGTACAAAGAAGAAAAAAATCAAAAATTTTATGCATTTCTGCACCAACCTTAATTATTAACACTTTTACTTTCTTTATATGGCATGGAAATATGTTTCTTTTCTATGGAACGCCAGGACTGCCATTATGAATTAATTAAATACACCATTAAATAATTAATTAAATGTGGCAATAATTAATTAAAATTGGAATTAATTAATTAAATAAATAGTTATGATATATGTAATTAATTAATTATTGACACATTTAATTAATTATTGACACATTTAATTAATTATTTAATGATATATTTATTTATTTCATTTTGGCAGTCTTGGCGCCTGGCTCTCATCATGAAATAATTTTATCTGTCAGCCTCACCCATCAAACTCAGGGGGCGGGGTTAACGCTGATCGAGTCAAAACCATTGCTTTGGCCTGGTGGCCATTGTTTCTAGCACACAACAACCGGCATGTGGAAGCTAACAGAACTGAGCTTTGAAAAACCCTGTTTGTGTGTTACCAAATACCGTTTTAATATTTTTTTAGCCGAGAATGTAGTGGTTTAATCTTCATGTGTCTGGTCGGTTTGTCAAGATACAGCCTCTTTGCAAAAGTGTTTCGATGATTTCGGAGATGTCGTCCCAGTCTCACGGCAAAGCGTGGGATAGACCCGCTCGCCTCGCAAGCAATCCCACCGACAAAGCGCAGGCCCCGGTACACAGCTGTAGTAACCCCCGCTGACTTCTTTTACTGAGGTTATATTTATCGGTGTTTTATTTCCTGATGTTCTTATGTGTCCTACGTGTTTCAGTTGCCAATTCTGAATTATAACTAACATTAAAAACATGTTTAAGGAGGAGAGAGAGCAAATAAATCTGTTTAACATCTGATCTTTGGGTTTTTGTTCAGTAATCAGCGTGACCTGTGTATAAACACATAAAAGAGATAACGTTGGTGTTTCCGTCATGTAGTAACTGCTGGCTTTAACTGTACAAAGGTTGTTCGACACTATGAAACACATACAGACTTCATGATGTTCGGCTAATATTTTTATTGTGAATATTAATCATGCTGACCTCGCTCTGTACACCACGCAGCGAGGTCAGCATATCCACGATATCCTCAGCTCCATGAGTTAACACAAAGTTTCCCAGCTGACTATCTAACTGCCAACTATTCCAGAGACGTGAAAATATACAGCATAAAGAAAAGTGTAAGAGACTCAGCAGCAGATTAGAATAACAGTTATACATTTAATAAATCACCAAATGAATCCAAGAAACGAGCAAACCTGTTCCGACAATTTGAATTTGTATTCCCTCAGCTGCAGACTCGCTGCTGTTTAAATGTTTGAAAAGGAAGATTAGATATAAACAAAGGTCAAACATAGACTCAGTCTGCCTTCACATTTGATATGAGGCCAGCACGTATAGTGGCCTCAGCAGGCTATTACTGAAATACACGTGCTATATCATAAACTATGATATAAACAGGGAGGTCCTATTAACATGTTTAGTTTTAAAGGACACCTTCCTGCCTTTAGTCTCATTCATGAGCAGTATTCGTTTTCTTCTAACATCCAGAAGTCTGCACAATGTGTTTCATAGTTTGTAACAAGCCTTTGACAGGTAAACATAACATGACCGAAAAAGCAAAAAAAAAAAAAGAGAGAGAGAGAGAGAGAGAGAGAGAGAGAGAGAGAGAGAGAGAGAGAGAGAGAGAGAGAGAGAGAGAGAGAGAGAGAGAGAGTGTTGACATAAGAAGAGAAAATGCTCTCAATTATGGAGACAGACAAATGGTTCATTTATGTTTGATGTGTGTTTATTCCTCCCTAAATATCGTCGGTGAAGTTCGCCATGCACGTCAGATTTTCCTGCGCATTTTTATACCTCTGCCAACAGAGAGAGAAAAAAAATCACATTCTAACAGACAGCTGGTGCTTAGAATACAGTTGAATAACTATTAAAAAACAGATGATATTTAGATGATAGTTCAGTCTAACACATGTGCCAGTGAACCATTAAACGTCTGTGAAACTATGCAGTTATGAAACGTAACTTTAACCTCAGCCAAACCGATTTGCTCAGTTGTAAATAAAACAGCGAAGTAAACGTGACCCGACAGACAGAACCTGAGTGAATGAAGTCCAGCGTTTAACCACTGAGAGCTAAAACTCAGCTGAGGTTTGAAAGCTGTGTGCCGGTGATTGGACATCAGCCGCTGATAAAGCTGTTCGCCTATAAAGTGCTCTGTAAGGAAACAAGCTCCAGCAGCTCTGCGCTCGGGGAAAATACTCTATTTACTTATCTTGTGCAGAAAAATGCGCTGACATTGCGTTATATCGAGCACCGGCTGCCCAGTTAAACTGTGACTATCACCAGGTAACTAGGCGTGTTTCTTGAATTAGCAGCAGGTGTTAAACAGCTGACAGATGAGGAGGAGGATGCATGCAGGTAAACTGAGGGTCTGTTGAGCTGATCGCTGGTTTCGTGAGAAAAACATGTGGAACACGGAGAGTGGAATATGTAAACAAACCGGTTAATGTACCCCCTCGGTGCGCTCTGCATGCTAACTGTTAGCAGAGCTAGTGAAATCTCTGAAAACATCTGAGCACTTTTGCAAGCATGTTCTATGTTGACAACCTGACCAGACATACGGCGCGACATTCGCAGCTAAAACACTGTTAAAAGTGTAGCTGGTGACAGAAAAACGGGGTATTTTAAAACTACACCACCACCATTGCTGCCTGTGATTTGATCTGCATTCTGGGATAACTGGCTGCCCCAAGTCTACACAAGCAATCGATTATCTAGGATCGACCTGTTTTGACTTACTTTGCACGGCAACCAATCAAATGTTAGAGAAGCTGCATGGGCAGCGTTAACCCCGCCCCCTGAGTTTGATGGGTGAGGCTGACAGATAAAATTATTTCATGACGAGAGCCAGGCGCCAAGACTGCCAAAATGAAATAAATAAATATATCATTAAATAATTAATTAAATGTGTCAATAATTAATTACATGTGTCAATAATTAATTAAAATGTGAAATACATAAATAATTAATTAAATGTGTCAATAATTAATTAATTAAATGTGTCAATAATTAATTAAAATGTGAAATACATAAATAATTAATTAAATGTGTCAATAATTAATTAAATGTGTCATAACTATTTATTTAATTAATTAATTCCAATTTTAATTAATTATTGACACATTTAATTAATTATTTAATGGTGTATTTAATTAATTCATTATGGCAGTCCTGGCGTTCCATACTTTTCACTGTAGTATTTCATTTTCAATTGATATTGTTTTAAGCATGTTCAGAAAAAAATTAACCTGATATCCCACAGCAAGAAATATTTTTCACTACTCTGAAAGTTTTGTGCTTGTAGGTACATGCAGCAAGTTGCACCTCAGAAAACTATTTCACAACAAACCACCAGCGCTCATTTTCTGTTGTTTACAAAAAACAAAACAAAAAGACAGCAGGTTGTAGTCACTGAAAGTAAAGGGAAGCAGAGAGACCCCTCATCTCTAATAGATATTTTGCATTTCTTCCACAGGGATTAAAAACTGTTTCTATGAGAGTTCAAAAACAATGACATTTATGATGGCTTTGTTGAGCAAACCAGTTTAAAACATAAAACTGATTCTCACCCTGGGTGCAGGATGTATTTACTTGGTTGTCTCACTTTTTTTACCATGGATTAGTCACCTACACTTTTTGAATAGTGGAATATGAATAAAATAATTATTCATTTATAAATAAATAGTACTGATATGATGTTTACCAGTTTTTCTCAGTGAGAATAGTGTGTGACAGCTGACAGCGGGGCATGGCCAGTATTTGGCTGCGGAGTTTTGAAACCATGGTGGAAAAGGCCGGGTGTCCTCTATAGCCGGGGAGCAGAGAGAACAGTGGGTACGTTCCTGACCCTAAACAACGTACAAAGATTCATTTATTTTTCACACAACACACGAGATGTTACTTGAGTTTACCTTATGAGAAGAATAAATGTTTGTAACCTGCTTTGGTCAAATTATCCTCCCCGTCATTTTCCTGCACAGGAAGCAAAAACATATTGACCTCGGTTGTCAGATAGTCCTGCCCCAGGCCTGGGAAGACATTGCAGTCAAGCATGGATAATGTTCCTGAGAATAAAACACATGTTATAGTTGTGGCCAGCCTGTTAATCCACTTCAGAAGTGATGCTTTGTTTACAGGACTACAAAACCAAACACATTCACTAAAAACCTTTGAACAGTCACAAAATATCATTTTGCTCACAAGTACAAAGCAAACAAAAGGTTTTCATCTAGAAACACCATAAACCTGATGGAGCCTTTTACCACTCCTGAATGCACATTTAGAACTTTTGGGTTAAATCATCAGTGATATGTATGGAGGTCAGAAGAGAGGCACAACAGTGATTGTCTACAGCCATCTGTATAACATGGTAGAGGGTTATAGTTTGGGGAGGTATTTCAGCCAGTGGTGTTGATAGAGTTATGAATGCAGAAAAGGATTAATTTTGACATTGATCATGGGAGAATGATCCCAAACACACTGTCAATGCCATGAAAGCATACCTGGCTAGAAAAACACTCACAGGAACACTATCAGTCTGGGGGTGGGCGCTATAAACCCCCCACCCAGAAATTCTTCTACCCAGCAACTGCGTTGAGGATATGTCTCTATATACTCCTGGATAAGGAAAAATAGCAACAGCATGAGTATCGGATGAGCAAGGGAATGAGACTCGCTATTGTTTGACTTTCACAAGGAGGATGCCAAACAAAATGGGGTAATTTGCGAAACATGCTGTAAAATTATGCCCCTAAAGGTATCAGTACCACAAGTTCAACTGCAAAATTAAGACCAATTTAAACTCTGCATGTCAATGTCTCCCCACACCAAAGAAAACCTCAAATAAACCATCTGTGATAACAGTGACTGTTCTTGGTCAGTCGTTTTTATAGTCATTATGTAGACTTTTGTCTCTATAATTTGAGGTCATCACATTTTTTTATATGTTGTAAAGCACAAAGGAGCACCTTTTTAATTTCAGTTGTTTTGTCTCGTTAATTATTGCTCAAAGTTTTTTGTGCTGCTATGATCTTTATTTGTTAAAGGTGTAGTGTTGACCACAGAAAGAGACTTACTGTGACAGCATAGTCATTTGTGAAAAATCCCTGTATGAAACTGATGGTTACTGTTAAAATAAAACATGTCAATTCATTCAGATTCTTTGTAGAAAAAATTTAAATGAGTACACCAGTGTCATTTTTGGCACTGCATGATTGAAAATGACACTTGTTTTGGAGGTTATTTAAACATATCGCGATATATATCATGTATCTTGATATAGTAAAAAAATTACACAATATAGATTTTCCTCATATTGCCCAGCCCTATATCAGTCATGGATTGGCCTCCCCAGAACTTGGACATCAAAAATAATTAAAACTGTTTGCAATCATCCATAGAAAATGTAACAAAAGGCAGCCAACGTCGAAAGAAGAGTTTTGACTGTCCTTCAATAAATGTGGAGAACAGTTCCTGAAGACTGCTTAAAGAAATGATAACAAAGCTTTCCTAAGAGAGTTCAGGAGAGAAAAAGTAGTCATTCCAAATACTGACTTTAAAGTTTCGTATTTTCCTTATACACTGCATTTCCATTCATGTTTTGAGGGGTGACTCAAGATTTGCACAGTAAATGGTAAATGGCCTGTATTTGTATAGTGCTTTTCTAGTCCCTAAGGACCCCAAAGCGCTTTACACAACCAGTCATCCACCCATTCACACACACATTCACACACTGGAGATGGCAAGCTACATTGTAGCCACAGCCACCCTGGGGCGCACTGACAGAGGCGAGGCTGCCGGACACTGGCGCCACCGGGCCCTCTGACCACCACCAGTAGGCAACGGGTGAAGTGTCTTGCCCAAGGACACAACGACTGAGACTGTCCAAGCCGGGGCTCGAACCGGCAACCTTCCGATTACAAGGTGAACGCCCAACTCTTGAGCCACGATCGTCCCAGTACTTTAAATGTAGATAATTTCTTACCATTTACTTAACTTTTTTTTGCCACCATATCACATTCATTTTCTTCTACCAGCTCCCTTACTGGCATTCATTACTACTTACACATAAAACATTAACATAAAGAGAAATTTGTTGTAGTTTTGCACCTTTGTATTTGAGGTGAGAATGAGCCATTAATTTGTTGACCACCATATGCATGTTCTTCAGATTTCTTGGGCAGAAATCATCCCGTCTGGCCTTGTTCTGGAGGAAAACTGGGGGAGAAAGAAATTTAAACTTTGACATGCTTAAATTTGGTTTGTGTGTCAAATATAGCGCGTCAGCATTAAACAGCCACCTATATGTGGATAATACTCTGCTCCGTCATCACTGCCTGAAGAGCCGGTGCTGTCGTGGCTTGCAGATGGTGTGGAAGGTTTCAGCATCTCAGCAGTCTGAAGAAACCTGTCCATAAAGGTGACACCATAATATAACTTCAGCTGTGGAATCAATTTGTGTCACAAGAAGCAATAATAATGAGAATTAGATCATTTTACTGAGTGGAAAGAGTACAGGTAAAATTTGCTTGGATAGTTACATATGTAAATATACAGAATCTGCCATTTTCCTGCTGTGCCAATGTGAGATGCTACTTGGCAATAGCCCTGGTAAAAACCATTGTTTGGTAATCTGACATTGATTTTTCACCAAAGGATGCCAAAACAATACATAATCATATCAATATTTGTGCTGATTAAAACTGTAGCTTTCTACTACAGAGATATCATTTTAAGCTATGTACAAAGCCAGTGAAAACTTGCTTTTAATGGCAATATTTTCAGCATTAGGCAAGAATGCTATGCAAAGGGAAAAGGTTTTTAATCACATAGCCAGAGTTGCTCAGATTGTTTGTTATGCTGTGTGAAGAAAATGAGTCATGAACTGATCCAAATGGATTGTGGCGTACAAAAGGTAATAAATGTCAGCACATGTTAGATGGGCATGGAGTCTGACATTTTACACAGGTCTGGATTTGCCTGTTTAAAATGTCAGACTGGCTGAAAGAACAACATTGCTGAGCTTATGAAAAAGCAAAAACAAATATCCTTTTAAGATATAGCATGAAATGTTCAGCATTCCTTTGAGAGTATTGGGCTTTAAAATTATAATCACAACCATCTTGAGAGCACAGGTCCATCGCAGACCTAAAATACTCACCTGTAAAGGTTCAAATCAGTGAACCAGTCTTGAACCACAATTACAACATGGCACACTGTAAACAGGAAGGCAGCGATCTGAAGAGACTGTAGAAGAATTATACAGAGAGTACAAACATGCTTTATTTGTAGAAAAGAATAAATACGATCACTAAACCAACATCAAACAATGAATCCCAAAACTAAAGTTCACAGGTGTTTAGCACCAGCATTCATATTATTATATACTGTCCTCCGCAGGCCAGCCACATACCTGCATCTCAACATATGTATGAGGAAGATTGTATTCTGGAGGTAACTTCCGATCATTGTTGATAAGATGATCCAGAATTGATGGGCTAAGCATTGGCTGAAGAATGACATTTAAACACAGTGAAACATGTTGTTGCTTCAGCACAACAAATCCTTAACCACAGTTAGACATATTGCAGTTCCAAGGTTAACATTACAGACAGTTTGTACCAACTTACATTCTGACAGCAAAAAGAAAATACTACAGTAAACCGTAGAAACTGTCATTTCTAATCACAATACTTCATTCATACCTGCGTATCCAAGAAGATAACTCTCTCCTGTGTGATGAAGAAATCAATCCCTGTGCTCTGATTTCCACCTCTTTCCTTGATTTCTTGAGTCTGGGGTCTGAATACAAAACTCCTGTTCAAACAAACACACGTTTTTATTCAATATCACCTCCAAAGAACTGTTCAAGTGATTTTTCTCAAATTAATTATTAAAGTACTCGCATTGATCCTTTAAAAAAAGAAATGCATCTGTAATTATCAGACAAATATAGAGTATTATATTGAGTATATTTCATATTAGAAAAATCACATGGCACACCACCAAACAAAATGTTACAAAAAGCATATTGATAATTTTTCCCTGCAGGAGTGGAACCACAATCTTCCACGACACACCTATGTGCCACGGCTCAGTGGTTGGGAACTAGATGTTCTGCGTTTTGATGGCAGGGATAAAATGTATTCAGACAAGTTCTGCGGTTGTATTACCTCATTCCCTCTTAACTTAAGTAGGCATTTCACTTGAATAAGGGAAAGTGCCTCCTGGGCACCTCCTGGGTTATGTGCGTCACACTCTGATGGATGCATCGGAGAGGAATTTAGGAATCAGTTTGTTGCCCAAGGATATTTGGCATGCAGACTGGAGCACCTAGGGTTTAAACCAATAACCTTCTAAATAGTAAATGAAATGCGCCATCTCTTGAGCTTCAGCCATCACATCGCCGTTCCCTACAGTTTGTGTGTTGGATCAATTTAAGTGAATGGCAATTATAGAGTACTTTTCTATTATCAGTGACCACTCAGCGTGCTTTAAGACAAGCCAAAGACCTTTTTCCTGTCTTTTTGTGTAATTAAGCACTTTCATCATTTCAAATCTTCTGCAATTTAAAAATCACCAGTTAAGCCTATGTGCATGAGTTTGGCCCAAACCAAAACACTACTGATATTTCTCACGTGAGTCATGCGGATATTGCTCAACAAGGAGGTTTTTGCCAAACCATCAGGGACTCCAAATTTTTAAATGCAAGTCATGAAATAGTATCTAGTCCGGTGTAACTGAAACTTTGGCAATCATTTCAATGCAACTGCCGCCAACCTCCATCCAGGAAATACAGATTTTTCCCAGTGGTTGCTATACAGGTGTGGAATGGTCTCTAACTGGTGTCCCATTCATTTCATCCTAACCCATCAGCATGATTGTCACAGGTCCAAACTGAACACCGTATATTTAGTTGTCATGTGTCTGCAAAAACCTCAGTAGTGTGTGTAGTGCAGAACACTTTACATCTTGATCTTATTCTTTAACCTTACCTTTGATCTTCCTCAGGAGTGTTGGCAGATAACAGCGACATGATGGTGGATTTCCCAGTTCCCTGCAAGCCAATAACTCCCACCACCAACATGTCTGTCTGGTCCCTCAAATACTGCAACACATCACAACAACATCACTCAGTTTCCTTTGATCACATATCATAAAGTAAACTGAAAGCACTGTTTAAATCTGCAAAATCAACTAAATGTATTAAATGCTATGAATTTACCTCCATGGCACTGTCACACCAATTCATCTGATCATCCACCAGTTTAATGCTGTGCTTCATTTTCTCCGGAGGAAGGAGTTTGGACTGCCCAACCATGGCTGGAAGTCACATGAAAGCTTGTGGCCTTAATTATTGCACATGAACATACTTTTGAATTTGGAGAAGAAAATAAAATGTCTTTTTGTAGAGTCTATAACAACTCACGGTCCAATGCACTGCTCGATGCAGAAGCACTCATTCCTCTGTTTTGGATCTGGTATACAGGCTGAGTAGGTCGCTGCCCTTCCCTCTCTATCTTAGAGGGTGGACCAGAGGACTGTGCAGCCGACTCAGTAGGTGTCCCTGGCTTCACTCCATCGTCCCTGGCCTTCATTAGCATGATGGGCTTCTCAAGGACTGGTGTTCCACTGACAGGTGTATTTTGTGAGGGCTTAGCCTTAGAATATATAAACAACAGCACGAATTGGAGATGGAAGTGCTTCGTAAGCACAAACAAGCACGGCTCGTTTTGTTCTGGCATTGTGAATATTCTTTGATTTTGGCTATTCTTCCTATTCGGTTAGGGTAAGCAAAATGATACCTCACAAATTTAAACTGTAGACTATAGTTTGTGGTCTCAAAGACAAGCCCACCTACCCTTTCTCCGGGAGGTTTTGCAAGAATGATGGGGGTCTTCTGAATTAGAGGACCTGGTGGATCCTCGCTTCCATCCTGGAAAGAAAATGATTCGAGTAAGTATTTTGATGTAGAGAAGATAAAATCAGAGGCCAAAGCAGTATATCGTTTGAAGTACCCTTCGCTCTCTCGGTTGGTAATCCCGATCTCGACTGGGTCCGGACAGATTTTGCCCCGGAGGGCCAACATCTCTGTCCCCTCGGCGTCGCCTCCTCCTGCGCCCTTGCCCATACA
This sequence comes from Diplotaxodon limnothrissa, assembly GCF_057381915.1. Taxonomy (NCBI): domain Eukaryota; kingdom Metazoa; phylum Chordata; class Actinopteri; order Cichliformes; family Cichlidae; genus Diplotaxodon; species Diplotaxodon limnothrissa. The sequence continues at coordinate 9,787,919 of NC_140606.1, forward strand.
TGCCGGGTTGACTGTGACCGGACTCGGACATATCGCGACTCACCTGGAACAGCTGATGTTTACAGAAAGCTTGTAAACGACGGGTAGTAGAGCCGAGATAAAGCTATTATTTATAATTAAAATTCTGTTTCCTAAAAGACAGACCTCTAATACCGACGCCTCAAGGTATGGCTTTTAATATCGTTAACATTTAAACGTAAAAATTAGCTAGAAGCTATCATTATAAGTCAACCCTAACGGTGGTTATAAACAACGCTAGCCAAGACTTCCTGGTGAAGTGTTTGTTTCGTGGCTTGGCGTTTGCCGTGTACGGTTCAACTGAGCGGATAAGGAAAGCGATAATGTTCCACCCGCCTGGAAATCTCTTTTGTACAAAACAAATGCATCTTGTTCGTCATGTAAAAGAAGTCGATTTGAAACACAGTTAAAACATGACTAGTTCCCCTGTCAGGAACTATTTTATCACACATATAATATAATATAATATAATATAATATAATATAATATAATATAATATAATATAATATAATATAATATAATATAATTAGTTTTAATCATTGTTTTGAAATCTGAAATTTCCCCAGTAATGAAAGCTGTATAACAGATTTTTTTCATAGTTTCATCCTAATTTAAAAATGAAGTCAAGTCAAAGTCAAATTAAACTTTATTGACTTGACTTCATTTTTAAATGAATGAATGAATTAAATCTGATAAAGCTGTTACACAAGAACATTTTAATCTATATTTCAAAAAAGAGTCACATTTTTAAAAATTTGAATAAAACTTGACTTCGACTATTTAATTATGCACTCATTTGGATTGATCTCGGGTTAAGTAAACCCGCAGCATTTTGTGTTTTGTTTTGTTTTTCTCTCTTCATAAAAAAAACAAGAAAAACGGCATGCTCAGCTCCTAGCCAAAAAATCTATTGAATTGTTTAATTTATAAAGTTAATCTATTTATCGTCAAGGACTTGCAGCACAATCTCAATTTCAACTAGTAATTAAAAAAAACCCACTGTTTTAATATGACACTGATCTAAACACATCTGGAAGGATAATATTATAAATGAATAAGGAAAATCTATCTTTATGATCTTCTCCTTTGCTTCACATTGTTTAACTGTTTTGGTTCATTTATCTTATTTGTCTTTCTTTTTTTAAAGCCATACATCATGACAGGTGTCACTTCCCTGTTGCTCTTGCTGCCCTCTCTCTGACACAAATCACGCCTGACACTTGTCTCACTCCACTCTCTTCTTCACCTCTCTTGTGCACTGTCTTTTACTTTGGATGGATGACCCCAAATATCTAAGCTCATCTACCTTGACTACCTCTACTCTTTGCAACTTTGCACTCTTACACCTGCCTCTCGCTCTTTCGAACATGAATTCCATCTTGCTTCTACAAACTTTCATTCCTCTTGTTTGCTGTAACACCCTCCCTTTAGGCAAACATCACATCTGTAGTGCTCCTTCTATGCATAAATTATTACTTCCGCTCACTGACCATCACTTCTCTTCTTAACCCAGCTTAAAATACTATTTGCCATATCTTCCTGGTATAAGCGTCATCCCTCTTTAGTTACTACAGCTCTAACATCACCAGGGTTCTTCAAATCTTCTCCATTGTTCAGGCATCCACTCACTCTGCTTATTTCAGAAGTACAGAAGTCTGGTGAGGAACTTTGTCGCATGGAGTCACACAAACCACCTGCAACTCAACACCTCAAAGACTAAGGAACTGGTTGTGGACTTCGGGAGGTCCAGAGAAGGTCCACTGCCGGTTCAGATAGAGGGGGAGGAGGTGGAGGTGGTCAACAAGTACAAGTACCTCGGGCTGTGGGTGGACAATAAACTGGACTGGTCATGCAACACAGAGCACCTGTATAAAAAAGCCCAAAGCCGACTGTACTTCCTCAGGAGGCTGAGGTCTTTTAACATCTGCAGGAAGCTCCTGAGGATGTTTTACCAGTCGGTGGTTGCTGGAGTACTTTTCTATGCTGTGGTGTGCTGGGGGAGCAGCACAGCAAAGAAGGACTCATCCAGGCTGGAGAAACTGATCAGGAGGGCTAGCTCTGTGGTCGGCATGAAGCTGGACACTCTGGTGACAGTGGCAGAGAAAAGGACATTAAAGAAACTGATGGACATTATGAACAATGCTGGGCATCCTCTGCACACGGCCATAAACAATCAGAAGAGTCTGTTCAGTGACAGGTTGCTTCTCCCCAAGACAAGAACTAACAGACTTAAAAACTCCTTTGTCCCACACGCCATCAAACTGTTTAACTCCTCTCTGGAGGGGAGAGGGAGGGGAAACAGGAGGACAAAGGAGGGGGGAACAACTAAGCTGTAGTGCCTCTTCACCTCACTGTACAATACCTTGTGCAATACTTTTTGTAAATAGTCAACAGTGCAATAGACTCAATACTTGAAATGTGCAATTCACTTGTATTTTTATTTTTTATTCCTATTTATTCTATTTATCCCCTTTGTATATTTTATTTATATTTGTCTCTGTATTTATATATGTGTGTGTGTGTGTGTGTGTGTGTATATATATATATATATAACAATTCTGTAACTGTAACTTCGGTCGTTGCTGTGCTTTTTGGAGGTCGAATTTCCCAGAGGAACCCACCCGAGGGATTAATAAAGTTCTATCTTATCTTATCTTATCTTATCTTATCTTATCTTATTTAACATAAAATGCATATAAACATATATGCATAAAAAGAGATATTTAGAAGATGCAGGGGAATACGTTTCTTAGTGTATAAGCTTGATTTCAGAAAGAAAAAAGTAAGGTGTCTCATAATTTTCTTTAAATAAAAATTAATGAAATAAAATAAAATAAATAATGGGCTTCTTCTGTTAGCAATTTAGCATGAGATCGCTTTGCATTAAAGATTTATTTTTTAATAAATCTGTAGATTAAAAATTGCAGCAGCAAGCTGCAAAATATTTATATTTGTAGTAAGAATAATTTAGAGTTGCCTTGGCTTGTCCACTCAGTGGGTAAAGCACATCGATGCATTGTGGGAGATGGAGGCTCATCTCTTCCGGTTCAAACCGGATGTAGATGAGTTCGGAACAGCGATCTTGGACGCCATAAAGGACAGGAGGATTTCCCGAGGTAAAAGTGAATTGTTCTTTTTCTCTTTGAAATATGGAGACCTGTTTTTTATCCCACCTACAGCTGGATTTGCTCATTATACCAAGTTAAGCTACTTATATTTTCACAGTAAATGAGTTGCACGAACCGTCCGCTGTTACCGGTATTTGTGGACGGGGTAAGTGCATCTAGTATAGTATTAAGTCAGCCACAAGAGAGAACGTGTGTTGTTTCTTCCAGCAAATGTTGATAGTTCAATGGCAAAGTGGCACTGTGATACTGGAGTGTGGATGCCTGAGAAGAGTAGTCATTACTAAACAAAGTATGTTTATTTTAAGTATTGAAAAATTTTATTGAATTGTTTTTATTTTTGTTATTAACCTGTGTACTTTGAAAAAGTGCATACTTGTCACAGCATCACAGGAGAGAGGTAATATCTTGAATTTTAGGGGGTGATTTTAATTTCTTTGTGTTTGTTTTGCTTTGTTTTTTTTTTCTAGCCAAGACCTTGGTTTACTCAACAACAAAGCTTCCAGATAATAACAGATATTAAGCTATGTAGATGGCATTTAAATGTTTGTTCAGTTATAAATATTAATTTATTATTAACTTATTTAGTTGTGGAAGCCAATAGACTGCACGTAAAAGATGGATGTGGAAGCAAATACCTGTTCTAGCTCCACCCGATGTTGAGTTACAAAAATATTCATATTATTTTGGAGTTGCAGTAAACAGGGGAACTAATGGAAGTCGAAACAGTTTTTCTCTACCTGTCTTTTGAGAACAAATTTAGGACTTTTAATACCAGAGTGTTTGGAAAGTGGATCAGCTGGCAACAAGAGTAACTTTAGTTTTTAGCATTTCCATGACGACTTAATTTTTCTGCCTCACAGATTGCCACTTGACTACCTTAGGGTTCGCGCTCTTCTTGAAATAAAGCATGGAAGTTGGTTAACTAACTTTAATTCCATTAGGGCATAAAACTGCAAGTACAGACTACCAACTTGTGCAAATAAAAAAAAAAAATGCCACAAATACTTTAAAGGTTGGGCAGCTTTGCTTTACAATAAGGTTGAAAAACTATACACTATATTTTTGACATATTAGAAGCTCTTTAACTGAATAAAAAAGATAGATGTAGCTTCCGGTTCTGAAAAGTGAAGCCAGTGCTAAAGTTCCTTAATCATTCATTGAACCATCTCATCTAATGGCCAACAGGGGGCAAATCACCTGATTTAAAAAAAAGTTAATTTAGTTAATTCTGGTTTCCATTAGTGCCATTAACATTTACCATTTCACATCAGTCTGGTTTCAAAAAACTAAAATGGCTACTGTAAAAATTCTAATCTTGTGGCCTCATCAATGGTTAATATTTCAGTGTCTTATTGATGTATTTTTCTGTCTCTTCTATACAATGTTTTATGTCTTCACACATCATAAATACAAACGAAAAGCCTGCAGCCATGTGAGCAGGTGTGTGAGGCTGAACTTTAGCTCACGGTCACTGATGTGCTGTGAGCTAGCCATCGGTCCATCTTTTATTCACCAACGTATGGTTCATTAGAAAATCTGGTTCAACCATTTGTTTTTGAGCCATTTCAGACAGTGTTTGTAAATCTTAGGAGCATGTTCACACCTGTGGTTTGTTTTCTCTGGTCCAAATCAGTTGATGAGTTGGTAAACTTGTAGCTTTTCCCCATGATTTGGTTTCATGCTAAATGGCTAACAGAAGAAGCCCAATTAAAGAGAACTCTGAGCGAACCAAAGTGCATCACTACAAACCATGTCAGAATGTTTAGTCCACTCATTGTCCACATGTCTCTGGGGCCACAGGTATAAAAGTAAATGCAGGAACAAGGTGCTATATTCTGGACTATTTCAACTGATTTTTGTCTTTTCTGTTCAAAATTCACAGACTGTTATGTCAGCAGACTCGAGCAGCGACGAAGATGTGCACCTGGTATCAAAATGTTGGGAATGTGGGCAGAACATCCACAACTTAAAGAAATTGATTTCACATTATAAAAGCCACAATACCAAAGCCACATGCCACATCTGCAAGGTTAGTTTCCGTCGCCTGACGTCACTCTCTACACACTTGGATAATGCGCATCTGCCACCTGTCTGCAACAAATGCCATCAGTCTTTCAGCAATGTCTGGGAGCTGAACAAGCATGCAGAGAAACACTGTACAGACTCTGAGTTTATCCAAGAAGATTCCTCTTTGATTTGTAAGAGGCAGAGCAGTGACAGCTCTCCTAATGAGAAGACAATGCAGCAAAATGCAGATACTGTTCAACATGACTCACTGCCAGCACTGAGGTCTGAACAGAGAGCTGATATAAAGCCTGAGATGCCTAAAAACAGTGTGGCGTACATACTGGGTGCAGATGATGAAGATCTTAGCACTGAAAGTGATTCCGACATGGCAGAAGATTCAACAAGCTCTGCTTCTGAAGATGAAGTCATGACACACTCTAAACCTAATAAACTGCCTCCAGATCACTCTGAAACAAATGGTCGCTCCAACTCCAGTTTTCCCAATGATTCTGGTCATTTTTCAGACCGTCCAGATTCCCAAACGACATGTGCACCCTTTCCTGCTGCCAATAGTGTAATGTGCACTGTGTGCGGCAGAGGTCCGTTTAAGTCAATTAAGCTCCACTTGCTGCACTGCAGTGGCGTAAGAGTAAAATATCAATGCTTTCTGTGCAAGAAGGCCTTTCTAACTGAGAGTGCTGTTAAGAAACACCACTTGGCTCTGTATGCCTGTGACATCTGTGGCCAAGTTTTCAGTCACAAAAACTTGTACTATAGCCACCAGTGTCCCAAAGGGAGAAAATCGCCTTTGGTGCTTTTCTGCTCTGAGTCAATGCCGAAAGCATGCAACATATGCAAATTCCTTTTTACCTCTGAGAAATATTTAGTAGAGCACGTAACCAAAGTTCACACGTCAGTGGTCAGCACCAAGGCGTGCACTGTTACTACTCCATCACTGTTGGCAAAGGATAACCGAGGAGCCCAGAGCACAAAAATCCAGCTGCAGTCAACCAAGTTCGTGAGCAAAGCCATTAATGGAACACACAGTGATGGCCAAACGTCAGGGACAAATGGTGCCCTAGCTCAGCCAAACCAACCGCCTTCAAGTAACCTTCATTCCCCTTTTCCTGTGCTTTCAAGACCCCGGGACACATACCAAGAGGGTGCGCTCTTTAACCCCCCCTCACAACCAATGCCAACCATCCTAGCCATGTTTGAGAATGACAGCCATCGCTTGGCTTTGATGAAACGCATGAACAGCAGCTGGCGCTCCAAGGCGCCTTACCCTTGCAGGCAGTGCGGCGCTGTCCTGCGGCAGCCCTCGCTCATCATCAGCCACCGGTACCTCCACCGAGGCCACCGGTCGCACAAGTGCCCATGCGGACGAGCTTTTAAACACAGGCTGCACCTCCTGAGACACTGTATTCAGCACGCGGAGGCCATAAGCTACATCTGTGTTAGCTGTGGGGACACTTTCACAGGAGCTAAACTCCTGGCGCAGCACCTGAAGGGCGGGTCTCCAAAAAAACCTCCCTCTGGCTGTACGTGGAAAAGAAAAGTCAAGAGAACATGCAGAATGCCCTTCACATGTGACTGCGGAGAACTGTTTCCCAGGCCTTCAGCATACATATGGCACCAGCTTAAAAACAGGACAAGTAACAAACCGAAGAAGCCTACGGTGTGACAGAAGTACGAATAGATCAGTTTTTATTTCTTCAAGCAACAAATCAAAATAGATATGCCACACATGACACCTGCTTGTCACCAGTCTGTTTAATTAATGTGTCCTCCAGTGACAGAAATAAAGCAAAAACATAAACACACTCATTCTAAATGACTTTGAATTATAAGCATGTTTTAGATGGTTATTAACATGTTTACCATGTGCAAATGTTACATATTTAGTTTCTCATACATTTTTCTGCTGCTACACTAACTACCGGAGTTAAAAAAAATAAAATAAAATGAAAAAAAAAAAAAAAAATAAAGGTAGCCAACAAGGAGGCTTTTTTTCCAGCACTGGATTAAGTTTAAACAAAACTCCAGTTAATCCTCCAGAGAGAGAGAGAGAGTTGGTCCAGTTTTGCAGCTGTTCTCACAAAGTGCTTTCTTATTAGTGACATTTGTACAGAGGTTTGATTAAATCTTGTTTTCTGTTTTAATACAGCTGAAAATGTTATGCTCCTTTGAGATGCTGAAGAATCCGAAATTATCAGGAAGAAAGTCGTGTAGTTTTTATTATTATGATTATTGTTGTGTGTTTTAATATTGTCCACTAGATGGAGCAGTTGGATTGCTAAAAGATGAGCTTATAAGGCCACTGAAGTTTCTTTATTTTCAACAGGTGTAAAGTGTTGGATGTTTTTTTTTCTTCCGTCAAACTGTGGCCGACGCAAGTCTGCAAGTTTCAGTTAATAGTCATGGGATCCCTTCGACTTAGAGTTTGCAATAAAACTTTCTTTTCATCAAGTTTAATTTGACATTCACTTCATTCTCTTCACTCACCAAAGTCTATTACCGTTAAACACATTTTCATTCAAGATTTACTTAAACGGCTACAGGAGAGCACAACAGTGATGAATTATTGAGACACTGTGTGTCTCAGATGATGGAAAATGGTTGGATTAACACTGAAATACTGCAAAAATTAAAACATGCAAAATGGCTTATTCCACAGGAATAAGCTAGGAATGTAGAGCATCAATAATATCTTGCAAATAGAAGTTTACAGATCTGATGTTATTGCAGATTAAGGGATCCTCCACAGTCCTTGACTGAGATCAGGTTAGTTCTTGGGCTCTGTCACCAATCCTTTTTTCTTGAAAGCCCAGCAGATTTCCTGAAAATGCACTCGGATTTCCCAGCAGTGAATTTAGGTCTTATTTTATCTGTATAATTTAACAGCAGTGAGTCACTGTGCAGTACACTCAGAATGGGGCCAAAAGATGATCTTTAGTGAGTATGCCAGTCCTCCAAGTGGTTCAGCATGTTAAGAGTCTAAAGCAGCTCTGGTTGGAGAGGATTCGTGGATACTTCAGATGAAAACACTACGGACTGTTTTTAACAACTGCGTGCAGTCGTGTCACCTACAAAAAAAACCCCAACAAAATAATTTTGTTATTCTCCAAAGTGAATATACGTATGATATATGACATCTTACAGTGTGTTTTTTAGCAGATCTGTGCAGGGACACTGGCATCTGTAAGTATTGTTTACCTGATCTCTGGGTTGCGGTGACGTACAACCTGAGACAGCAGATCAGACGTTTGTTGGAAGCAGCGACTCAGCTCGTCCAGCTTCTGCTCCATGGAGAGGATTCGCTGCTCCAGCTCCCGATAGGAGTTATTCCAGTTGGCACTGAGGTCGCACATAATCATCTGCATCTGTTGAAATCCACCACACAACACAAATATTTTGGCTTTGAAAAGAAAACACACTTGGAGTTCAAACTAGAACCAAAAGTCTAACGTTACTGAACTCTGTGCAGATACATTTTAAAAGTATGTTGCAGAGTTTGTGTGGATTACTGACTGATTGACAGTGATTTTGAGGGAATCAGACAAAAACATTTGGATCGCTTTTTGTTTTGTTTGAAGCTGTTTGTTTTTTATGCTGCGGCTCAGCTGCACTCAGTCAGTAAGCAGGAGTAGATTGTTAGACCGTAACTGACTGTAAGGTAACCATAGAACGGCTTATTTAGTGAAACTGGGCACATTTTCATATAATTCCAGCAATTACAGCGCTCCAGAATTACATTTGTGACTCTCACTAGGTGATGTCTTTTTAATGTGTTTTTTCCTCATGGAAACCTTTTCTGTGCCTGTTCACTTCTGACAAATTAAAATCTCATCATCCAGTTTTTTTTGTATGCATTTATCTGCTCTATCTAAGAAACCCCAAACAGCAATATTTAATTTCGGATTCCTCCTCATAGCTGGCAGATGTCACTCCCAGTGTGGTCTTCTGTTACTGTAGCACATCTACTTCAAGGTTAAACATGCTGTGCTTTCATAGATGCTCTTCTGCATAGCTTGGTTGTAAAAAGTGGTTATTTGAGATTTGAGTTACTGTTGCCAGTCTGCTCAGTCTTTGACATCAACAAGGAGTTAGTGGCCAGGGAACTGCTGGTCACTGGATATTTCCTTTTTTCAGAGCATTCTCTGAAAACCCTAGACATGACTGTGTGGGAAAATCACAGCAGATTTGTGAAATATGCAGACTAACCGGTATGGCATCAACAACCCTGTTTTAAAGTCACTTAAATCACCTTTCTTCCCCATTCTGATGCTTGGTGTGAATTTCAGCCGGTCGCCTGGACCTGACGTACAAGCCTAAATGCACTGAGTAGCTGTCAGGTGATTGGCTGATTAGAGATCTGCATTACAGAGCGACTGAACATGTATACCAAATGTAATGGCCTGTAAGTGTAAATAAATGGAGTTTTACAGTGAATCATATGTGCTGTTATTTACCTTTGGGAGATCCACCATCTCACTGACGTAATCTCTTAGTTTTCTTTGTTTAAGGCGTAAATGCCGAAATCTGTGAAGTTAAAAAAAACCCAACAACTGTAAATGTGATTTTTGAGACACGTGGAAAAATTCAAACTGTATTTTATTAGACCGTATTTTAAATGCTATCCTGAGGCACAGGAATGTAAACAAAATAAATGCTGTGAAGTGTTGATCGTCCAATATGAGTGACTACACTGAGATAAAACACTTACAGAAACTCTGATTTGAGGAATATTCTGACAATCAAGTATTCAATTACTCAGTATTAAAGGAGTCATGCTGAGTTTGTTGAAATGCTATAAAACATTACTAGAAGGTTTGCGGCGAATGTGGAAAAGGTCTAAATTTAGTTCCTTCAATAGATAATCCAGACAATCAGCTAACAAAGACATATGAAAACCAATTTTGCAATCAAGCACCTGGTCTCTACTCTTAGAGTAGAGAGGGGCCTTCTTCTCACACTTTCCACACAGGGTTTATTTATAATAGTTTAGAACAGTTCAAAGCAGGAAGTACGACCCCGTTCACACAGGCTGACATATTCTCACACATGTATTGCTGTTGTCAGGATAATGTACCACATGATCAGCGTTTCGGACATCCTGTCTTGTGTAATCCACTTGTTCTTAGAAGAGAAACTTGTTCAATTACAAGCAGACACAATTTATGGAGGAAAAAAAGTGATTCTTCTTAAAAGTATCTCCCGAAAGGTTTGCACAATAGTTGTCAGTTATTGTCAAAAACTTCAAATAATCATTTAAAAAAGGGGCCTTTTATTTATTTACTTGCCAGGAAGAACAGACACTTGTTCACACATATCCTGTCCACATAAAAGAGGCAAACAAATCTAATTAGTAATCTAAATTAGCATCTTTAAATTGGTTACTCCGAGCATGTTGACAATTAGTTAATGACCCATAAAATACACATGTAAGGCACACAAACCACCACCCACATACTGTACACCCCTCACACAGACTGAAACACGCACGCAGACACCCCGCCTGAAGGTATTATTTTGCAATACAGTAACTCACACTCTGATGGCTTCCAGAAGGCATCTCTGGTGTTTTCTGTGCTCACCGCGGTTGCCCTTTGTCACGTTTGCACGATGAAGAAGCCAGCATTCTCTTAGCACATTAGCAGCAGCATGGCGGATCTGGGAAAAGAAACATTTGAACTGACTGCTTAAACATACAGAAATGTGGTGACAGCACATATCGATCAACTTTGGATGTTCGACTGATAAAATTCGTGCAGAGCCGCTAACTGTTAACTTTTAAAGATTTTAGTACAGCACACATCGTCCAGGCCAGCTGATGAAATCCAGATAGCCTTTCCTGTTCCACCCTTTTTTACAATGATGCTGTTTTCAGATAGTGGCTGTTATGGTCAGTGAGTCTTATATACAGATATTTATAAAACAGGCCATAACGGCTAAACTAGGAACTTGAGATTTCTAGATTTCGCTTGTATTCTCCTGTTTTGTTTTGTTTTTTCTTTGATTCTATTCATGTCTGTTTACCTTCCTGCTCAAATCACTGTAACTACCCTGTGATGATGTCACTACGACCTTGTTGTGAGGGTTATTAATAGAGGTTGTCAGTGTTTTGCATCCAGATGTCTTCCCTTGTTCCCATCAGTGTAAATCTGGACTGCACCAGTAAGCTCAGGAGGATGCATGCACATGCACACACACAAACCAAAACAACCAAAAGCGAGGCATAAAGATGCACCTTGTGACAGGATGCAGCCACCAGGAGAGAGGAAATGGTTGTATCCTCCAAAGCAGTGCTTCTACTTCAGTCAGACATTGCTACACGGTTTGGGGGGGAGCTGTACTGCTTTATACAAAACACAGCTTTAAACCAAGCCTGCACAATCTGTCAGTCATTACACATTTTTGCGTATTACCAAGACACTGAAAATGATTTCTTGTAACTTGTAACAAGCAGACACTTGCAACCACACTCCTCTCCTACTTACTTTCAGACACCCTTAAAAGCAAAACACACGCGTCAGCAGTTTCCTGCCCGCTGCTGCACAGGCCTGAAGTGACACAAGTTTCTTTCCTGACAGAGATAAGATTATTTCCTCTGTTTGACGCCTTGAAAAGGACATCAAGAGCCCGGCAGTTCTCCCTTCTCTTTTCCCACACAATCCTGTAGTAAAGGAATCAAACACCAAAGCGTGCATGCAACATGGAAAGCAGTGACTCATCCATCCTGACATCTCTATCCGTTTTATCCTGTCTCTTGTTTGGCTTACAACACTGCAGCTACCAATGATGGGAGGGAGGGTAATTGATGGTTACAACATGTTTATTGGATTGTTGCACAAAAATTTTCATGCAAATGCTACAAAAATTAGAGCCACTATTTATGAGAACTTCAACACAGCTCAGAAAATGTATGTGTTACACTTTTATATTAACATAAATTGTTATCAAGATTATTTTTTGTTGGACAAGAGAGCTGTTGATGTCATTTATATTTAGCTATTAGTAAACAATATTTTCTTTAAACTTTCACAGAATTTCGAACCATAAAAACTCAAATTCTCCTTTTCTTGTGGGTTCCTTTTTATTGCCCAGAATACCAAGTATACAAAGCATACCAAAGTGTATTAGTTTGTTGTATCAATGCTGTGTGGCAATGCAGCACAGACTTCCAGTTGCTCTGTTCTTACAACTGCATTACCACACATTGTCCCATTGACTCTGACAGCAACAAACACGGACATGGTGTTCATTGTGAGGGATTATCTAAATTAAATGGTTCTCAAATCTGCACACTGAATGTGGGTATGAACAGTTACCGATAGCTACTACTAACCTACTTCATGTAGCCCAAAGGATATATGATTTGCAGCGATTCCAGGGGGAAAACAAGCAAAACCACAAATATCAACTTTGAAGTAAAAGAATAATAAGCAGGAAAAGACCCATACATGCAAATGTCACATGACCCACTACAGAATATTTCAAATAGAAGCAATGAAAAAAACAAAAAAAGAAAGAACTTGATAAAAAAAGGCATGCCGGCTGATTACTGTGTGTTTATACAGGTTTGCAGAAAATTGTTGCATGCTCTTACCCTTTTAGAAATCTGGATATCCATCATGAAGAAGTGCACATGTTTCTCTCCTTTGTTCAGCGCCAGCTTCTCTGTAACGATTGCAACCAGCATGGCGGTGCAGGCAACACCCTAAAACCCAAGACACACAGAGCTTTTAGTATTTTTGTTGTCGTCTCAACAGATCGTCAGCGATTGTGTAAGACTGATCCAGAATACTGAGACAAAACTGATGAGCCTGAATTTGCAAGTTAAGCTCAATGACAGCGGCCAGCGTGTCTTTTTACGTGTCCATTACCCTCTAAGGAAAGAACTTCTTCAGAAAACTCAGTGTTGATCCTTGTACTTCCATCTAATAAATCAAAACTAAATTTACACAAAAAGTTCAATGCTTAGATGGGCCTCAGTGGCACTAAAATAGTGTGGGTTTCCTCTGAAAATAGCTTAGCGCTATTCCTGGATAGGGAAATACAGAATGATGGTGACTATTCGAATGGGTCTCAAAGCAAAACACATCCACATCTATAAAAAGATGTATCAGTGGAGACAGAGACAAAACACTGCACTCATATCCATTACGAATAAAGATAAAAGTTAACCAGTTTTTACCTGTTTTCCACTTTTCAGCTTGCATTAGAAAGAGAGGAGAGAGAGAGAGAGAAAGACCAAGCATGAGCAATAAAGCTTGAGCCAGAGTTCTGAGAGATATATTTATCCTTCATTCCACCAGCCACAAAATATCTATCATTACATCGTCTGCTAAACCTGGGAGGTACAAACTCTTTCCTTGGATCCATCCTCACACAGGGATGGGATGCAAAAAGTGGTGTCAACTCCTTAAAACAGCTGCAAATTGAGTTATAGCTGGACAGAGGCCAAAGTGCTGAACATTGAAGCTTTCAACCATATTACAGGTGTGAGTATCACCCCAAGTTTCTAGCTCCCAGAGCTGCTGATGGGAGTGGGAAATCTATTTTTTTCCAAACCCTGGGCACAGGTTGGCACACCCTCCTGTTGTAGTGGTGCCAAAGGCAATAAACCACCTAAAATGGATATGGTGGAAAGTTTTGCCTTATAAGGGGGGAACTTAATGAAAACAAGGGAGATGGAGAAAGAGAGAGGGAAAGATTGGGAGGACTGTTTTCCACTCTGTCACAGAGGTGTCTAAACCGGACTTGTGCCCACATCCAGAGCCATGGCCGAGATTCTTATCTGCTTGTACCAGAATTCAAGGCAGCAGCAAAATGTGTTGCCATTTCAAACACGGAGCCACTCCTTGCTTGCCCTCACTTGACCTTTCCCTCCAGCTTTTTTTCAGTCTTCACTTACCAACATTTTTGCATTAACATAAAAAACGAACTTGTTTTAAGAAAAACATCTCACTTTAAGATGTTCATATATGTCCTTTTTTGCTCTTTTACACATGAAAAACCTTAAACCTGGCTGTAATTCTCTGAGACACTATGGCACACTCAGCAGAGCCATCACACTTCACATAGATCTTTGTGCAACTGCACAGGGTACACTGCATGCTGACAGCTTCCCTCCCTCAGTCTTTTCATGTGAGCGCCTGGTAATATCAAGGTCTTGCAGAAGTACACTGTGTCAACTTACAGCTGCAATCGAAATCACACACACACAAGGGAAGGAAGGCATTCAAGCAAGAAGAATTTAATGTATCAAAGATAACTAGTGGAACAGTGCAGAATAGGCTGGATTGCAAACAGCGGAGAAGTGAACTGAACCAAACTGAACTGACCTGAAAATGAAATAGGAAAAATGAAATAGGAAAATGGATGAATAGTTGTTGCAGTGGAACAGAAGGGAATGAAACAAACACGTGGAACAGAACATTAAGGGTGAGAAGGTAGAATGAAGTAGAACAAATGACGCTAAAATACACGGAGAAGGGATTCGATAAAACATAATAAACCCTAGCAGACGATAAAAGATGCTAATAGATCACAGTACAGGAATGAAATCAATTGCGCAAAAGGAAGTCCTCCAGTGAAATCAACATGGATAGCATGTTGATTTCATGCTATCCATGAAATCAACATGTAATACAGTGTGACAGAACAGAGAAGAAATGAAACAAAATGGAAGATAACAGAAAATTCAACCTATTTAGAGACAACATAGTGTGACAAAGTGAAAACAGTGACAGAAGCTCTTGGTTTTGTGTGTTATTGTCTGTTTTTGCACTCAAAAGTGTGTCGGGTGGTTTCAGTGGTAACAAAGACAAGCAAAGCAAAGATTAAAAAAACTCCACTCCCTGTGCCTCCCTATTGAATTGAGGGTTTTTGTCTCACAGCTACTGTAAGGAGATAACAGTTTGTACAGTGAGACAGTTTTTATCATTTTGTCTCCATACATCACCACAAAGTTCTTTGATTCAAACAGTCAAGATGCGACTGAAGTACAAACTTTTAGGAGTATAACAAAAGTATTCAATTAAGGAATTTAAGAATTACAATATACAAATTCCCTAATTTTCAGAGGCTCAAAAATAATTGGAAAATTGAATGCCAAGTAGTTTCAGATGAATTAGGTCTTTTTCCTTTTTATTCCATGACAAAATAAGCAGATAACAGATTTGAAATTGATTCAAATTGTTGAATTTGCATTTGCTGAATGCTTCCTGTAAACAGCAAACAGGAGGCCATCATTGGGCTGAAAAAACATATTAAAGTAATCAGGGAGATAATGAAAGCTGTGAACATCCTGCTACAGTCTTAAAAAGAAGGCACGACCTGGTCATCTCAGTAACAAAGCAAATGCCCTGAAAGACCACTAACAACTAAAGTGCATGATTACAGAATTATTACCATCGATAAGAAAATCCTCTTCACAACATCTAGAGCAGTCCTCAGGAGGCAGACACTGACAAAGTCTAATATCAAGACTCACTGAATGGAATTACAGAGGATTTACAACAAGGTGCAAACCACTGGTTAGACTCAAGAACAATAAAGCCAGATTAAACTTTGCCAGATTAAACATCTAAATGAGACTGCACACTTCACAAACACCAAACTTTGAACGCGACTGGGTGCTAGAATTTAGGCAGTCTAACTTCATCAAGTTCATCAAGTTGTATATAAATGATTGTGATTCCTCATGGAATACCTTTGTTAAACCTCTGGAATTAAAGCTGAAAATCTTCATGTTTGTCTTTGTTCTAATACTTCTGGGCCTTACTGTACACAGCAGGACTTGTTGATGTCTCTTAATATGTTTGTTATCAATTGTTATTTTTTTTTAAGTTTAAGGTATTCTATATGTAATTTAAACTGTTTTCTCTTTGTTTTATATTTGTAGCACTTTGGCCAACATTGTTGGATGTAAAGTGCATTAAAAATAAAGATGCTATGCTAAAGATGCTACACTTTTCCCTTTTTCATACACTGTCTGATACAAGGCCAAAACAATCATTTGATGAAGAACAAGCATTGTGTGTTTTATTTTATTCAGTATGCCCTTAGTTTTTACGTGAATCTAAAATCATTTTCAGTACTACATTTTCTCAAATCAGCTTAGTTACCATGACTCCAGTGAAGAGACACACTGCCTTGCCACAGTTGGTTTTGGGTGCCACATCCCCATAGCCAACTGTGAGGAAGGTGATGGCTATGAGCCACAGCGCTGTATCCATATGGCCTGTTGATTCTTTGGTCTGCCTGCAGGGGAAACAACGTAGCACTGAGACTGAAGTGTAATGAAACATATTATAAAGAGGTATTAGTTGAGTTAAAAAATAAACATTACCACAATTAACCCCACCCCCCAGTTGTGAAACTGTATGAGATAGAAAACATTTTTTTTTTGTATGTATGGTTGTTTCTTTGTTTGTTTTCTAATATCAGTTGTTGAATAGGATTAGTTCTCTAATCCTATTCAACAACTGCTCTGGAGTATAAGTATAAGTAGCAGCTGATAATTCTGACTAATATCAGTCTAATCCAGAAACCTGTTTATAGATACAGTTACAGGCTAAATCCCTTCTTATATTTAACTATTTCAGTGAATCACCAAATACAATTAAGAGCTGAAGTGATGCAATGGATAAGTTTATTTGTGACACTCTCCCTGACTCTCTGAGGTTCTTCATTTTGTTTCTTAACATCTCAAACACAGTCTGTTTGATGAAGGTGTGGCGTACTAATCAAACCGCCTTATCAGTGCAGATTTTTTTACAGCACTCAGGAGTTCGGGAAGTCGAAACCAGTATAAACTTGTAAAACATCAAAAGTACAAGCCCAATATAAACTTTGCTGAAGCCTCACAGCTAGATAACATATCATTTTATCCGTCTGGCTCACGGATCTAGTAATCAGCTAGCATAATGGTTGCGTGTTGACAGATTTGGTGAAATTATCTGCTATCAGTAATAAGCTCTTTTATTACTTCTGACAAATCAAAATGTCAAAATATACACGAATGCGAGAAAGAAGTGGAAAACTGAAGGCAAACCTCCCATTAAGGTTCAAACGAACAAATGACCTCACGCTGTTTAAACAGCCAGGCAGATTGCAGAGGATCAGGCTGACATTTAGCTGGCAGACGTCAAAAAGAATTTTGTTAGGGGAGAATTATGAAATCATTTATTGGAAATCCATCTTGAACCAGAAAGTCAAACTGACTATCAAACCCTGAAGAGGAATGTTAAACTACTGGAGAGCATTTTGGTGTTTCTGTGTATAATAGTCAGTTGACACCTGGGTGAAGATGGAAGAGAGATTAAGAAAAAGAGCTAATTAATTTTTTTTTTTTTTTTTTTATGAGAAAACTTTCATTTTGTCATTGAAAATCTTTGGTTCGTTATTGTAATGCCTGCATTCGTGCAAATGAAAAATCAGTTTAATGCGATTATGAATCAGTTTGATTACACAAAGTCTCAGTTGTGCTTCATACCTCTCACACAGTGTAAGCATCCAGGACACAGTGAGCCAGAAGAACAGGATGAAGACTAGCAGCATGCGTGCTGGGTGTTTGTTCATCAGTACCTTGAGAACAAAGCGAAAGGTGAAGTTGATATTGTTGAGTGAGCCTATGCTCCTGTAGGAGGCACTCAGCAGCACTTTGCTGTGCAGCAAGATGGCTCTGTGCACCAAGTACAAGCGGAGGAACATCAGCACTGATAACAGCAGCTCCATGTCCATCAGGGTCTCGCCGTGGTGGCTGGAAACACACAGTGGAGATGGAGTGGGAACGGTGGAAGAGGAGTTCACATGGAGGCCCACCCCCCAGTATGATCCAACAGGATGGATAACACAAACTAACAGCTCCAGGGTGATGACAATAATCCTGTGGCTGGTCATGGCGATACGCCAGTCCACCTGGTTGTGGTCAATGATGAACAGCTGAGAGATGAGGAAGGACAGTAAAGAGTAAAAATAGAAAGGAATTTGATCAAAGTGCAGTTGGAGATGGAAGACAATAACATTACAGTTGCATCTTCTTCTCATACAGTGGATATGCAATTAATGTAATGATGGTATGTAAATATGGTGTCAATAAAATCTGTGATGTTTTTTCTCCAAAGCTTCTGTCATTAGCTTCATCTTCCATTTTTATTTCACTTACTATATGTTTATTCATCACTTTGCATTTAATCATTAGTTAGCATTAGTTACTGTTCATCTCTGGCTGTCTTCCATAGTCTGTTTTTTTTTCTTCTTTTCTCTTCTGCCTGGTTCTGCCGGTGGTTTCTTCCTGTTTTAAAGGGAGTTTTTCCTTCCCACTGTCGCCAAGTGCTTGCTCACAAGTGGTCGCCCAATTGTTGTGGTTTCTGTGTATTATGAAAGTGCCTTTATCTTAGAATATAAAGCACTTGAGGGTGACTGCTGTTATAATTTGGTGCTATATGAATAAAACTAAACTGAATTGAATTTGCCTACAATATTTGCTAATGACATTAGCAGGGTGCTTTCATTTTGCTGATGTGTTTTTTAACTATATGACTTCCATTTCTATCAATTGCCTCAGCAAAGTTATGATGGGGAATAAAAAGTTGTTAGAAAGAACAAAATACTTTGGGATACGCATAGTATAATCTCATTATGTGGATTACTACGACATGCATACTTTGCATTATAAGCGGGAAAGATTGCAAGTATACGATAGTTGGGCTGTGCTAAAAGGGAAATGATAAGAAAATTATTTTTGGCCCGCTAAAGATTTGAACCAGAAATATTTGACAGAAGCCTGTGAGATAAACTATGAATGTGTATTGAAATTGTGACTCAGATATTTCCACTTCTTCAATCTGCAGCTTTATTTTGTTTAAGAAAGTGAAGCAGGGACATTCTTAGAACTTCCTCTTTCATCATTTTGTTAATTATTACTTTGTCTTTAATCCACCAACTAAGACACTTTGAGACGGTCTGAATGATTTAGCCTGCCACTTCTGACACCAGTTACATCATGCATCACTGCACACTGTCTCTATATCAGTCCCCACCCTAAGCCTGTCCTTCCTTATCTCCTCTACACACTTGGACAGTACCCCTCTTGTATCAGATACACGCGACTTATGACCAAACTAAACACTCTGTAGGTAAGAATACAAACCCAGCAGGCAAAAATGAAAGAAACTGTTACAAAACAGACACACAGTTCTTTCTGTACTTGTTGTTGTTACTACTCTTAAACATGCATGCTGTGACTGCAAGAGGGGAAATGAAAGAATGTTTACTCTGTTTAATTTCAACCAAATCCCTTCATGTATATTAAATTCCCACACAAATCGGCAGCAAGCCACGTAGACTGGAAAAACATTACAGCTGCAATATTGCGCATGCCTGTGTGGGCTGAGATTTTTATTTGGGGTTTTCCTGCATGCAGCAAATATCACAGACAATCAGTGTTGAGGCTACCAGACATGGCCTGAGAGGGGCTTTTTAAAAAGCTGCCTTTAAGTATCTCTAAAAAAATTGAATTTTAACCAAACTAATGCTGAGTTACATTGAATTACAATAAGTAATAGTTCAATAAGCGATGCCAAAAAACATAAAAAGCATACTCACCTGGATGTCCTTATAATGGAAAGCTATAATGAGGATCAGAAGACACCCAGTTGACAGGCTGATGGAGCAGTTGATGATCAATGCAATGTTTGAGCCCTGAGAAGAAAACAGATAGAGTTAGAGAAAACAGAACCGTGAGTGATGAAAACACAGCTGTTCTTCTGCAATGTCTAAAATTTCACTGCTTTTCATGTTTTCATATATCAAGGTTTGATATAGTCCAAGAACTGGATAGCTGCTAGTCCCTTCTGTAGCACTGAGCGAAAACACTTACATGCAAATCAAGTACTTGACTTCTACGTCAAAGGCCATTTATGCAATCTATACGAGTCCTGCTGCAATGTCAAGAGGACATAATGCACTTTCTATTGATGCTATATTTGTGTCTGTTTGGCAAACAGAGCAAATGGATTTTCTTTTCAAAATAACAGGAATTGCAGCTTCTACATTTTATGACCACAAGGGAGATTAAGTGATCATTTTTTGCAGGTATTGTGATTCTACTCCCATAAACGAAATCATTTCATCAATTAGTCTTAACTTTGATTTAGTAGAATTTCAGAAATGCCCAGTGATATTATCTCTTCTGAAACAAAGCATTTTATTTAGTTTCCTTTGAAGTGGACAGCAGGACTTACTACCTCATATTTTCAGCCTATTTCAGGAAGAAGAGGGCAGGGAGAGACAGAAAAGATTAAACTCAGAATTGTGGAAGGAGAGTCAGATTAGAGCTATCAGGAGATGAGGTGGAGGAAGGCCAGATAGCGGAGCAGGAAGGTGAACGCTCAAATTAGGACATACTCTATCAGCTTCTGAGGAGCCTGAGCAGGCAATATGACGGCACCCACTGTCCATAATAAGAAGTCTTTTTTAAAGTAAGTACACACACACACACACACGTCTCCAAAAGTTGATTCTGTTCATCTGTTCAACAGAATCAACTTTTGGAGATTTACTTACCTGGATGATTGAGAATGCATCAAGACATATGAATATACGCTCTCTCAGACACACACACACCAAATATATCTTTGATTTCTTCTTTTACCCCATTGATTTATATCATTAATAACATATATCTCAGCTGAACTATGGACACACACACACATACACTTACACTGATAGGCACTCACTCATCCCCCCTCCCTTTCCAACGCCTTCGATGCTTGTTTCCTGCGAGGGAACACGGCGGGTCTGTGTGCCGCGCTGGAATGGTAGCGCTGTGCAGGGCGGCTGCTGTGTTCGCTTCGGATTACTCCTCACCCCCCACCCACCCCTGTGGCTTGTCATGTCTTCACAATGTTGTGCTGTGGACATTTATGTGCTTTTTTGTGCAGAGGAGTTTTTTTGTTTCCTGTTCTCATGTTGTCCTACCATGGAAGCATAGCATGAGTAGGGGTCTCTTTTTTTCCTCTTGTACTATCCCCATTGTAGTGTACATTTCAATGTTTTTTCTCTGATTCTGCCAATCTCCGACCTGTATCCCTATGTAATGTTTGTGCTATATGTGTAAGGTCGGGGGGGGGGGGGGGGGGGGGGGGGGGGGCATTTCACTGCAGGGCAACCTGCATGTGACGAATAAAGCTTTGATTGATTGATATGCAATGTTAGTGCATTAAACTCTCCTGTCTTTATCAATTATATTTAAATGACTTGGAAATCAGGTCAGTTTTTTCAAAAAGCATGAAAACCCACAACAAACAATCTGATTATGCCAAAGTGTAAATAGGAAACCAGCTTTTTGAAAAACATGTCACAGCACACAAACCAGTGTGCCAGGGGTGCCATGTCCAGGCCAGGTTGAGTATTAAGTGTGCAGAATGAAGTTTAATTTAAAAAAAAACAACCTAGAGAATGAGAACCCAATAAGTGGATTCTTTTCATGTGGACAGCGTTTTCAGTGGGAGAAATGTTTCTTCACTCATCCAAGTGACTTCTTAAGTCTAGAGTATGAGAAATTATTTGCTGAAATTATGTTTTAGTGTTCCTTCATCCACCTGTTTTATAAAAAAAAACAACATTTTACTAGAAATCCACCTAAAATAAAAACAATATCCTGAAATTACATCAAACCAGACCATAAAGGGATGAAAGATGAAAAATAAATAACTAATAATTTTTAAAAGTTGCTGTAATATGTTTCTTTTAACCACAATATTTTAATTATCTAATATATATATATATATATATAAATATATATCAGAACATTCTTTTCTTCTTGGTCTAAATATGCACAAAAAAAAAAAAAAAGAAAAGACACAATAAGAGCTCTCAACGGACAGAAACTTGCTACATGTGGTTACTGTTAGCCAGTATGGGTTCCAGACTGTTAACATGCTCCTCAGGTAGAGTCAAATTCTTCCATTTGCAGTAAAAAAGTTTGTCCTTGGTGCAGTCTGTATATGACATTTTTCTTTTGATTTCAAAACGGGGATTGGCTTTGTTTCATCTAAGGAAAATTCATTTATTCTGAGGCATTGTGAAGAGAACGCACGTCTTTGTCTTGGTCTGCTGTGTGACACTGTAAATTTTATCCTTTCATCTTTCTAAACTAAAGAATCCACTGAAAAAAAATCTGAAAAAAAATCTATCAATATATTGTCTTAAATGCTTGCAGAGCTCAGGTTTGCAATGGAGCCTGGGACCTATTGCAGCTCTCACAGGACACCAGAAGGACATGTCATAAGTCCATCACAGTGGAAAAAATACATAAATAATAATAAAACACAACCCCCATTCCAAGATTGGCCCTGTAAAACGTAACTACAAACCGAATGTAATGATTTGTAAATCTCATAAACTGATATTTTATTAACAATAGATGCTCTGTCCCCTAAGCACAGATATTTCTCCAGATTCTCACATTCTTTTGATGACTGTACATGCTGTACATGATGAGATATTCAACATCCTTAGAATTTTATGTTGAGGAACGTTATTCTGAAATGTTCAAAACATTGTAGCCACTCTTTTTTGATTTGTAGACAACTGCCCATATTTACTGAAAAACTGTGCCTCTCTAAGATTAGACTTGTTTTATGTCCAGTCATGTTACTGACTTGTTAGTGGTTAACCTAATTAGCTGCAAAATGCTCCTCCAGCTGTTTTTGTTGCCTGCATCCCAACTTTTCTGAGATGTGCCATCAAATTCAAAACGAGGTAACATTTTTCATGAAAAAAAACGTTTCATAGTCTTTGTATTCTGATTTTATTTACATATTGCACAACATTCCAGCCTTTTTGGAATTAGGATTGTATTCACAAAGTATAATAAAAAAAAAAAGGTTTCATGCCAGTGGAGGGATCGATCAATTGCTTTGTTTGGAAAAAAGTGCCAAATTGTTCAATGATCAAAAACAAACATAAAAAATAAAATTCCCCACTATTCTTGGGAAAGAGTAGGAATAACCATTTTGCTGTTGTATACAATGGCTGTCAGTCAAACACCTGCCTTCCAGAAACTGCCCAGATGGGAGTATTTCACTCACCAGGTTAAAAAATAATACTAGACCTAAGATATTCAATTTTATAAAACACGAAATGCTATCCACAACTACAAAATAGTAAAAACAAATCAAAAAGCTACTAGCCAAACTGCATGTATTTTATTACTGCCCAATAATGGCTGCACTTCTGTTACTTTGCATGGTCACCAATCAGTCTCTACAATCTGATGTTTTCTCAAATGTACATTAGCCCCCTTTTTGTTTATGATGAATGTATTGTTGGAATTTCTCTTTCCATAATATATTATATTGAACAATTTTTGTCTTTCTGTTACATAACAGTACAATTGCAGGCTACTTTTTGACTCTTTCCAAAATGAGCTTCACATAATTTACAGTAATTAGTCCTAATGAAAAAGGAGTTACTGATTCTACAGTGAACTCCAAAAAATACATACAAAACCACTTAATTAAAGTAATGTGTGCTTGTAATTAAATACTTTCCATTCCACGGAACAAGCAGTTACAGGCTCAGATACTCACACCATAATGCTTTGCTCCATCGTAAAATTGAGACGGTGTCACGTGATGAATCAAAAACCAAATCACCTTGGTCTCAGCAGTTTTAAAAGGCCCTATATTTGTCTATAATGCTGAGCCATACATGTCAGTGCAGGTGATGTATTAGTGGAAGCTTTTTTGCTTTTTCACAAGAAGCATAGTTCAGTGTGGTTTTACTGACAAAAAGATAATTACAAACTTTCAAACTTGAGGCGAGTTGAGTGTGTAGGTGGTATGGTGTGACGTCCATTGGCAAGGTACATTGTTTTCCACAGTCTCTCCCGTAGCATCCACATCACGTCTGTGATTCATCCAGCACTAATTAGAAGACCCCGCAAAAGCTCAACATTTCACCACACACCATAACACAGAGCTCAACAGCATGTTTCGTGCCGAGTTTCTAAAATTATTTCTGTAACATTTTCCTGTTTAACCTACTTTGGGTTAACAGACTTGGACAGATGGTCTTGGACAAATGAGGATCCAGTGTCACCAGAACAGGCCACCCAAGGTATGGCAAAACAATATAAAAAAACAAAACAAAACACTATATCTAGCGCAATAGTCAGCGGTCTGGGTTGAGTTTTGTAATAAATAAATACTTTCCAAAGTAATAATACATGCATCTGACTTTAGTTTTCGAGTTTGGTTTGTTAGCCACTGTGGTTTCATTAACGTTCATGTACATTCTCTGCAATAAATTTAAGTGTGGGTTTACAAAGAATATCAGACAAGATCAAAAGTAGTGTAGTGGAAAAGGTAAAAAAAAATAAAAAAATCTTGCATTCTTAACGTCAGAGAGATGCTGCTTTGTTTTGACTGCCTCTTCATCTCATTTTGTTTTTTACATTCCTGCTGTCTGGTTGGTGATATACATTGAAATCTCTCTGTTGTGCCATATGCCCATATGAGTTCAGAATATACTATTTAGAAACAGAAAATTATAAAGTGAATGTTTACTGGGTAAGTCTTAAATCAAGAGTAGGCGAAAAAATTAAAGCATTTGCTAACAAATGTTTAAAGAAATAATAGTAATTACCTCAAAACTTTCAACCAAATGAAAGGGAAGCATCCATTTATCTTCTTCAACTTGTCCAGTTCAGGGTTGCAGACAATCACTCATGCTCACATTTATACCTATAGTTAATTTAAAGCCACCCCATGCCCACCCTGTATCTGAAGCAAGGACCTTGTTGCCATAATGCAACAGTACTAACCTCCAAACTACCATCCCAATAAAGGGAAGCAGCAAACAAAATAAAATCCATCCTAATCAAGCTGCCTCCTTTGTTTGATGTCTACATTATACCTACCAAGCCTGAAGCTCACCACCAGCTCATCCTGTTGATATACGCATGCTGTGTACTCATATTTTCAAAGAATGCCAGTGACTTCCCAAGTTTCTTAGTGCAAAGGGCATAATCATGCAAACCTATGTTCGCTATCAGCAGCTACTTTGCAGGCAATGTAGATTCATAAAAGTGAAACAGGAAAAGCAACCACCGAAACATTAAACTCATCATTTTTAAGAACAGGATGTGTAGTACTTGCAGCACACCCACACATCTGGCTTGCACAGCCTACATTTACATAAGTCAAATTCAAAAAGAGAAAGATTTACATCATTTTTGACCCATATCAAGCAAAAGCAAAGCTCACACAGAAGTCATTTCCACTATGGGGATTGGGACACGGATACCAAATGTGGCTGCCCTGCGTGTGTGAAAAAAAAATGTTCTCCCCATTTTGTTTGACCTTTGATCAGATGATCCATTTCTGCTGATTATTTTGCTGTGATGAGTTTAAAAAACAAACGTCTGTGTAGTCAGTGGATGAAATATAGCCACGTTAAAGTTGTGATAATGATATTGACATTCATTATCAGGACTTTCACCTGCTTGGCACATGGAATGCTTTTGACTAAGTTTAAATATAATCTGCAAAGTAATGATTAGTGAGAGGTGCTGTTTGATACAACAATAGGATGCTATAAAAATGTATGGGCTGTCTACCAAATGATGTTTTCTGTATGAGACAAAAATCTCCCATTTATGTTCAGGCGGACCAATCTGTCACAAACTTTCTTTTTGACCTGTAGTCTCAGAATCACTCAAATGCCTGCAATAATGATCGAATGCTCACATTTTCAGTCTCGGTGCATGTAAATTGTTTCAAACTGTAAAAGCCAGTTAATTAAAAAAGCAGCAGAAAAGATGACACAAGGTCACATTCAAGTCAAAGTGCATCCCCCTGGCAACTAGAACAACCTTAGTCAAGACAGAGAGACCATTAGCCTAGCCATGCAAACGCTCTAATTATACACTAAATGATGTGGAAAGATCGCCTGAAGTACTGTTAACAATCATGCTGCAGGGGAAGAGGTGAAATGTGGAAAAAGGTTCCATAAATAGCTTTGTTTTTGTGCATAACCACGAAAAAGGTTTGCTTGAATACAACTTTGTAGACGATTGCTAACTTTGATAGAGCCGCTCCAAATATATGCTGCAGCATACATAAAAATGACATAAAAACAAATAATATTATATGGTGCACTTCCAGGGAAAGATATAGATGCTATGTTTGATTAACGCTGCTGTTATGTGATAACCCCCCCCCCCCCCCCCCCCCCCCCCAAAAGAGTCCATGGTGCAGCTCACATTCATGACTTTGGCACTGCATGAAGTTACAAAAAGTAGTATGAATCCTGGCATGAGTTATATAAGCTATGGTTAAATCAGAACTGAAGCCTCTCCAAAATAATATGCTTTTGCTGTGGGCAGAGAACACTTTTCCAGTGCATCAGCATTTCCATCATACCAAAGCCGATGCCTGCTGTTAGGAGCAGTTGAACAGCACCTGTTCTTGGTTCATGTTTGTAAACTGAAATTCTGAACTCATATTTATGCCAGTACATTTAGTTTCACCATCATAATTTCTCCAGGTCAACCTCATTGAATGTAACAGACAGAGCGGTGTACCTGGTGTGCATTAGAAATGTGAGACTCTCTGACAGCATGATCAATCCCTGACTTCACAGCATGGATGTGGTCTGATGTTCTGCAGCACGTGTCGTAACTTTTTTCCACATGTGGAACTGGCATGTGCTGCGAGAGGGGGGGGTCAATCATTCGCTGATTGTGTAGACTGGCATTGTTATCCACTGAGACTGGTGTAAGGACAACAACCTGTCTCTGAATGTTGACAAGACAAAAGAGATGGTTGTTGACTTTAGGAGGACACGAGGCGACCACTCACCGCTGAGCATCAACGGCTCCTCTGTGGAGATCGTTGACAGCACCAAATTCCTGGGTGTACACCTGGAGAAGGACCTCGGCTGGTCCCTCAACACCAGCTCCCTGCACAAGAAAGCCCAACAGCGTCTCTTCTTTCTGAGAAGACTGAGAAAGGCCCGGCTTCCACCACCGATCCTGACCACCTTCTATAGAGGAACTATTGAGAGCATCCTGAGCGGCTGCATCACTGTCTGGTTTGGGAGCTGTGCCATATCAGACCGCAAGACCCTACAGCGGATAGTGGGAACAGCAGAGAAGATCATCGGGGTCTCTCTACCCTCTATTGAGGACATCTACACCACACGATGCATTCGCAAAGCCACCAGCATTGTGGCTGATCGGACACACCCCTCTCACACACTCTTTACACTCCTGCCATCTGGAAAAAGGTACCGAAGCATTCGGGCACACACATCCAGACTGTGCAACAGCTTTTTTCCACAAGCCATCCGTCTCCTCAGCAAAAAGGGACTGACTGATAAACACGCACACACACACATACACACACACTAACATTATCACTCAGCTTAACTCAAATACCTCAAAACATTGAGACTGGACTGACTAATCAACACAAGCGCAAACACACTGACCTACACCACCAAACCATCGCACACACCAACCTGTAAATGCTCTTTTGCACAATATTATTACTAGATATATTATATATTATTATTTTTTTTGCACTAACTTGTCTTGTAGCACCTTGGTTCCTGGAGGAACGTTGTTTCGCCTCACTGTGTATTTTTAAACTGTATATGGTTGAAGTGACAATAAAGTTGAACTTGAACTTGAACTTGAGATCTGCATCTTAATATCATGAGTCTGTGCTACCAAATAGACTGTCTGGAAATGAACTAACTAATTAACGGGTCACGGACGGTCAAACACCAGGTGCAGATTATGCTGCTGGAGCTGCAAGCGGTTAGTGTTGTTTGTTAACCAAGAATTTAGTCATGAAAAGCTGTGTCCTGAAATGTGCTTCTAAGAAAAATCAAATCTAGGTGTGTATTATTAAAAGGTTGACATTGATTTGAGGTGCTGCTTGCCAGCAGTGGAACAAGTCTTTACAGGCTTTAGTTCCTCTGAATTAAGGTAGAAGCAGTAGTGTTCATTTGTTCATTTAGCATTTGAGCATGAGTCCAAGGGCAAACAATAAAAAAGTAAGCTCCTGAAAATAGAAAGTGAGCTTAATGTTGCTGTCAGAGCTTTGTCTGCTCTTTCCAGAGAAGGGCTGAACAAACGGACTAACTTTGCAGATGCAAAGTTGCTATCATTAAAGATGCTATCATTTAAACGCTTTACAACATGCGCAAAAGAGCAATGTGTCACATCACTTCTAGCGTGGGCTTTAAGAACTTTTAAGAAAAATATTCACATGAATCCACATAATAAGAGGCGGCAGCTGACACAGAAGGTAGCGAACTATACAAGATAAAGTTTTATGGTTAAACATTTAATTTAATTTCAAATGTAAGCTGTGCATTTCGGTGTGGAGATAATGTCTGAAAGACACTGACGTGTTTCGTGTCTTAAACCTACCGGAGTGTAAACATAGGGACATATTTCTGCGTGGATTATCATGAGCAGTATCCCAAAGAGAGCGGTGCCCAGAGTCCACGCGCACAGACGCTTTTTATCCTCCAGTAATAATTTTCTGTCTCGGAGTCTGTAAAGGTCGTCTCCCTCCATGTGAGTTGTCCGTTTCCCGGGGAGTGTCAGTGGCACCGACACGTCTGCGGAGTCCCCACGGTTTCGGCTGATCAGGCCATCGCAGCTCACGCAGTCGACTTTGGAGTCGCCGTGCAGGCTGCGGTTTGTCATCTCCATCTCCGGAGCGCACACGAGACGCCCGCCTGCTCCCCTCTCCTTGTCGCCTTGCGCTTTCCCGCCCTATGCTTTGCCTGTTGCTCTCCTCCAGAGCTGGGTAAGGCATAGTCCGATGGCACAGTCGCGTAGCAGGCCCTTCTCACTTGCGTTCCTCATCCACGATGCGGGTTTACCAAAACTCTCGGGTCTTCTCCACAATCACCGCTCCAGCCCAACCGGCGCGGAGCGGTTACGCGCACTGCTCGCGCGCACCGCCTTCACACTGTCCACACTGCAGCGGACTTTGCGCTCTTATTTGCATGTCTTATTATTTAAGAGTGTGCGCTGGTCTGATAAGCGCTTTCTTTGTGCGCGGGTGGATGCGCTCGTCACGTGCGTGGCGCACTCTCTTAGCAGTGAAGCACAGGAAGGTTGCAGGTGCAGTGAAATGACATAAACTTTTGTACATTTCTTTATTTGATGATGTGTAAGAAAAAAAATCCAATCATTGTTATTTTAATTGAGAGAAAACGCCAAACGGCAAATGTATGGAAATTCAGTTATGTAACCCCCGTGCTTTTATTTTAATCTTTCAAGTTGATTCTGACGCAATGAAACCTGGACTGCGCAAGTTTCACAATAGCTACAGAGCCGTGGCGGGGATGAGTTGCACTAGGTTATATTCAATGCAGTAGTCAGGGTTCACTAACATCGTTTGCTGTCACTATTCCATTTCTACCTGAAAATGTTTTTCTTGTCATTTTGAAAACATTCATGTAACTGTGCCCTCTGATTTCGATGTCTCCATATTTATTAAATTGCACAGGTAAGTCCCCAAATAGACTACACAAAAAGTGAGAAAAAAAAAGCCTTTCTCCTAAACCCTTTCAACTGAGGCACAGCGTCATGACCTTGGGCAACGTGACGCATCCAACGCACTGGAGTACTTCCGCTAACCAGATCCTGCTGTTCCGCTGACGGCAGTGAGAGTTCTGCCCGAGGATACACTTTATACAGGTGATTTCCCAGCCAAGTGAATAAAAAAAGAAGAAACACAAACAGGATTTAAACGCAACAGCAAAGACTTTACTGAAAAGTACGATTCATGTCAGAACAATGATTTCAGAAAAAACTGCATGGATTAATTTTCTGCGATAAAACAAGCGGCTCAAGCAAGAACTAAGAACAAAATCAATCAATGCGTAAGCGTGAAATGTAAATAAATAAAAAATGAAAAGTAACAATTCATGGTTTATAAAGCTGTAGCAGGACCTCATAGCAAGCAATGAACAATAAAAAAGTCACGACTTTATAAGCAAGCCCATTTCAAATTAAAAAACAAACAAGAAAAAGACAGTGACACAAGCGTTCTGTATATTACAGCAGAGAGCGTTTAAGCTATTAAATAAACATGTTCACGTTTGGAAAAGTGAAGTTTCTAAAGTAAAACCAAAGTTTGAAATATATATATAAAACTGACTGTATGTGACTTGACTGCCATCCATTGGTGGCTGAATAAATTACAACAAATATACGATTATAAAGTGCTCATCGGATGTGGTAATATTTACAAGCAGCTTAGTAAAAAAATAGCCTCTTCTACTTAATAGACAGATATTGTCACTATTGCTACAGTAGTTTAAAAACCCTGAATCACATTTCACAGTGATTAACTGTGACTTTTACACCCTGCAAAGATTTACAGATGGTAAAAAAAAATTTAAAAGACATATTTTTGGCATTAAACATATTGCTGAGAATTCCTGAGTTCAACTTCAAGCACCCAGTGACTGATGTTGTTCTTGTTGAGTACAGTTCATCAATACAAAAGCAGCAGTGCAAACACAACAGATTCAAAGAGCAGTTTTCACTTGAGCTGTGGGGTATCCCTGTGCAGAGTAATAGCCGTCGTTGACAAAGAAAAATGAAGAAACAAAAGAGTTTTTTTTTTTCAGATTATGAAAGGAATAATTAAACTGTACAGCTAAACCTTTTGGTCCAAGAAGATCTCTACTCAGGCCTGACATCAGACGGCTCAGCTTATAATGCTTATAATGCCCCCAAACTTGCCCTCCCCATAGTTCACAATTGGTCTACTCCTTCCCTGCTCGCCATG
Organism: Diplotaxodon limnothrissa; assembly: GCF_057381915.1. NCBI lineage: Eukaryota > Metazoa > Chordata > Actinopteri > Cichliformes > Cichlidae > Diplotaxodon > Diplotaxodon limnothrissa. Next base: position 9,818,913 of record NC_140606.1, read on the forward strand.
GCTGCAGGGGAGCCTGAGGGATGATGAACTGCGGAAAGGTCCGCGGCACAACGTAGTATCCAACGACCTGCTGGGCTGGAGGTGGTGGCACAGTGCTGATGAAAACTGGAGCATGCTTCTTGAACTGAGGCCACACTGGTGTAGGGTGGTAGATGACCTGAAGGTTAGGAGGCACCTGAACAGAGACAAAGATTGGATTGAGTGAAATCTGAAAGGATGGTAACAGACACATTTTTTCCATATGTGATGAATCCTTTCTAAAGCACACAACAACAAAACATAACACTGTAATAATATAGCAGCAGCTAACATCAACAACAACTTGCAAATGAAACTAAAAATAGCTGTTCATGTATCTTACTTGTGTAAAGGAAGAAATTGCAAAAAGTGTGAGTCAGTTAATCCAAAAGAAATAAAGCCAGTTTCTTATAACAACAACAAATCCAATGAATCACAACACTGGACCTATACGGTCGCTAACAACAAGGCCATAAATCCTTAAAACTGGATAACGCATAATTCACAGATAACTCACGCTTATTTCATAGAGAAATGTTCAGCTGCATAGGTTATTGAAGCCATTAATTCTATATAATAAGTGAATTAACTAAGAGGGAAAAAATCTTGCCTTCAGTAGCTCAGTTGCCCAGACTTATAGTCGCGCAATGCTAAGGCAGTGATCTAACCGTGTGAATTGACAACCAGATTTCCAGCACAACAACTTAAGACATCTGCTACACCACAACAAAGGCAGGCTAGGATTAGCTTTTATGTAGACAAGAGTCCTTAAAGCTCATTCAAACCTCATTCAACTCTCAGAGGTCGTTCCATTATTGGAAATCATCATCAACAAGACCTCATGAATGGCCAGCCAAAAAAATTTACAAAAGGTATGGAAAGAGGTTTCCTGAGTTTTTCCTTCCCACTGTCACCAAGTGCTTGCTTAAAGAGGGGTCATCTAATTGTTGGGGTTTTCTCTTTATTATTGTGGGGTCTTTACGCTAGGTGTTTGCCTTGAGATGATCAACAGATGTTGATCACTGCTGCTGATGAAGCGCTATATAAAACTGAATTGAACTGATATGTGATGAGAATCTGTAAGTGTATATTTGTGGCAGCTGGATGCTGCATGTGGGTTTTTCTGACTAGGCTACTGTACTCAGGTTCATTGTAACAAAGAAGTCATTTCTTGTAGCACTATTGTTAATTAGTGTGCAGGGCTCGCAAAATCTATCTCAGCCCCGTCCGTCGGGCTATATGATAACCCGACGGGCGGGGCTGAGATAGATTTTGGTCTCCCCGTCGGGCTAGCGATTTTGCGAGCCCTGGTGTGCTTTCTTTTACTAACATAAGCACAGGTTTGGCCACATAGATAACTGCTCTAAGAAGCATTGTGGTAAATAAATGACCAACAGATTGTTAAAAGAAAAGAAAAGAAAAGAAAAGAAAACAAAAAGAAAAGAAAGCAAGAAAAACGTACCATATTTCTTGGGTATTTGACCCTGTTTGATCCATCTTCGTGTGGCTTTCGAATCCTGGGCACCATGGTTATTTTGCAGCTTTCATCCTCCATCTTTCCCTTCTCAGCAACCTGCCCTTCTTTTTCTTTTTCTCCCTGCACATCCCCATCTTTCGCCTCCTCCTCCGTGTCGCTCGATGAAGCTGAACCACAATCCGAAGATGTGGCAGAGTGGTAATCTGAAGTCTCCTGGCTTAGTGAGTCCAGCGAGGACACATCCAGGTCATCCTTCACACACTCTTCATTCTCCTCTTCCTCCTCTTTGTCGAAAGAAGCAACTTTAAAGGGACTGTTGTTCTCTTTGGATCTGTGAAGAAGGGAGTAAATGATTTTGCCATCCATTTTCCAGCCTGTGACTTCCTACAAGTTTGCACTTGTTGTTTCACATATTGCATCACAACTGTCACTCATTCAGAACAGAACAGACTGAGAAATGGCTGCGTCTTTGTCTGCCTCTGCAGGCACCCGGTGACTCACCTTGCAGACACCTCCAGTGGATCAATCCACAGAGTCATCTCAGATGGAAATCCCAGGCTGGTGGGCATGATGTTAGTCTCTTTGCAGGCTTGCAACACCACTTCATCACAGGGTATGCTTCTGTTTATGCGAATGCATCTGTGAAAAGTTCAGGAATTAAAAGTTAGGTGCCTTCTTTCTTTGCAGGAAAAAGTCACTCACTGACCACTGTGTAAATGTTTAAACAGTGATGATTACCTAAATGCTTGGCCTTTGCTGGGACAGTCGGGGTACCAGTGATCCTTGTATTTTTCACATAGAAGTCTTTGAAGATTTTCTGCAAACAACTCTGCTTTGGCACCATCTAAGTTACCACGTGTCACAGCCATTCGTTTGAGGAAGTCCACCCCGGCCTTGATCTCTTGCTTCATTGTGACTGTAGACAAAGAAAGAAGGAAGAAAACCACACAATTTATCCATGTGATTCTGTGCATGTGTTTTGCTATGACTTCAGTGAGGTGTGGAAGACCGTGAACTTCAGTTATCACACTTCCCTGTGCAGTTTTCCCTGAAGTGTATATTTATTTTTCTTTGCCTTCAGGGCAGTGTTGAGCATGGGTGAGATGTCCTGAGTGAATTTTACATATATTGCCATGCTCTGTGCCAACAAAAAGATAAAGTTTGTACACGGGCAAATCAGATGCAAACTATAAATGCCAGGTTGACATCCAAGTAATTTGACTATGCAAATTCATTGAGGTCATTGTGCTGTTTATTTTCTGATAGCATGTCTGTTTTGGGTTGAGTGTCAGTGTCAACTTGATCAGAGAGAGAAAAAATGTGCTTAATTGGGCCAAGGCTTTGGCCAACTGCAGACAAACCAGCTGACAGTGCTAACATCTTCCTGTTATCCCTGACAAGAAAGTCCATCCTTGAACTTTTGAGTTGCAAACTGTACTTTGTTATTGTGGCTTGCGACGTGCCACTCTTGCTTCAGTCTGGGTAATGTGTTGTCACAGAAAATAATCATTTTCTCTACTATATGGAGCCACAGCCTTCCCTTAAGGGTAGCCGTGATCCTGTGACACAAGCAGCAACTTTAAATCCCTAACAAATGTTTTGCTGTAGCATGAACTATGAGAGCATCGATGTGTTATCCCCCTCAGACACCATTTCGGACTTCCAGTTTATAATTTGTCCGTGAGGTAAACAGGGGTAGGCTAGAATCTGCAATGAAGAGTCAATATGGTTTGGGTGACAAGTGCTAAGAGACATTAAAGCCATTAATAACAGCACAATATCTTAAGAATTGCTTCAACGATTGTGGTACATGCGACCGCAACAGTTATTTAAACCACACATCTGCAGAATTGAATATAAATATTGTTTTCTGTTTTCTTTTTTATAGCAGGCCTACACCTTCATTTTTAGACACTTGAACCAGTGATTTTAGTTACTGTCGAACAAAGAGTAAGAAATGCCTGTAAAAACGCTTTGATTTATTTATAAAAGGTTGTTTTAAAACTGATGTTCTTATTTTAAATCCCTGGTTTATCTTGAACTTTTGTTCTTAATGAAGTCCTTAAATTGGATGATTAACAAAATGTAACAGCATGTTACTGAAGACAGATGGTCTTACACACGTTCATTTGGAGTTATACAGATGGATGATTTACGTTTTGAAGGAACTTAAACGCATCACTGGGGGTGTTTGTTTTCTCTATAATCACAAGTTAGGTGAGCTCGAAAATGAGGTAGCTTCTCAGTCTGCACACCATGTTTACTGTGCTCGTTTAAAGGCGAGCGGCTGTCATTATACGCAAACCTCTGATACAGGTTTGTTTGGAACAACTTGACCTATTTTCAGGCACAGGCTTGTTCCAGCTGCTTATACTGCGGTCTTTAATGTTTAACTACGAGGGCAAAACTCTGTTAAAATGTCGCCCTGAAAAGGAAAGATTAGTTGAGCCATTTTTAGGAGCGGTTTCGTCGATATTCCCCCCGCGCCTGCAGATGAGGACACGGCGCAAAGCGTGTTCACGTGCTTGTGGACCGTTGGGATACAAAATAAAAAAGCCAGACAAAGAATATAAGAAAGCGAAAAATGTATATCCTCCAGCCAGCTGTGATGAAGGGAACGTCACACTACTTAGTGGAAATAACGCGCTTGAGTTTTCAGGCGGTGCGGAAACCCCCAAATGGAAATTCAGAAAGTTTGTGACGAGAAACGTACAGCTGTAGGCAGCTCACCCAAACAACGTATTAATTAACAATTAATAAACAATGTATTTTGGATGGGGGGGGGGGGGGGGGGTATTTCCGGAGATGAGATTAGATAACTAAATAAATAAATAAATAAATAAAATGTTTAAAAAACATTAATAAAATACAATCAAATAAAATTTACAACAACAAACAGACGTAACACAGCCGACAAAACTTCAACACATTACACAACCAAACGCGATAAAATTAAAGTTAGAAGTACAGAAGTGAGTACTCACATTTTAACGTAGTTATTGTCGGTGCCCTCCTGATGTATTTGTCTGCCCCTCGGTACTGATGCGCTGGAACTCTCGTGGCGGCACGTTCCTTCCTTGTTCTCTTCGGCTGTAAAGCAACAGAGACGTAGGATTACCGTCAGCGTGACTCACTTCCTTCGCTGTGTGTAGTGAGCAAGCGGTGACTAGTGCCCGCCCGGCCCAAATATGGAATACCGGAGTAAACAGCTGATGAGCGTGAAAGAGAGCGAAATCCCTCACTCTGCTGCTTTTCTAGGCGGAAGAGGGTGTGGGTGGGGGGATACATAATAGTGTCCTCACCTCTTAAAGGTGTGGTTTCACCCAAACTGTGAAGCGCTTAGCAACTATGTGCTATACAAACAAACCCAGGATTGTAATTAACTGTACCCCACAGCTACACACATGTCACATAGGGAATGCGTTCCTATGAATCATATATCATTATGAAGTTACGTTTTAATGGATTTACATGCTTGATTGTTACATACCTGAAGCTTCACTAGCAGCAGACTTAATTAACTGTTCGTTGGCTAATTATTACCATATAACCGATTCTAACGGCGGGCTGCATTGCTATGGTGACCATTTGCATAAGTAGTACAGTACTCCCCCACGCCTACGCCTACCACCTCTCTCACGCTCTCTGTTGAAGTCTCGGGAAACTGGAACTGAAGGCCGTGCTACATTTGAAAATAACTTAATTAGTACAATGATGAGCTTATATAAGGTGAGATGAACTTGACGAGTAAATTTGAAAATTACCTTAATAACCCAAGACCCAGTCACGGGTAAACGGGTCGCTTAAGACTGTTAAAGTGTTGTTGCTGTTAGATGCTGATTTATCTTGTAAATTTGTAGAAATTTTAAGTCTGTGTTAAATTTAACTTACAGTTTAATGCCAATGAGGGGTAAAGGCTTGTGATTTTGGAGAGATTATTGTGGCTTTACATCTGAGATTTTTATATAATACAATTTTTATATATGTCACGGTCAAGTTTTACTGCTATTGAAATCCTGGACAAACCTGGACAAGAGGGCCGCAGTTTGTAACAAATATAAACACAAATTAAGTTGGAATACATGTAGCAATTACCCTGGCCAAGATAACTACTTACAATGGACTGAGACACCCCCATAATGACCAGTTCTGCCAATTTCAGGTGCTTACGGAAAGTGACATACCCATATAACATATAGAACCAAATATAAAGACGCGCATGTCTGAATGTGGCTTAGACTAAAAAGTCCGACAATGTGTGAACGATAACGCAAATAAATGACTAAAGATTTACAGGAACAGAGAAGAAGTATTGGTCTCTGTTGGTCTCGTGCTAGACAGTAACCAGGGTTGCTGAGACGAATCTAAAAAACCTGTCCACGGTTCACACGGACATGAAATGAGGACATTTTCAAAAGATAACCAAATGAAAGATACCAATTAAAAGTGTTTATCAGAACTAACGATGGAAATCAAATTTTACTTACAATAGGGAGCAGAGATTCCTTCTGTTTGAGGTGAGTGCTGTTTGTCAGTGTTCCTCGAAGTGACTTGGCCGGTATCCTACAACTATTTAAGCGCTCAAGAGGTTGATTTGCATAACTGTTACATACCAAATAAACTAGAATGGATGGGTGGTGCTATTGTGCTGAACTCACTTTCACTGAAGTCAAACGTGGATTTTTTTTTTATGGTCATTTACAGACTAAAATTGTGGGATGTTAACTTTTTCAACTTTTAACTACATAAAAAAAATCAATAAAATATTAGACTCACTGGTCTGAAGCAATTGTTGACCGATCTAAAAAATGTTTATGCCCAAAATGCTGACTTTAAGTAATTTGATCACATGATGATTTTCTGTGTAAATTTGGTACATAAGTACATTAGATTTAATGTAATTGATCAAATGAAATGTATTTGAATCTTATATGTTCATTTTATACCAAACAGTTTCTTTAGTTCTTACACTTTAATTAAAAATTATTGCCTGGAGTCTATGAGGGCCAAAAATCGTTGTTTTATTTTATTTTATTTTATTTTATTTTATTTTATTTTATTTTGTTTTGTTTTATTTTATTTTATTTTATTTTACATTTCTTTATTATTATTATTATTTTTAATTTTCCTTAAAGGAACCCTGAGGAGAGAGATCTATACTAGAAGTTTATTTATTTTTAGGGTGAAGTTGTCAGTAAACTTCTGCAAGCCTGGTTGTTTAATAAGCAGCATCTATAAAGTGCATGGATTCACTGAACAGAGACAGATAGATGCTAATTAGTGCTAAGGGAGGCACAAATCTTAAAGTATAGGCTTTAACAAAAATCAAAGTTTTAAGACTGATCTGGAGAAAAAAATCTGGAGTTTCTGTCTCCCAAACCCAAAACTGGGAGTTGGTTTAGTGCATGTGTGTGCATGTTTGGGGCGATCATGGCTCAAGAGTTGGGAATTTGCCTTGTAATCGGAAGGTTGCCGGTTCGAGCCCCGGCTTGGACAGTCCCGGTCGTTGTGTCCTTGGGCAAGACACTTCACCCGTTGCCTACTGGTGGTGGTCAGAGGGCCTGGTGGCGCCAGTGTCCGGCAGCCTTGCCTCTGTCAGTGCATCCCAGGGCGGCTGTGGCTACAATGTAGCTTGCCATCACCTGTGTGTGAATGTGAATGGGTGGCTGACCGGATATGTAAAGCGCTTTGGGGTCTTTAGGAACTAGTAAAGCGCTATATAAATACAGGCCATTTACCATTTGTGTGTGTAGGAGGGGGTCTTCATGAATTTTATATAGTGAAGCCATTCAAACAAACAGCCTTCAGGTTTATTTAGGTCATTAGAACAGCCCATTCTAACAGCTTAAGGCTGGAAGGACTTCAGTGTATAAAATTCATGAAGACCCCCTGCTACACACACACACACACACACCTCAGTCATAGCATTTCTAGCTGCCAATAATAATAACAGTTATCTCTTGAGTTTGTTTCAGTTCTAAAAGCTAATGGGAGGTCTCAGGTATTTAGCCTTTAATGGGACAGTTGTCTTTAGAAATTGTCGTCTTGAGAGTCGTTGACCCACCCTGTCATCACTAGGGGTCACAAAGCCAGTCAAAAGGTGGGGTAGCATGAACCCAGGTGTGAATTATCCATGAGACGATTCACCACCCTGCCATCACTAAAGTCAATTCAATGTGTGAATGGGGGTTATGAAACACATAGAAAGAGATGTCAGAATTGTTTTATAGGTGGCTGGTATTTGGTGTTGTATACTATTAGCTTCAATTAGTTCAAGTGGATATATAGTTAGGTCCATAATTCCTAAGACAAAGACAAAATTTATTTTTGCCTCTGCCCACCATCACAGAGGATTATAAATCAGCTGTTGAACATGTGATCGAAGTGCAGATTTTCAGCTTTGATTCAACGGATTTTATTGAGAAGCAGTTTCATGGAAGCAGCCATATTAATGAAAAGTGATGAATTTGTATTTTATAGAATTTCACTGTAAGTTTAAATATGAAGCCCAAAGTGATGCCATTCAAGGTGAAGGAGGCTAAAAAAAGGCTAAAAATCCTGAATAAAACTACCATAGAGACAGCAAAAACTTTAGGAGTGGTCAAAATTACAAAAAAAGAAGGCATGACCTGGTCATCTCAAAAACACCAAATGGCCGAAAGCTCACAAATGACAAACTAAAATGGATAATGACAGAATGATTTCCAACATCTAATCGAGTTGAGAGCTCAAGGAGGTTGAATTTATTTGTTGAATTTAAACGAAGTATTACAGCAAAGTGCAAATCACTGGTTACACTTAAGAACAAGAAGGTTTTGCAGGTAAACATCAGAACATATCAGAAAAACATATTTGAAGACATTAAATCAAGACTAACTTGAGAAGAATGAAGTACGCAGAAAGAATCAAGTCATTATCCAAAGGATACCACATCATTTGGCAAACATGGTGGATGCAATTTTAACAATGTTGTTGATAGAAGTAGCAGGATGAAATGTGACGTGTACAAGGTAATAGTCGCTGATCATACTCTGTCAAATGCAACAAAAATGACCAGATAGAGCTTCACAGTGGAAATATCTAATAACCCAAAGCATACTGCAAAAGCAACACAAGAGGGGTTTCGTTAGGGAATGAAATTGAATATTCATGAATGGCTAAATCTTTGATTTGATCTCAACTCAACAGAACATGTTTTTCAGTTATTAAATAGAAATCTGAGTGCAGATAAACAAGCATCAACTGAAGTTAAAGGCTTAGCAGAATATCTCAAGGTAGGAAACAGTATTTGATGTCCATGAGTTCTAAACGTCAGGCAGTCACTGATTGCAAAGGATTTTCATTCAAGTGATAAAACAATATTTACATTTATATTGATGTTAGTTTGTCCAAATATGTTTGAGCCTCTGAGAATAAAGGACTATGAATAAAAATGACTAAAGACTTAAATCCAAAGTCCTGAACTAATTTTTCTTACTTAACCTGTTCAATTAAAGCAGAAAATCAGTACTTCAACTACATTTTAACTGTTTTATACAGAAGCATACAGAGGCAAAACTACAAACATTGTCACTTTGTCTAACAAATTATGAACTGTAGATGGACTCTTTTACTCCTTTCTCAAACCACCTACCTTCTCTGTCCATGTGTCCCTTCTCCTTTAACCCATAGCCTATCAACTGGGGTCGGTGCAAACCCCACAAGTATATTTTTTTGTCATAAACTTCAAGGAGCTTTTTAAAATTCCAATTTAAATGTCTTTGTTCCTAATCATGTCACAATATTGTTTTCTAGTTCTGCTTTGATTAGTACTAGCATTAATCAAAAAAGAAAAAAAAAAATCAGGTTCCATCCATGTAGCATTGATAAATTGAACTATTTATTCAGTTGAAGTTTACTATGGGTCCTAAAAGAAGGCACTGAAAGTATATTTAAAGGGCTGTGGTAGTTGGGGAGAGTCCTCTGAAGTGATGACCAATAAGGGGGATGTCTAGACCTGTTGTATTATGAATGGTCAAGGTGGTGAAATGGGAACATGGGTGAAAAGTACTGGGTGGAGGTTGGGAGTCTTTTGGCCCTTTAGTCTGTTCACTAGATGTGAATTGTTGCTTGTGGAGTGGGGATTTAGGCTTGCCTGCTTGAGACCTTTCCAGACATGAGCGGAAGTCGTTTCCCGAGAACTGGTGTCACTCCTTTGAGCAGGCCTAAAGATAACGACAGGATTAAACTGGACTGGCTGTACTTTGAAACTCCCTGTGTGTCCCCACTTCACAACACTTTCTCCGTTCCCAGTCTCTGCCTAACCAGCTTAGCTGTGAACCAGTGCTTATTAATATTATAACTGATCCTTGTGTGTCATGGTATAGAGCTTTCCAAACAGAATCTGATATATGATGTCATACCATGACTCTTCGTAGCATTTCTGAAAACCTCTCAGTCAGTGCACTCTGTGCATTGCAGTTCAACCTCCCAGTTTCTGTCTGAGTGTGTTACTGGGTCTTAAGATCAGGACCACCACAAAGTAATAGCTTCATTAGAAGTTAAATACCCTGGATCAGTTTTCAGAACTGAAGAAGTCTTTTGGATATGGGATGAAGCATCTTCAAGAACCAGCTGCCTTCAGTTAAAGCATTCAAGACTCTTAAGATGACTATTTTATCAACAGTGTTAGTTGGCCTATAAGGCCTCAATTGTACTCCATTGTAGGCACGGACACAGACAGCAGGAGATCCAGGAACCCTGTAGTCATTTCTGTTATGCTTCCTTGAAGTCCCTTTGAAGTAACCTGCCTGGGGCGCATGCATAGTTTGTTAATTTTAATGTAGATATGTCATGCAGACCCGAATGAGTCTGCATGAGAGCCAGGGGCCCAGAAAATATAATTCCAGCTTTACTGAGAACCTGCACTGACACACAGTCACCTTGAGAGATTTTTTTCAAAGAAATAAAAATTCCTATCCCCTGAAATGCAGATACTTGCTTCAAAAACAAAATCTAAACATACATAGAAAATACATCTAAAATGAATTAAATTAAAAACACCAGGCAACAGGTTGAGCGTCTTGCATTTGAAAAACAAATATACCAACCACTCTTGGAGCAAAAGCTGTGGAACAATGCTATGTTACTATGAATCCCAACTCAGAATGAGTTCATTTTTGTTTGACTTGTTGTTTCATGTTGTGAAAATGTATTTTTAGCTAGGCAACATGAAGAGGGCCACCCAGAGTGTTGTTTCCATTCCTAACATGAAGCTTGATCAGTGTCTGCTCAAGCCTTGTGAAGACGAGCTGATCAGTGGGCTGATGATCACACAGCTTCTAATCCAGAGAAAAATTCAAGAAGAGAGTATGAACAGAGAAGTGTGATGAGAAGTGCTTACTCGAACTTATTCTTGCTGATGTATGTTGGTCGTTATAAAAGTTCAGTAGGATTACAGAAAACACATTATTTATTTATTTTTTAATTTCAACATATGTGGATGATGCATGTATCATTTTGGTGTTTTCGGACACACTGCTTGATTTAATTGAATCACTTGTTCAGCCTTGCACATGCATGATCCACAACAAAGTCAGCTACATCGACTCTGCTTCAATCAGTTACACAGCTGTGTTACTGATTCTTAGTGATCTTCATTCCATCTTATTATTATTCCTTCTCCTCATCTTTCTTCAGATGTCCCTCTTTACTATTTGTGCTGTTATCCAGACAAAATGTTTGATTGGTAGGTAAAATCATGCTTTTACATATGGTAATGTGGAAGGAAAGGCCTGTAATTCTTGCAGTTTTGCTAAAACTGTAGGCATGGGCCAGCAGCGTTTTTAGTTTATAGAGTCACTGCATAATTTGAGCTTCATGTGCTAAGTTCATGTCACAGTCAGGTGGAAGCTGACTGTGTGGAGTGAGGAGGAGGACCCAAATGCAGACACGCAAAAACTAAACTTGACTCTAACAGAAAATGCGCTATTTATTATGGCTGATTAAGCAGTAGAAAAATAAAAGGGCAAAATCAATTTGAAGCAAAACAATAACCTAAACTGGGGAAAACCAGAAATATAACATGAAACATCCTAAACATGAAAAAACCTTAAATGTGACAACTTGACTACATGAAGACCCGGAAGCATGGCATGACATAGCAGACGACCGGACAAGGAATGAATGAAACTCACAGACTAAATGCACACAGGAGGCGATCAGGGGAAGTGAAAACAAATGGTGAAACAGCTGATGCAAATGAACATGACATCACAGGGGAAGCAAAACTAAACGAGGGAACACGGGAACATGGATAAACAAGATAGGCAGGAGACATGGAATGAACATAAGGGGAACATGGGAGTAGAAAAAGGGACATATGCACATAAACACAGAGAGGGAAACAGGACAGAGACACAAGGAGAACCTAAATGGACAAGGAGATTACACAAGACAAACGGGGAAGACTGAATGAAACACAAGGAGGGAAACATGTAAACAACAGGAGATGACGGGAGGAAGACAAAGACATCACTGAAACACACGAAGTGCGAGGGAGACTTAAACACAGAGGACACTGCACTATAAACAACATAGTGGGGAGATGAGAGGAACCTAGATAGAAAAAACAGAACTCAAACAGAACCAACTGAAGTTTAAACTATACAAACACAAACTTTGTAATACAAAGGCATGAAACTCAACATGCTGGGTCAAAAGACCCAGCCCATGACAGTTCAATTACTGTGCATGTATAGTAAAAAACAACCAAACACATTTTTAGAGTTTGACACAAGAATTGCATATAAGAGCTGTAAAAGCTTTTCTCTTTTTCTTAAAGGAAAAAAAACGGGACAGTCTGCATAGATTAAAAAATATGTAACAAATTTATTCTTGGAGCCTCCAAAACAGACCAGTGCTGACTCCACCCCTGAGTGATAATCAGCCAGCATCTTTGGCAAAATATTTTAACCTCAAGAGGGTGCTAAAAGTTAAAAAGCCAGAGAGCCATACATATGAAAACAATAGCAAAACTTCGACAATTTTCTCTGAAATTATCAAAGAAAACAATTTGGGGGAAAAGACAAAAAAGGGAATTCTAAATTCACAGTAAATCAAACTAGAACATATTTCAACTGTTACAATGTTGAAAAGCAGACTTTTTTCCTAAAGTATGGTGTATAACAAACTAATCATAAAACAATCTTTAGAATTTGAAAAACAGACCAAAAAATGTCATAAACTTTCCTTTTCCACATGAATCACAAATGGCAGAAAATCCACCACCCGAGTCAATCTTGGTGGTTTATTGTTTTTTCTTCATCATTTTGATGTAATGCAGTGACTATTTTCAAATCACTGAAGAAATGTTTGCATTTGTTTTTATATTAAATATATATATATATATATATATATATATATATATATATATATATATATATATATATATATATATATATATATTACAGAGAGAGTATGAAGTGCTAAAATTGAGATTTTTGTTTATTTTCTATGTATATACACTGTAAAAAAAAATCTGTCAAATTTACGGTAAAATACCGGCAGCTGTGGTTGCCAGGAATATACCGTGTAAAAAATGTGGAATCTGTAAAAGACAATACGGTATACTGGTTTTGTAACCCTAATTTTTAAGGTAGACAACGTATTATTTTACCAAAATCATGATAGAAAAAACCAAATATATTTGTCAATTATACAGCAATTTAATGTAAAAAATGCAACTTTCCATAGCTTTTTACGGATATTTGCAGTAAAAAAAAAAGTAATAATATAATAATATTTACAGTAATTTGTTGTTAATTTAACAGTAATAGGATAGACCCTATTATTGTAAATAACTGTAAAAATAACAGAAATATGTTAAACCTTATTAAAACCTTTGACAGTAAAAAACACAGTGAAATTGTATAACAAATTACAGCATTTTATTTTGACCAGATACATTTTACGGTAAATTCCTGGCAACCACAGCTGCCGGTATTTTACCGCTAAAAATACAGTACAATATGAGGAACATAAATGGTTTACCGTACATTTTACATTTGCAACCGCTAAATATAGAAAAATCTAAAGATGCTCATATACAACCAAGGTAGAGAATATTACTGATAAACAATGAGAAAATTTGACATACCATTTGAAAACAGACTAAACATATTATTTTCTCTATTCCTACAAAACAGCATAGATCTTGAGAATACAGCATGTGTCCATATATATGGCTGGTAATCCATGGAGGAATGAATAAACATGAAACAAAATATTACCTGCCCCTGACCTATCAACAGTAATGAGTCACTGGGTCCTGCCTTGGTGAAGGAAAGGACTCGGTGGAGTTTCTAATGCGCATGGTGTTGAAGATACAAGCTCTGCAGGAGTACTTCAATGTCCATCAGGAGTTCACTTTGGACTGGCAGGATCCCCTCTGCAGCAAAAAAAAATGGACAAAGTTTGATCAGTGCTTGAGCAAAATGCACAGAAATGAACAAAACGTGCTGCCAAAACCAGATCTAATGATAAATGATTTCTTAAGTGTAAAATATACAGTTCTTAAAGGATAGCTATTGTCAAAATGCAACCTGGGCTGTTTTTTTCAGTTGTTTTTTTTTACTGTAAACGAGACAAACATATATCTAAAAGCATAATTACGACAAACAAGCCGTTTTTGAGATTGACCGTGATTTTGTTTTGTGGTCAATAGCCAGTGAATGGGAATACTAGGGGGCCGGGGCATAAATTTGAGCACATCAAAATCGATACAGTAAAAAAAAAAAAAAAAAAAAAAAACAGCCCAGGTTGCGTTTTGGCAATAGTTATACTTTAAATCTACTTATGTAAAAGTTATACATAGACAACGCAGCCCTAATCACAATCATAATTTGTTGGAAAACGTATTTAAGTTTCGTATTGATTTATCATAGAACTTGAAGTTAATGGCTGAATGCATGGTGATGAGACCTATCATTCAATCTACATTTTATAGCGTATGAAACTGCTCACCTGGACATGAACCTGAGCTCGGCTGATTAAGATTAGTGTCTCCTGTCCATCTTTCTTTAGCAAAACTTGAATAATACCACTGCTTACCTCTTATTGAATCTTTGGGTGCAGACTTAATTGAAGAGCCTCGTATAAACAGGCAGGGTGTGATGTTTAGGGAAACCAAAGAATACAGCCGCCATCATTTCTGCCAGAAGACTCATTGGGTGCAACGAAGCTTTCATTGTGGACTGGCTAGATACCTTCTGCATTCAGAAGGAAAACAAGAAGGGCATACACCATAAACAATAATAACTGACAAAAATAATGAGACAAGAAATTAAAGTAACAAAATAAGTGCAAATCAAGTTTCCCTGTGTTACAGTGTAGCTGAATGTTTTTCAACAATTTGATTTACGGTAAAACACATACCAAATATTTCCAGCCAAGGTTTGTTTCAATCTTCAGCATGTTTTTCCTGCCATTGTCTTGAAACTGTTTCATCTGTCTCTCTCATTTGATGCTGTTTACAAAAACAAAACAGCAATATTGTAAAGGGAAAAAGGAAAATTAATTTAATGGAAAAAAAAAGATTATGACCTGAAATCTCACCATTTCCTGAGAGTCACAGGTCCTTTGAGTATCCTTATGGTTTCTGCTCAAATTCAGTGTCTGAAAAGGGCAGGAACAAAACAAACCTTTTTAATCATAATAAAGACAAAATAAGATTTAGAGACAGACGACAAAGAAATGTGTAAAATATCTTCTTGAATCTGTTTACTTTACTAACCTTGAAAGAGACTCTTGGGTCTTAGCTGTGCCACCACCCTTAAACCTTAAAACAGATGGAGACGATATGCTGGCCTGGCTTGAAATTTCCATATTTGGTGCTGTAAAACAATATCACAAACAATAGATTAATTGTACTTTTTGGACCTTGGCCAAAGCATAATAGAAAAAACAGAAAGTCCTTCATGGCTATTGTGCAATGAAATCATAATACTTACTGGTTTGTTTCTCAGATGTCTCCACTCCTAATGATTGTAGTGCCTCCAGTACAATTTCAAGGATTGAGGCAGACAGGTCCGGCAGCACCTTAGTAATGGAACTCCTTATGCTGCCCCCCATTTCCAAGATGTCTGATAAAAGAATGTGAATAAAGGTCAATTTACACCAAGTGGTACCTTTGGTCTTAAAATATGAAGCTGATCTTGCTTGATACTACACTTTTATACAGTGTTTCGTAAGTACCAAACTAACAGCACCATTATTGTGACAGCACACTGTGTTTCAGTGGAACCATTTGGTACCCATACTTCATGTAAGATGTTAATGGATAGAAATCAATTAAGTCAATGGGTTTTGACCAAAAAAATCATTTTATTTAAAACAGCTTACTATCACTTATGTCACACAGAACATCAGCAGGAGGCTCAGTAGAGGGCTCTTCTGATTTCTGCCACAGATCAGACTCTAGCAGACATCTCAAAGTCTCTCTTAAAGGCACATAATAGGCAAACCTATCTTTTCTGTTTTCATCTCTCCCTAAAAATATTTTCTTTGGTTCCGCATAGTTGAAGGCTTTTTTAAAGATCTGAGCTCTGGAGTGCACTGTCCTCAATGGCCCGGTATGACATGCAGAAAAAAGATCATAGCTTTTGACAGACTCACAGACTTTGTTGATGTCCTCCTCTGATAATGATGTGTCATCTTTTAACAGTGATGCAAGTTTACCCAAACTGTATGTCTGTCCCAACTCATGCATGTTCTGCATTTCCTCTACAATGTTCTGTATGGTTGAAGCAGGCAGTAGAAACTGACCCTGCAATTTTAAGTAGAATAGTGAAACGTTTCTCAGAAAAAGATCACAGAATTCAGGGGGCATTTCCATGTTATCTTCATCTGTAATAGACTGTGCAGCAGGCTCGGAAATCAAGGGTACAAAGTCATCTGATGTGGTTGGAACAGATGATGATTGACATGCAGACTCTCTATATAAATCACCAATGCTGCTGTCTGAAAACTCTGTGTTTACGTGACATGTGAGCAGTAAAAGATGATTTAACTCTAAAGGTATTTGTGCATCCTCTTACTGGACAAGTGACCACGTGTCCTTCCACAATATGGCTCTTCAGATGAGCTATTAACTCTTTAGAGTTCTGACACTGACGTTCACACATCGCCATTGCACATGTAAACGAAGAAACCACCACCACACCAGTGACATGGGTGGGGGCAGTGTCTTCGGTAAAAATGAGCCTTAAACGCGCCATACCTGGTGTATGTCTGCTTGCAGCCTGCTTCAATACACCGAAAGAAACAACGTGGCTCATTCCGATGCAGTTTACAATGAAGCACGTAGCCCCTTGATGACTGAACTACCTTACCACAGAAATTACACGTTAACATAACTCCATGTACTTTGGTAATTCCTCCCTAGCGAATTAAGCACGCCATATACAGAAACTAATCCAGAGCAATGCTTCCCTCGCAACAGTAATGCTAACTCAACTCACAAATGCTAACTAAATTCACAACCTCACTCATAAAAAACGAACTGCTAAAATTATCTATAAACGCTGGGCTGGTGGATTTTTATAACAGAGATAACTTGAAGTTGCATGTACTCACCTCACCTCGAACTAATTGTAAGCTGCCAGGATGTCTACAAATTCCGAAGATGCTGTGGTCCAAGCAGCAATAAATGGCGCTAATATACGAGTTCAAAACTGTGTCCGTTAGTGAAGCCAACTTGAGTCTCCTGCATGAAAAAAAGAGCGGTTGGCACACAGCTCAGCAGCGCGCCGCGCTATTGGTCATTTTCAGGTGACGTCATCCCGCAATGTAACGTCGCTCTTTGTTTCTTTAGGAGGTTCGAATTTGATCAGAAGTCACGTCTGCAGACCGCTGCAGCCACGTCTTACCTTGCTTCCCCTTTTTTTGGTGAAATGGTTCGCTCATACTGCACAATGTTGCTACCAGATTTTTTTTCTCTGCAATTCGAACGTAAAACGTCTGTACACAGTTTACCAGCAGTTTAGCTACCAATCAACAGCGATCACACAAATTCAAAATTTAAGGCGGACCCACTTAAGGTGGTCTGATAATATGGCGTGAAACACAACAACATATAGTTGTTTTAAAATAATAATTAAAAAAGATTATTGAAATCAATTTTATTCACAACCATAAACTTTATTTTTAACATCTTCTTTTGCTGTTGATTTTTTTATCAGAAGGTTAACAATGATATACTGCAGGCCTAACTTTTAATCTGTATATCAGTATCTGAATTTTAAAATAAAAAAATACTATCAGTTTTATTGTCTTTCACTGCTGATATTTGCTTTTTTTTTAATGGTATGTACTGGTTGTATTATTACGGTGGACCCTATTTTTTAACATCTTGTTTCTGTAAAAATGAATGTTTTTGTTTGCTTAAAAATCTACAGCTTTATACTGTGAATTCCAATGTGCACAACCCCAAAAGATGTAGTTTTACTCAAATAATACCGTAAAATCTAAGTTTTTCAGACATTTTCAACATTACAATATGTAATTGTAAAATGTATGCATATTTATTTGTTTTCACAGAAAATATTTATAATTTCAACATTTTATTACAGTAAAAAACAAAGTTTTATCCAGTCTCACAATTAACGGTTATTCAATCTATTTAATACAGTAAAAGGAAGTTTTTGATTTTACGCTCCATTACCGTTGGAATTTGACGGTGTTTTGCTGTATATTTTACTGACTTTTTTTACAGTGTACCAGCAAAAAAAAAAAAAAAAAACTACTAACAAATACTTAGAATATGCATATAAAGGTTATATTAATGCCGAAAAATATTTTAGTGAAGGTCTTGGTTATTCCAGCAATTTAAATACAAATATATGTACAATGTTTCTGACTATAGTGGCAAATTATGTGCAAAAAAGAAGATAAACTCAAGCAAGAAGTGTGCTTCAACACTTCAGTTTGTTTCTCTTTGTGACCATGTGAGGGCAGTGTGGTATTTTGTTTAAAAGAAGAGTCACTGGCCTGTTCTACAACACTGAGCCACATTTGAAATTTCTTGCCTTGCTTCCTTTATCTTCATTCTCACATATTACTTCCTGAATTATCCCCCTCAAATCTTACCCACCCATTTATTGTTTTCAATTTTTTATGCAACCACAGACTGGTACACCCCCCCCCCCCCCCCCCCCCCCCCGAACCACCCTTAATCAAATCAGATCAGGGTTGTTTTAAAAAACAGCCCGCTTTATAAGATGTGTGTGTCGGTGTGTGTGTGCCTCATGGGAGTTTGTCTCATTTGGGTTCATTTTTCTTCACTCCTGCCTTTAGTGGGTTGAACTCACTCACCCAGATACCATGAAAAGAGTCAATTATTACTGTGAGTATACCCGAGAGAGAGAGAGATAGGCAAGGCAAGGGTGAGAGCAACAAATCTGCTGCGTGGCGGTTGTGTTTTGTATTGATTAGCATTGTTTTGACAATTGACTGGAATTCAATTCTCTCTTTGTTTTTCTTTGTTTTTCTTTGTTTTTCTTTCGCTGACCTCTGCCCCACTCCATATTCTCCCATTAACCCATGCAGGCAATGAATTGTATCTTTAACACTGACTTTTCTCTGACACTCACAGGTCATTTATCTTTTCCTTTCCCTCCCGTATTTCTCACACTCCTCACCTAGTATAACTTTATCCAACTGAAAACTATTGATTTTTCCCCCTGCCAGTGTGTCATCTGGGCTCTTCAAACATTGACTGATATTCTGCTGTGATAACAGGAACCCAAACTGGGACTCTTCAGACACACTTTGCCACCTTTTCCCGTTATATGGCTCTCTCAGAAGCATTGCCATTTTGTGGAAGTATTGGAAATGAGACCACTTGACCTCGAAATGTGATTCTTTTTCAGGAACAGCTTCTCCCTGAATGCATCTGGCCGTATCAATGAAGCCCACACGCATACGCCACATGCAGCCTGCCTTGCCTTTAAAAACATATTGATTTCTCTCTTTCACAGGGAGCTTAATGCGATCGATCGTCCAGGCTCTTTCAAGATCAGTGCCAGTATAAGGATCTCTTCTTATAACACACATGCTGGCTCTTTCCCTTCAGCTAATGATTGTCCTTGGCCTGAGGGAAGAGTTTGTCTGCATTAAGACAGAAAACTGTTTCTCTGGGCATCCATCCCCCTCCTCCTCCTCTCTCTGGTCCCCAGTAATGCGGATGAGTATGGAACTTTTAATTTCCTCTTTAACAAAAGGTATGCCAGATGCAGCACACACATGCTTTGACCTTTATCAATCCTCACCACACCCCACTCCTTCTCCCCACCTGTCAGTGGATCGATACCTCTTTGTATTTGCAATGCATTACACCCTTTCCCTCTTTTTAGATTAAAAAAAGTTGGTCTTTCTCAAGTTCCCGTCTTGCAGGCAGGTTTGATTTTAAATGAATGTTAACAATTTCACCATTAAAATCAACTGGAAATTAAATAAATAAACAAATAAATATATTATACACCCTTACTGCTTCCATAGGAATTAAGACTTTAAGTAGCAGCCAGATGGTGCTAATCAAATGTTTTTTGATTAACTGATCATTGGGAAGTGTGAGCACTTCAGGCATGCCTTAACACAATGCCACAATCTCACCAGGGGTGGATGTCACAGCCCAAAGGTCAGACCGTACCAAACCCCCAAAACAACCACATGCTACATCTCAGACTCTGGAGGCCTCAGCTAGCATGTTAAATGCTAAAATTCATAACAGTAAAATTAGAAAAAGACTGAACAAGCACAACTTCTTTGGAAAGACTACCAGGAGAAACCCTCTTTGAAAAAATACATAGCAACACAGTTTAAATCTGCAAAGCTGCATCTGAACAAACCACACAACTTCTGGAACAATGTTTTTTGGACAGGAGAGCAAAAAGGAGATGGTAATGCACGGTGTCATGTTTGGTGAAAGCCAAACACAGCACATCAACACAAACACCTCACACCAGCTGTCAAGCATGGTGATGGGGAGCCGATGATTTGGCAATGGATTCTCTGTATACCAAAAGTATTCTGGAGTCAAACGTGAGGCCGTCTGTCAGACGGCTTAAGTTAAGCAAAAGCTCTATCATGCAACAGGAAAATGATCCCAAATACAGAAGCAACAGAATGGCTGAAAATAAGAATCAGGGTGGTGCAATGGCCCAAACTCCAGACCTCAAACTGACTGAAAGGCTGTGGCAGAATCTTAAGTGATTAAGTGAGCTGTGCTTAAACAAATGCCTGCAAACCTGAATGAAGCAATGCTGTAAAGAAGAGTGAGTCAAAATCCTTCCACAATGACGTGAGAGACTGATAAAAACTCATAAAGAAAATTATAACTTCAAGTTACTGCTGCTAAAAGTGATTCTCAGCTTCTCGATCCTGGAGTGTACTTTGTTTTTCTCAGGACAATGGTATAAGGTCAACTGTATTTGTTAATTTTTATAATTAGGGTCTTCAAATATCATGTTCTTGAAAGATTTTTGTGTTAAAAACTGTAAAAAATTGCTCTATTGCTTGATTGATTCATTCAGGTGTTGGGAGAACCAGGACACAGTGATGAGAAGTTTACTATTGGAACAAGAAGGCATAGATGGACAAGGGATGAGAACAGGATGCTGTTGGACTACTATTACGCAAGGAACCCCAGCGGAAGAGCGCAGTCCTAAGAACAGCAAAGATACTGCGTAGGATTCTCAAACTCCCAGACCTCTGTGAGGTACTCCTACTCGAGCGTCAAGAAAGGTAATAGGTCAGCAGAAATTTGGGGTTCCTAGAGATGAGCAATTTATTTACAGTGACCTCCATCATATGTGAAACTTAACAAAACTCCCTCAAATTAACTTAATTAACAAAACTCAAACGTACATGGATTCAGTAAAACAGCTCACCTTTCCTTCCTCCTCCGAATCAAGCAGAGATTGACTATATATAATGCTATCAATTTCCCTGCAGTTAGCTCCCCACTCTTCTGATTGACATCTTTACTAACTAAATGGCTCTAAATAAGAAAAAATATTCAATAAATCCCCTTGTATCTTAAAACAAACAAAAGGAAGCATTCCTATGGTAAAAGAAACCCCTCCTCTTGGTTTAACCAGCTCATGTCAGAGATGACATCATCAGTACTTTAAAAATCAGGAAACATTGGGCGGGCTTTTCCCTACACCTGACCTACACCTTGACTGAAAACAAATAAAAAAAAAACAAAGTAAGTATGCACAAATGAATTAATTATGCAACATAACAAAATATAAAGCAACATGTAACTGAGTATTTGCTTTCATTTGCTGAATGTTTGTTTTGCTGGCAACATAATGCTTACACAAACAAACCCGGGATAGTAAGTGCAGCAATGTTACTTTGACAATAGCAAATTATAGCAAATAAATATATAGAGGTAATAATGTGCATAGTGTGCAAAAAGTCAATAAGTCAATACTTCTGGGACAAGTGGAGAGTATTACAACTGCTCATCCACTTTGTCACAAGCCCCCGCATGGAAATTTATTTTATATATGTATACACATTAGATATATAGGTAAATAATGTATATTTCAAACCTGTACTCCTTGTAGTGAGATTGGACTGCAAAACTGGAAGTTTGACCTAAACTGAGAAATAATAGGATAAGAATGTGAAGGGAAGGCCAATCACTGTGTTTGGCAATAAAAGGGGTTTGTACCAAAATAGGTGCATGGAGTAATAATGTAGAGGACAAACCTGAACTCGCATTACTTTATCCCATTGATATTTTAATTGATTAATTATAAGTAAACACAATTTTTGCTTAAAGCATGCTAATTATCCTCTAATGCTTTGAAGAAGGCTCAGTGTCTCTGTGGTTGTCACGTGGTTGTTTTTTAAACACGGCATACAATAAAGCTCCAGTCATACATTAATGGACAAACATTTCAATACAGAATATCATTTTGAAAAAACAAAAACCAAAATAACTGTTGGTTCAGTTTGACTTTCTGTTTGGAGAAAAGCTCTTCTATTCTGGTTCTGTTAGAAAAAGCTTGCAAAATATATTTCCTGTTTTTTAAAAATAACCATCAAGAAACACCCTGTTGAATCCCCTAAAATTTCCTCCTGTACAGTAGCTCACTGCCGATGGTTTGAAGCTCAAACGTGAATGTGAATCTTCAGTTCCCATGCCAACTTTCAGATTTCTGATGAGAGAGAAGGTAAGCTCTGGGATTTATACACACAAAATGTTGTTTTGTGTGTATAAGTGCATAAATTATTTTTGATTCTGCATAAATACAACATGAATAAAGAAAAGGCTAAATTAAAAGGAAATAAGATTTTTGTTCAAAGCGTGTCCCTGTATCATGTAACTTCTTTGTCCCTGTTATGAGAACCTAAATGCTATTATTTTTCAGGAGAAGTTATAAACCTATATCAGTGCAAAGTTTAAAGTTTTAAGATGTAGTTTATAAAGACTCTTTTTTTTATTGTGTTTTATAATATTATAAAATGCTCTCCATGTACATAATTATTGACATAATGTGCAAACTGCAGTTGCTCTAGAAAGGTATGTGAACGAGAATGTGAAAAAGGAAAAATTCTCATACTATTTGCAAGAAATAGTAGCAATAGTTTAAACCTACCTTCTGTCGTCCACACGGGGGCGGTGCTAACACTCTCTTTCCATGGTAGAGTTGTTAGCCAAACCATGTACACGGGTTTATCTGTAACAGAGGGCGGATGGATGTGGAGTCGTCATCTGAGGTAAGTCCAGCATTTACTTGTTTGTTTGTTTTTTAAGCTCCTGTCATTTGCTTGTAGTTCTCCTGTAGTTTCACCAGCTGGTTGCCTTATTTGTGTGCTCTTTGGAGATGACGGTGGGTTGTCTTTTTTTGAGAAGACCAGTGAGAGTAAAGCAGTTGGGCAGAAAAAAAGCGAAAAGTGAAGACAAAACTCTTAAAATGAGGGAAATTGTAGAGCCACACGTGTTTGTTTCTTTTCTTTTTCTTTTTTTTTTTTTTTTTTTTTTAAAAAAAAGGATAATTACTGTTTGCTAATAAAGAGTTTAAAACTAAAATTGTCTGGGACAGTAATAAAGGGAGCACCTGATATTTTAGCAAATTAGCTAAGTCCATTACAACACTATGCTGAAAATTTTTGCCTGTTTCGAGTGTGCTTCAGATGCTCAGAGGCATTATTTTGGTTGCGCAAGTAGTGGGGAGCTTTGGGGAATTTGACAAGAAGCTCAAACTTTTCAGAATTTGTTGGCATATGCACAGCCACAATGATGCAAAAAGTAATACTAAATAAAAAAATAAAAAAAAATCACCAGTGACGTAGAGCAGTTAAAAAAACAGAAAGTCATATTTTCTGATTTTCTAATTAAAGATAGGAGGTCAAGGAGGGCAAGCAAAAATCAGAAGAGAATCCAGATTCCAGCCCGTCATAAATGATTTAAAGCTGTGGAAGAGCGAAACAAGCCTTCATCTTCTCCATGAGGGAGGGGCTGTGTTGCTCTCAACCTGTGGGTGTAAAAGTTTTGGTCTTTGAGAGGTTTTAAAATGACTCATGATTTGAGAAGGAATGTCAAAAGAAAAATGCTCTTAAAATGTCGCTAAAGAAGACAGGAGATGTAATTAAACATACCTTTGTAAGCCACAAGGGGGCAGTGGAAAGAAACTCTTACCAGAACGCCACCATTAAATTATGCGGTGAACTTGTTAGAAAAAGTTTGTTACCACATCTGACTGTAAAAGTGAAAATGAACGAATGGCTCATTATCTGATTACGTTAAGTTCAACAGCCCTCCTCTATTTATTCATTTTTAATAGAAGGGTCTTTCACAGCAATCCTTGATGGTGCTATAGTGCTGTGCAGGTGTATTAAACATAAGGCCCGGGGACCAGAATCGGCCCAGCCAAGACTCTCATCTTGCCCACTAGACAGCTTTAGAAAATGTGAAGGGGTGCATAGATTATAAACTTTTAACTGTATTTTTATAGGCTTTGCAGCTTTCACAACTACAGCACCCCTCCCCTTAGTTCAATCCATACTACACAAAGTACCGTAATTGTTGGGCTATAAGCCGCTACTTTTTGCACAAGCTTTGAACCCTGCGGCTTTTAGTCAGGTGCGGCTTTTCTATGGCTTGTCCATGATTTTTGTGATATCGTAAGAGGATTTGTTTTGTTTGTTCCGCTGTTGTACGGCACTACGTTGCCTGGCGGAAGGATCGGGGTTCAAGAGTGGTATGTTGGTCACATGTCACAGGCAACGTAGTGCCGTACGAAGTAGCGCGAAAAACAAACTTCAAAGTAGCGCTACGCGTTCAGCGGGAGGCGTGGATGATGAGCGGCAATAATCTTGCGAAAAGCAAGTTATGCCCAACTCCACCAGTGGATTCTGACTGCGTGGAAAAGTGTGAAAACATCCACGATCACCAACGGATTTCGAAGGGCTGGACTGCTGCATGATGGCGAGGAGGACACCGCCACGGCCCTTCAGAGGGTGTTCGACTCTGACACTGACAACGAGGATTTCTTTGGGATGACGAGAGTGGATGACGAAGCCATCCTGAGCCTGTTCGTTTCCAACACTGGAGAAGAGGACTTTGGTGGTTTTAGTGCGCAGATGGTGGTGAATGACTGACTTTTCTTCTTGTTAAAGCCGTGTCACTGCACCTGAGCCTAAAAGGTAGTCCGAATCTATTTTTCTGGTGTGCTGTAGGTTACTGTTATGTACTACATTTGTTACTCATTTATGAAGCACAGTACATGTTTCGTACTTGTAATTACCGGTACTTGTACATATACCTAAAAAGTTATGCAAATATCAAAATATTAATAAAAGTGATGTCTCCAAACAGCCATCTCTTTCCTGACAATTCCCTTTGTGCATATTCTCTTACATAAGATAAGTCAACATTGAAACACCTGCGGCTTTTAGTCAGGTGCGGCTAATGTATGTACAAAACAGGATTTTCCCCTGATTTTAGCTTGTGCGGCTAATATTCGGGTGCGCTTTGTAGTCCGGGAAATACGGTACTTAACTGATAGATTAACAATTAAATGACAGAAAATTTCCAGGTTTTCCACCATGTAATATAGAAATATCTTTTTTGGGTTGTTTTTTTTTCTTACAGTGAGTCCAATTAATTAGGTGAATTAATCAAATCACTGGGTGTGTACCAGGAAGGATATAAAAAAATCAAACCTGTGGAGATATCTGCTATTGGGAATAAGGAGGAAGGTGAAGTAGCTGTTTTCTCTTCTTTAGCACCAGTTCTCCACAATATTTTCCGAGTGGTTCCTCAGTTTATTCCTTGTTTGTGGACAGATAGTATTTAAATTTCAAGAGGTGTGGCAAATTAGGAGGATTAAAGTTGCTAAGTAAAAAAAGGAAAAAGCCCAAAAGAAGTAAGCTGGAAGGCAGTCCTGTTAAAAACGAGTGACCGATGATAAACAGATAAGTAGTTCACACAAGAAACAATCTGAGAAGGGAAAATACTTCATAAATGAACATTTCCAGGTGGGAATTGTGGTGGGTGGAAAATCTACCAGCCTGCAAACAGATTCAAAAAGCTTGCAAATTGCATTTCCTGTTTTTTTAAAAAATAAAATAAAATTTCAAGAAACACTCTCTTGATTCCCCTAAATTTTCTCCTAGCGCTCTGCTAGATGGTTTTTAGATTTACATGTGAATGTGAAACTCCAAGGTCAGGGCAGAATTTCAAAAACCTGAGAAGTGAGTTGATAAGCTCTGGGATTTCAACTAGTTTGGTATTAAAGTTAGGAAAATAGGATTTACATATGGAGATTCGTC